>NC_044993.1:23820037-24130083 GCF_008728515.1 Papio anubis | reverse complement strand
GTTGCCACCAATATTTATAGAAATCAACCCTCCCTGTCCAATTAAAAAATCTCTTCCAAGATCATCTACTTCCCCCAACTCAGAATGCAGTAGAGGCAGAAGCTTATAAGTTGGGTTCTGGATCACCAGCCTGAGTTGAAATACTAGCTTTACCAGTTTATGTTTGGGTAACCTTGGGCAAGTTATTTCATCCTGCTGTGCCTCAGTTGCCTTACTGCTAAAATGAAGATAAATGACATTACTCATCTCATAGGGTAGTTATAAAGAGACAATGCATATAATATACTTAACCATCCCCGATATAAATACTTAATAAATTGTAGATATTATTGCCATTACCATAAAGACCCACACCTATGTTGATAAGTAAAGAATGGAGACGATGGAGACTCAAATAACTTCCTGAGCTTTTCCCAAATAATTGTACCTTCTAGGGACACACAGCAATCACCTGCAATCCCTGAACAGTTTTTGTACACATCTGGACTTTCCTGAACTCCTGACATTGCTGATATCACTGGGGTCTTTCCCAGGTGAGGCAGCGTGCTGCTGATACTCAGCAAGATTGCATGAAGTGGACTCCTGTACTATCTTGAGATGAAGACAAAAGGTTCAAAGCAAGAGAGCATTCAGGTCATCTATGGGTGGCTTTGTTTTCTAGATATGGCTCTTTCAGAATTGAATTTCAGAGAACATCAAACAAGGGCCATGATACTGAGACATTTAACTCCAGAATTCTCACTGTTTAACCAGAGAGCCTAGTATGGCTTCCCTGATTCCTACTGAAATTCCCTCTTAAGCCTTGTCACCATCTCAATATTATTCTCACTATTTGATAGATGAGAAGACTGAGGTTCAGAGAAGTCAATGGCCAGTGGGAGAACCTCAGGAGCATTTAAGAGATGAGATGTTGGTGGTATATTTTAGAGAAAAGAAAAGGAAGCATCTCTACTCATGTTGAATTCATTCAACAGGATTTGAAGGGATTTGTGATTCATTCACACAGGCAGGAAGATCAAAGTGGCCTCAACCGCCTTGACTAGGAATAAATGTTTCCTTGTCTTTGGGAATCTCCTGGATGAAGTATAGGGTCTAAGGTGTTCCTTGGAGATAAAAATTATTTTGACAATGACAGCTGTTCTATGAGTTCCATGGGTCCCCATCCCTGGGACCAAGCTCCGAGTCATGGGTGGTCCTGCCTGTGACCTCTTCTCAGTTTTCCAGACTCCCACCTTCCCCTGGTATCCCCTGCTCTGGGTCTCTTCCTCATGCTCAGTTCACGATACTGTTCCAAGTCCTTTTAGGTATGGGAAATGTGGGAAATTCCAAAGTTCCAGCCTGATCTACTGCCCCTGCCAGCATTTTCTGGACTCAGTGTCCCACTTCAGCTCTCTATCCAAACTCCATTATTTCTTCCTGACTGGGCCCTTTACTTGGTGCTGTTGTCTCTTTGCCTTGCTTTCAGCTTTTTTTCTGGGACAATTGGCTCAGGTTGTCCTTATTTCTCTGGACTCCAGGCTAAAGCTCTGACGTCTTTGGTCTGGACAAGTCTATCTGGTGCAACCCGGGAGGGTTCTTCCAACTCAGGGACCCTCAGCATTTTTCTTTTCTCACTGCTAGGGACACTCAGAGTCATGACCTTGGGTCAAGATACCAGAAAGTCTCTCTTTTGCTGGTACATGTGAATAATAGAAATTTACTTGATCTCTCATGCAGCTCTGCGACAGACCAGCGATGTCTTTCCTGGCCACAGGGCAGGGTATGGTGGACTGTATGGCTCTACTTTATGCCCCTTTTGTATACTTTTTTTCACCAGAGACAGAGTAAAAATTGTCTCCTTGCTGCGGGGCTGGAAGGATTTGGTGCTTCGTGGATGGAGCTAGAGACCATTTTCCTAAGTGAACTAGCACAGGAATAGAAAACAAAATACTGCATGTTCTCACTTATAAGTGGGAGCTAAATGTTGAGTACACGGACACCACGAAGGAAACAACAGACACCAGGAGCCACTTGAGGCTGGAGGGAGAGTGGCAGCTGAGTACTATGTTTAATACCCGGGTGGTGAGAAAATCTGCACACGAAACACCTGTGACATGCAATTTACCTATATAACAAACTTGTACATGAATCCCTGAACCTAAAATAAAAGTTAAAAAAAAAAAATGAAAAAGAAAATAGAAAACTTGGTGGTACTTCTCAAAAACAAAGATATTCTAGCATAGAAACAATGCTTCCAGACAAGAAAGAAAGAGTTTCTTGAGCATCTACTATATACCAGGCTCTGAGATAGTTTATTTACTGTGTCATCTAGAGCAGAGGTCACCAGCCTTTTTGGCATCAGGGAGAGATTTCGTGGAAAGACAATTTTTCCATGGACGGGCAGGTGGGGTGTGGGGGATGGTTTTGGGTTGAAACTGTTCCACCTCAGATCATGAGGCATGAGTCAGATTCTCATAAGAAGTGTACAACCTAGATCCCTTGCATGCTCAGTTCACAATACTGTTTCTGCTCCTGTGAGAATCTGATACTGCTGCTGATCTGGGAGGAGGCAGAGCTCAGGCAATAATGCTGGCTTGCCCCGTGCTCAACCCCTGCTGTTGGGCCTGATACCTAACAGGCCATGGACTGGTCCGCAGCCCTGGGGTTGGGAACCCCTGATCTAGAATCTTTCTAGATGCTGGAATTCTGGATGAAACAACCTTAATCACCTCCTCTATTGATGCCTTCTCGCAGTCTAAAGACTTCCTTGAGATTTTTGTGATGTTCAAAAGATCTTGGTTTCATGACAAAAGGATTCTTCTTTTTATTAGGAGCAAACATGCATAAAAGGCAGCTGGGGGTTACAATGATTTATGTTTTTTTCTTAAACACCAATGCATTTTGGTTCTAATTCTTATAACAACAGTGACAAAACCCTGAGGTGGATATTTTTAATTCCACTTCACAGATTTTAAAAAAAATTGAGTACGTATTAGGGATTTTTAATGATGTTTTGTTCTCTCAATAGCAAATAGCTGGCAGATTAATTATCAAAATCCGGATATGTATGACTTCAAACCCATGTCCTTTCCACAAATTTAAAAATTCAAAGACCGATTTAATTGTGTAACTGATGTAGGTTTTATAATGTCATCTTTATGTCACTATTATAGGTGAATTCCATTCTCCTGGGTGGTATTTTAATTTGTACAAAGTTACGAGAGTTTCCACCAATTAAGTCTAAATTTTGATCCTGAGATTTTTACATTTGCAGGAGTGATGGGACAAATATCTAATCAGTATATTAATGCTTTTTGCAAAGCTTGGTCTGGAATGACCAACCTAAGCGGCCATGAGAAGCTTTGTCTCCTGGAAATAGATGTTCTGGTACCTTAGTTGAAACTGCTAGATTCCACATCTTATTAGGAATCTGCTTGAAATTCTGTACTGTCCCAATTTTATCTTCAGAATTGAATTAATTAGCTAAAAAAACATTTGCATGTGTAATTTGTTTTTTTCTTCAGAGGTACCATGATAACAAGCTATTCTTTTACATCATTAAGATGGAAACATATTATATTTTCATGCAAAGAAGAATCTGTTATTTTTGAAGTGTTTAATCCCCTTGTCTTTAAAATATTCAGAAAGTAAGTGCTTGTCAGGCAGTAGGTGCCCTGGGCCTTTGGAAGTCCAACTTGCGGCTGATATGGCTGTGGATGGTTTCATCTGTAACACATGGAAGATGTTCCAGACGGAAGAATTCGCAGGAGTTACAACTTCATTAAGGTGCCCACAGAAGGCCAGTTTCCTAATTAGAAATGGTGTTGGGCATAAGAATTGAAGGAAAAAAGGCTGGAAATTGTAACTGGCATTGGCCTTTATGGTGCCATTTAAAAACCAACATTTTATAGTTGATTTTTGTCTTTCGACCTTGGAGGCTTGAGAACTCATAACCATTTTTGAAAACGTATCCACCTTGATTAACCTCATTGTCTATAAAGTTATAGTCCATGAAACTGCCTCTTCTGACACTTTTTATTAGAAGAGATTATTATGAAAATACATTTTAAAGATGCTATTTATTTTAAAATGACAAAGAGAGGAAGTTTACCTAATTATCAAATATATATTCCCATTGTTTGATAAATGTAAGGGAAGATGATTTTATTGACTATTCCTGGGAAACTGGGTGAATTTCTCCCCTGGATTTACAGAGACACATACCACTGATTTTTATTTTAAACATCAAAAACAACCTAAGAAGGCATTTTATAGGAAGTCATTTTTCAACTAGTGAATTGTTTTTCTTATACAGCTCTGACTCAAGTCTACTTATAATTTACTTTTTCTCCTCCATGTCAATTGAATGAAAAAAATAAAACATGCCCACTTATTCTTTTCTGCTTTTTTTTTTTTAAGTCTAAAATTACCATATTGGTGAGGGAGCTCAAAATCTTGGTGTCAGAAACCACAGGGGATTCAAAGAATGATCTGTGTTAGAAATCCATCTCTTTTACAAGTGAATCATGGGGAAGTTACTTACATTCTCTGAGCCTCAGTTTTCTCTTCTATAAAGTGCAGGTGGTAATGAAGACCTCTTATGGATGTAAGATAACATATAATGCTCCTAGCAGGCTGATCATGCACAGAAGGCATCTGTTGGTGGTGATTTTTGTGTTTAACTTGGAAAGGATGGCCCTGTGGGTATATGCTAGCTGTCTGCATATTTTAATAAATTGTATGTAGAAAAGCAGTAGTTAGGTTTGTCCTATCTACCATCCTGCAGGCAGAATTGGGATTGATTGATATAAGTCACAGGGAAATCACCTGTTTGAATTGGAGCCGCCTGGTGCTGTAGGAACTAGATTCCCGGTCTCTATTTATTATTATTATTTTTTTGAGACAGAGTCTCGCTCTATCGTCCAGGCTGGAGTACAGTGGCATGATCCTGGCTCACTGAAAACTCCGCCTCCTGGGTTCACACCATTCTTCTACCTCTTCAGCCTCCCGAGTAGCTGGGACTACAGGTGCCCACCACCATACCCAGCTAATTTTAAAAATATTTTTAGTAGAGACAGGGTTTCACCATGTTAGCCAAGATGGTCTTGATCTCCTGACTTTATGATCCGCCTGCCTCAGCCTCCTAAAGTGCTGGGATTACAGACTTGAGCCACCGTGCCCGGCTGATTCCTGATCTCTAAAGGTGATCAAGTGGGGTCTGTGCATCCTCAGTGGTGGCCATCATGGAGTGTCAGTGAGGTAGAGGATGCCAGACTCAACTCGGGAGGTGGGGCTCAGACACCAGACCAAATTGAGGACTAGCTAAAACAGGGATGGGGCAAAAGCAGCTTTCTATAAGACACGCCTGCCAGTGTGCCACGGCAATGGTAAACACCCAGGAGTTATTGCCCCTTTCCATGGCAATGACCCAATAACCCAAAAGTTACTGCCCCTTCCCTAGAAATTTCTGCATAAACCACCCCCACCTTGTAATCTACATATAGTTAAGTATAGGTGTAAACATGACTGCAAAAGTGCCCTGAGCACTGCCTATGGGATATCCCTGTTCTGCAGGAGCAGTCATGGAGCTCTAACACTGCCAAAGTTGTAACACTGCTCCTTCATTAAAGATGTTTTCTTTTACCCTACCACCAGCTCACCCTTGAAGTCCTTCCTGGGTGAAGCCAAGAACCCTCAAAGGCTGAGCCCCACTTTGGGGCTCGCCTGTCCTGCACCATCAGGATTAGATGAGGATCAGACCAAATGTCCCATAAATTCCCTCTGCACCTGATGTTCTACAATTCTCTGATTAAACAGACCCTCTGATTGTGTAAAGATCTCACCTCGGATCAGATTCCCAAGGTCAGATATCATACTTCAGATGCCTTATAGACTTGGCCTCCATGGATGGGCATCTCTTCCACCTTCTTATTTGCTGTTAACATTTTGTTTTGCACATTTGGTCTCTTGTGGGTCTCCTTCTAGCTCTGATACCCACAGATCTCCCAGTCCAGGGAGCCTCCATGGAAAGTTTTGTTTCTTTATTTTAGTTTCCCTTCAGCTCTCCCCTCAACACCCTCTTAGACCATGTCCCCTTCTCTCTCAATCTTCAGACTTCCAACTCCAATGAGGACCACAAATATCTGCCTTTAGTTGGCTTCCATTAACTCATATTTACTTTACTTCTAAGAAAAGCTAACCCTGAGAAAGCTTGAACACGATCCTTAGAGCCAGTTCTCAAAGTGACCTCTTCATTCTGCTGGCTTCATTTAAGAAGTGGTACATGGGGAAAGAGTGGGCTTTGCATGTATACTGGGATTCAAGTCCTATCTGCATTATTTACTAAATGTGGAATCTTGGGTAAGTCTCTTCGCATTTCTGGGTCTCTCTTTCCTCCTGTCACAAAATTACCTACCTTTTCAAGGGCGGTGCAGATTGGAGAAACTTTATGTAAACTTGAACTTTATGTAAATCCCATGACACGTTCAGCAAATGGCTGCTTCTGGCATTACCGCCTTCACTCGCCTTCCTCAGCATCACCATTTGGAATGGTTTACAGTCTTCAAAAGCATTTTTCACCCCTTCTCATTTCCCTCAGAATCTTTTGGAGAAATTTGCATGACCTGTGACATGAAGAACTTAAATTCCACTTCTTCCAGGAAACCTTCCCCAGTAAAGGAAGAAAGGTTCTACTTAAACTAGTCTCCATTTTGGTTTCCTTTTTGCGAAACAGAAAATGGAACCCACTGTGGCATGAAGGGTTAGGGAAGACCTGTTCCTCAAATGCCTCACAAGCACACGCACCCTTGCTGCTGCCTATAATTGCCTGCAAGAAGCCTTACAGGTTTTCAAGAAGGTGACTTTTTGATCTGAAAATGCACAGAGGGACCAATTGAGTGAATTCTTCCTGTATGTGGTGGACACTGTGAATTGGGGTAACAGTACCGTGGTAGGAAAGAACAGAGGTTTGGAGTGAGACAGAACAAGGTCTTACAATGCACAGCTGATATGCTATCTGTGACCATGACAATTTTCCTAAATGAAGGGTCAGTAAACTTCTTCTATAAAGGACCAAATAGTAAACATTTTTGGGTTTGTGGGCCACATGATTTTGGCTGCGGCCACTCAACTTTGCCATTGTGACTTGAAAGCAGCCATAAACAATACGTAAACAAGTGAGTTTGGTTGTGTTCCAAGAAAACTTTATTTACAAAATCAGAAGCTGAGCTTGATTTGGACAACATAGAGTGGTTTGCCAGCTTGTGTCTGACTTTCTCCAAGCCTCAATTTATTCATCTTCAGCAGGGGGATAATAGAGTTTCATAAAGATTAAATAGGTTAATACAAGTAAAACATCTGAGCACATAGCCTGACCTCCAAAAGATTTTTAAAAAGTGGCTTCTTTCCTTCTCATCCTTTTTTTCCCAAGTGCTTCTGTACAGTGAGGAGTTGGGAAGAAATGTGGACAAAGGTCCCTCCTGGTCCTGTGATTTTTATGAAATTGCCCTTTGAAAAAGGAGCAAGCAAGCAAGAGCTTGCCAGAGAGAGAAATTGTATGGGTATCACTTTCTCTGCAAAATCTGAACACAAGAAGCATTAAATCAATCAGATGACAAAGCAGAATATAAAAAATTGAGTCGGTTTGGTCTCAAGTATGCAGGTCTGTGCTGTTGGGATCAAAAGCAGAAAAAAAATAAGGGAAATATTTTCAACACGTTATGTGCATTGGCTATTCTACGACTCCCACATAATTCATCACAGGAAAACTTTGAGTGCAATAAACATTTCCCCTAGTTTCCTGGCTGCTCTGATCAAGAACAAAGCCATTAACATAAATGCAGATAAATACATGGCAAATAACGATATTCCCAATTGCTTCTGTGTCAACCAGCTTAGTCCATCAATCTTGCCTGACTGGTTAAGAAGGAACCGAGAGAATTTATAACCGTAGAAGATTTCTTTCTAATGCATTTCCACCTCACCGAGGAGAAGAAGAATGAATCATTCAGGAAGTCCTAGGAAACCAAATGAATGTTCTTCATCTCTAGAGCTTCCCATCTCAGCTACAATTTCGGTCATTGCCCCAACATCCTACCTTTCTGGGGCTGGGGCTCTTTCAATGTGACATTTCTTTGGGCAGAACTTATGGCTGTTTGTGTTATTCTCAGAGCCCTCCCTCTGCACTCCTTGCAGAAAGGTGTGTCCCAGGGACCTATTGGCAAGGGCAGCCTGCCTGCTGCTGTGAGCTGGTGGTGGTGGGGTTGGGGGGTTGAACGTGGCAGGATTGCTGTGTCTTTAGCCCCCATCACAGTGGGTGACAAGTTCAGTTGTAGTTTCTCAGTCTCCAGCTCTGTGTGCCTCTTCATAGTCACTTCATTGACTTCACATGCTTGGCCACTTGTAAACAGCACTACCCCTGGTCTTCTTACTCAACTCCCTTCTCACACTCTACTAACCCTCTCCCAATCATCTCATTTGCCCTCCTTGTAACAAGTGCCACCTACATGCCAGGGAACCCCACATCTCAACTTCCTGCCCAGGCTTCTCCTACAAAGTCCAGGATCTTCTATTTAACCCCTAGTTGTCATCACCTCCTGAATACCCACTGGGCATGTCAATTTCAACATATCTGCAGTTCGTAACTCTGCCTTGTTCTCGCTGAGTCTTTAGCACTATTCCCCACTCAGTAGCTCCAATCAGAAATTGGGAAATGCTAGATGCTGCCCTTTCTCTCAGCCCTAACATCTCATCAGTAGGCATGACCTATAGATAAAGACTTCCTAAAAATCTTTCCAACACATTTCCTCCTTGTCTACTGGATCACACTCCTGGTGAAGAGGCTCATTGCCTTGTACCAGAGAAATGCCTCATTTTGGTCTGCCTGCCTCTCCTTCCTTCCTCTGTCTCCCCTGGCCATGAATGATTTGGGGTTTCCTCTGTTCTATGATTGTAGAACATAAGTGGCATTTGCAAACAATGCATATGCCCTCTGTGTGCAGAAGCTGCTGTGGGAACAGGGTTAGGACTGGAAGCTGGAATACATGGTTTACTATCTGATACAGCACTCAGGCTTGCGGAGAGAGAGATCAGAACTAAAGAAGAGATGTTTGTATTTTCAGTGTTTATGTAGCAGCCTAAATGACTTAGCATATGTAAATGAACTCTTCCAACACCCCTCAAGAAAAATATTATTTTCCCCAATAGTATAAGAAATACCCTTGCAGCTTGTTATTTTTGAGGATGTTTTAGTTAGGTTGTGACAAATCTAGGATTCAAATCTAAGGCATCCTGTATGTAAAAACCCCACCCTACATCTTCACTGCTCACTTCTTTGTGAAGGAAGGCAACAGGACTATTGTGATAGAAACCTGGAGAAGAAACATGGTAATACTGGATGTAAACAGAATACATGGCCCTATAATAGGAGCCCAAGGGGATCGGAGATTTTATTATCCATTTTGTTTGCTGATCTATTCCTAGAACCTACAATAGTTCATTCCAAGGGAGCTACTCCTATAGATGTTTATTGAATAAATGGATTAAATCACAGAATCCTATAAACATGGTCTCGGAAGCTACGTCTCCCTAAAGAGACCTTCATCTTGTGACCTTGCCAATGTATATCTTCCTCCCATGGGCTTTTGTATCCACAGGGATGAGAGCAGTGGTCATCACTCAGTAACTGAGTCCCTTTCAAGGCTGGCACAGGGTATCAGAGTTTTCTCTGTATATAACCTATTTTTACCTTCCTGGTGATCTTTTGGAGTCTGCCCTGGGACCATAGTTTTGTCAGAAACAATGACCCAAGCCTCAGCCTCCATCTCGTAACCAACCTCATCCTTTCTATCATGGAATTCTGGATGAAGTACAAGCTCCACACCAGAAATGACACTTCTGTCTCTTCTGGCTACCCCTGCGTGCCATCTTATTTTTCCATCTGCCCCATGGATTCTTTCACTTGCAGAATAGCAACAACAGTGGTCAAGGAAACACTTAAAATTCTTCCACCTCTGTCTCTTTGTCTTGAAAAATATCCTGCCTTGCATATATCTCTGTATGTCTCAGTGTCAATGTCAGAGTGGAAGAAAGAACAAGACTTCCATGGGTCAGGAGATGAAGATTTGATCTGGGTCCTATCTCGTGGCCTGTGTGAATGTTTAAAGACCATTTGATTAATCAGAGCCTGAGGTTCTCTATCTATAAAATACGGCTAACAACCCCCTCCTTAGAATTTTGCTGACTATTCAAAGGGATAGCATTGTGCTGTTAGCAGAGAGCCTGGCACAAAGTAGGTGGTCTTTACATGTTAGTTGGCTTTCTCTGGGATTCCACACCTTTTAAATCTAGAGGAACACAGATATACCTCCTGGTTAAATGAACTGGCCACTCACAGTGAAATTCAAACCACTGCTCAGGGTGATTGCATGGGATCGGCTGTCACCCCACCTGTCTGAGTGGCCCCAGTCAGGCTGCAAGGTGCTCTGGCCTTTGACCAGTGGCATTTGGACCTGTCTCCCTGAATGTCAGTCTGCTCACAGGTGCTGGCTCAGAGATGCCAATCACTGTTCCCTTTGGCTGTTCGGCATGCTGGAATGTGTGCCTGCAGAGTTGCTCCAGACAGACGGGGAAGGATTCAGTTGACCCAACATCATCTGTCTGGCTGGACGCTCATTTTTCTTCTCCTGCCTGTCTTGTTCCTGCTCAATGCTTAAGACATGTCTCAGGGCGCTTTGCCCTGGCGTGCTCTTTCCACCCTCTCTGCCTCCTCCAGGCGGCTCTAAATGTCAGTCCCAGCTTAACTTCAGTCTCAGTGATGAGACTCAGTGATGCACACACTTATTCACTCCATCGGTGCATCCAGCCATTCCTTGTTTTCTGTTTTTTCCTTCTATAAAAAATTGCTGTGCACCTACCGTGTGCCTGGCTCTTGGGGATTTTTAGGCATGATTCTCCATAATCAGGATTGCCTTTCCACCCCAGAAAGAGAATCTTAGAGACCCAGTGTGTTCACGGATTTCCACTCTGATCATCAACTGTGCAGCTGCTCCAGCTGTGGGGGTGGTGGAGCACCTAGGCCCGGGTGGGGTGGGAGGTTGGTTGTTGCTATGGCATTTGCCCTGACCTGTTGCCTAGTTTTGTTTTCAGGTTTTAAAACATCCCTGCATCCTTTCCTTTTTTCCTTTGTAACAACTCAGATGCCTTTTCGCTTCTGTGGTTCTTGCAACTTCTGTCGTGAGGCATCATCACCAGTGCTCTACCAGCTGTTGATTTAGACTTAAGTTCCTGGGATCTTGCTAGCACAGTTGCCTTTTGGCCAAGCCTGGAGGGTCCAGCCATTAAGAATGGCTCCAGAAGGTCTCCTCGGCTTTCCCTGGAGCAAGACCTTCTCCAATGAGTTCTTTGTCATTGGGCATGGGCAATGCTTTGCCAGGTAGCTTTCAACAGCATTACATTCCAACTGCAGTTTGCATGTGTCTTTATGCCTTTCATGTACTTCAGAGGGACTTGCCTTACTTCCTGGCTGTGCCACAAAGAAATAGCCGTTGTCTCCTGTCTTTGCCTAGTAGTTGTGATTCCCTGTGCACAATGTTCCAGGGAGCCTTCTTAGGATTCCTCCTGGGAAATCCTAAGGATCCTTTTGCAGACAAGCCTCCACAGACCTTCCTGGATATCCCAGGGTTCCAGAGTTGCTTATGCAAATGAGACTCCCTCTGTGGCCTGTGTTTTCTACACTACTGGGGAACTTCCCTTCACAGTAATCAACATCTCATCTTAATTGCTTTTGTTTATGGTTCAATAAGTGCATCGTTTTTGGCAACACCAGCTCACAGCAATATCTTAAATTACCCAAGGATGCCCACTTTCATTTATGAACTCTGGTTTGTGTCTGATGAGCACTTAGCTTTTTAACCATTTATTTCCTCCGTGTGACAGGGAATGAGGAACATAAAGCTGATGGGAACAGTAAAGTAGGGGGAACGGGGAGACTAGGGAACCATAAAAGTAGTGTACAGTGTTCCAGGCCAATATAAAAGCAATGAGTTTTTAATATATGATGGGTGTAATACATTCATATTCCTAATAAAGTCAATTATTGTTGAATCCGCTATTTCTCAATTTTCCACCTCAGCTCAGACAAAAACAAATCTGCAGCTATTCAGAAGAAAAAAAAATCATATTACAGTAATTGCAAATGCAGCAGTTGTCAAAAAAACTGTTTAATAAGTGCCTGTTTAACACATCTACCCTCCCAGAAACTGGGGGGAAATGTTGGGAACAGTGCTTACCATGAATATAATCTGAGACAAAACTGGATCTTTGCCTTTGATTTGAGCAACTATATTGCTTTTGGCTACTTTCCTTCTTCTTCTTCTTCCTCCTCCTCCTCCTCTTCCTCGTCTCTCTCTCTCTATATATATCTATAGATATATATCTGTCTATAGATTCATTCCAGTTGTCATTCTGCAGGCAGCGATGAGGTGGAAAATGGTAGGTCAGTGGGGATGTGTGTGCCACAGTGACATTTCAGTTCTTAATCACCTGTGTGCACCTGCCCACTTGCCTAACTTCTCTGTGCCTTGGTTTCCTTATTTGTTTAATGAGGGACTTGTTCCCAGCTGACTTGGTTCATCACAGTAATTTGTCATCTTAAATTTACTTTTAATTCTGGAAAACCGTTGCTAATTGAAATGCTTACTACTGCTCTTTTTAATTATAGGAGAATATTAGTTAGCTATTGATACATGGCAATATTATCACAAATTTAGTAGCTTAAAACAGCCTGATGTTTTTATATCAACTTCTGTGGGTCAAGGATTTGTGTGCAGCTTAACTGAGTCCTCTGCTTTTTGAGTGTCAGACAATATGAGAACACTAAGAGGTGGGGATCCTGGGGCCACCCTGGAGTCCACCTCCCGCAGAAAGGAACACAGGAGAGTTGAAGCATAATGTAACATTCTCTTTTCTTCCTCTAATTTGGACCATTTCAATGTAAAGTTTTGGGTTGGTTGTTGTTTCAGTCTCCTAGAGCTGGTGTAGCTGATTACCCAAACTGAGTAACATGTAACAGTAGAAAATGATTTCTTCAGTTTTGGAGGCTTGGTGTCTGCAGGGCCATATGGCCTTTACAGCTCTGGGGAAGAATTTCCCCTCACCTCTTCCTAGAGTCTGGTGGCTCCCAGCAATCCCTGACCCTTGGCCTGTAGCTGCGTCACTTCAGTCTCTGCTGTGGTTGTCCCATGGGTCTTCCCCTATTTGTTTCTTTGTGTCTCCTCCTTTTCTTATAAGGGCACCTGTATTAGTCCATTTTCATACTGCTATGTGGAAATACCTGAGACTGGGCAATTTATAAAGAAAAAGAGGTTTAATGGACTCACAGTTCCACATGACTGGGGAGGCCTCACAATCATGGCAGAAGGTGAAGGAGGAGCAAAGACACATTTTATATGGCGGCAGGCAAGAGAGCCTGTGCAGGGGAACTCCCCTTTATAAAACCATCAGATCTTGTGAGACTTACTATCATGAGAACAGCCCAGGGAAAACCCACCCCATGATTTAATTACTTCCCACTGGGTCCCTCCCATGACACATAGGGATTATGGGAACTACAATTCAGGATGAGATTTGGGTGAGGACACAGCCAAACCATATCAACACCCATCATTGGGTTTTCCATAATCTAGTATGACATCATCTTAACTAATAATATCTGCAAAGACTGTATTTCAATGTAAGGTCACATTCTGTGGTTTTGAGTAGACGTGAACATTTTGAGGAACTGTATTATCCCAATATAGTTGTTGTTTTTCCCTCTGGTATTGGCCACCCTGAGGCTAAATCCTATATATAAACCATTCTTAGAAACTCCCCTCTCTGAGAGAGGAACACTGTTAGAGATAGTGGCCAAGAGGCACTTCTCTTTCACTACTCATGGAACCCGGGGAAAGACTTAGTTTCTCTGCCTCAAATACCTTATCAGTAAAATGGCTGCAATAATAATAGTCATGCTTAACTTTTAGGCTTGTTAGAAGATTAAATGAAATAATATATGTAGACCTCTTGGAACAGTGTCTGGCACATAGTAAGCACTCTGCAGATGTCAGTACTCATTCTTAATTTGCCTTCTCTCTCCACCACCTGCTTTCTGTTACTGATAAATACTATGTTAAGTGCTTATTTTACATTTAAAAATTACAGTTAAATATATTGATTATTGTAAGTAGTTACAAATATACAAACTATATAAATATTCATATGTACATCAAATATATGAATACATTTATATTATTAATAAAAAATAATAAAATGAATTATAATTATTAATGAAAATATTTGAAATTATATAGACAGACACAAAATCTTTTCTTGCTTGATTTATTCACTTTTCACACTATCCAGTTACTTATACTTTCGATAAAGGAATGAGCAATCTCCCTCCTCACCAGCAACCTCTCTACTTCATTAGCTATGCCATTATTTTTCCCTTTCTGATTTTTGTATTTCTTTTGTGTTATTTAATTCTGATTTAATCTTTCATTTTTTTCATTAAGAGGGTAATTTTAATAATAGCCTTTGCATGGGAAATCAACTATTTCTATATTTTGATTTTGTAATAATAATAGTAATAACACTGAATCTTTGGGTACTTACCATTCCACATGCATTTCATACATTAGCTCATTTAATCTCTGCAACAGTCCTATGAAGGAGATGACAATTTAGAGATGAGAGAATAGAGGCACAGAGAGGTGAACTAATTTGCCCAAGGTCACAGAGCTAGCAAGTGGCAGAGGCAGTATGCGCGCAGTCCAGGACCTTGGAGCTCTTCTCAGAGCCCGTCAGCTCTGTGGCCTCCAGGGTCCACGTTACCCACAGCAGAGTCACGTGTCTGCCTGGACTCAAAGAGGGACTGAAAGGCTGTTTCTCTCAACTCATACCACTCAAAGGAATGTGGGTAAAACATGAAACAACAACAACAACAAAAAAAAACCAAAAAATAAAACTCAAACTCTTTCCTTACTTATACCTAATTAATTCCTCAAAAATATGCTACATTTTAATATTTCATATTCAGCTCATGCCTTTCATGTGGATGTTTTTGTTTTTCCATGGGGTTCCTTTAGTTTTTTTGATAGAAAAAAATCTAAGCCTTCATTTTCCCATTAAGAAGTTGCAGCTTCTTCATCACACAAATTAAATGACAAAGTCTGCTTTCTCTTGAAGATGTTATTTCTGGCACAGGTCGATTTCCTGCCCCATTTGGACTGATTGCTTTCTGCTGCACACTCCTCATCTTGAGATTTCACTTGATTCCCCTCCTAGATTTAGTTTCCATTTTTCCTTGGATTTCCTGGACTCTTTTTCTATTTTTCTTGGATTTCTTTTTCAGTTGACTGTAGTGTCAATTTTATTGTTGTTTTGCAGAAAATGGTCTTTGCAGACACATTAGTGTACTTATATGTATGTTGGCTAGGTGTGTATAATTGAAATACGTTTTTCCTCAAAGGGTGAAAACTGATGTGAATCTGATTACTATCCCATTGAAGATAACACCCTTCTTCTCTCTAAGCTTTTAGGATTTTTCTCTTCATCTTTGCTATTTTGGACTCTCCCCAGGATGTTAGTGAGAGAATTTTTGGGTTATTCATCCTCTGCAACACTCCAAGTGAGTCTATCATTTTGAAGATGCGAGTTCTTCTTTTATATCCTATGATTATTTTTTCAGGACGTGTTATTTTTAGAATATAAACTCCTGGGTCCCACCCAGGTCCAGGGTCAATGACATCTGTGGGTTGCTGGACAAGATAGGCCCTAGGATCATTTTCCTGCTGTAGCATGTTTACATGGTAGAGTGGCCAGGGTGCCCTTCTGTGATGTGGTCACACAGTGTTGTGCTCATACAGATTGCGATACTTTTATCAGCATGATGGGGCAGCGATAAAAAGCCATGCCACCATGTCTAGCTCACCGCATTCTTGTGAAGGTCGTGTGTGATATAATCTTATTTGTAAAACTTGTTTGAAAATACTCCTAGAACATCTATATGTTGGAAATTAACCCGTCAGGGTGCTACAGACAGCACTTGGCTGAGGTTAGTGAGTTTCAGCAGAATGTATCTCCTGCAGACACAGTGGAGAAATGTTTGTCCTTGGGTTTTGTTTTTGCTGAATCTTTCCTTCATATTACCTGCTTCTTGGTCCCTGAAGGTAGATGTCTGCCCAAGATAGAGCCATCTGTTTTAATTTCTCCCCTTGCCTTTTCCTCTTCCTATTACATTTGCTGACTTAAGTATCAAGTCAGGCTTGTGTTCCTAGTCTCTAAATAGAAGTGCCTCCTCAATCTACTCCATAAATCATGATTATTAATAACAAGGATAATAATGATAATACTAAATAGCACTCAGGTAAAACCTTCCATTACAAAATGCTTTCAGAAATAGTACCTCTGGGCTGCTGGTTTATATAGGAAACACAAAAACTGATTTAAAAAGATGACTGTTCTAGCCAAAATGTGTTTGCTTTTCTGGGTTAAATTCATTTGTTTGATTGAACATTTTATAAAGAAGGCATGTATTGGAGAGGTCTGGGATTGTGGAAAGAAGCTGAGTGCTGAGCCCATCAATAACTCAAATGTTTGGAAATGCATGAGTGACAGATTCAGCTTATTCCAGAAAAGCAGGGCCATGTAGACATAGCCAATGCAATGTCTGAAGTAGAGTCATCACGGCCACATTTATTGGAATACTCCTGTGGAATCTTCAGTCAGTATAATGTAGGAGTTCCTGGGTTCTAATCTTGTTCTGTTCCTGAAGAGTGATAGTGGCTTTAGAGTACATTATTTAACATCTCAGTGCCCTCCTGTCCTTATCTATAACATGAAGGTTTAAAATCTATCTCGCACCAGGCACAGTGGCCCACACCTGTAATTCTAGCACTTTGGGAGGCTGAGGCAGGAGGATTGCTGAGCCTAGGAGTTTGAGGTCAGTTTGGGCAACCAAGCGAGACTTCGATCACTGAAAAAAAAAAAAAAAAATAGCAGGGTATGGTGGCACATGCCTGTGGTCCCCAGCTACGCAGAAGGCTGAAGTAGGAGGATCACTTGAGCCAGAGAGGCTGAGGCTGCAATGAACTGTGATTGTGCCTCTGCACTCCAGCTTGGGCAACAGAGTGAGACCCTGTCTCAAAAAAAAAAAAAAAAAAAAAAAAAATCTATTGCACAAGGTTGCTGTCAGCACCTACCAGTTTCTAGCACATTCCAAAATGGGAGGCATTATTGTTGTTATGATTAAAATTGCTTTAATGTTGCATAAAGGACACTATCAGGACAGTTTTCTTTTAAAAAGCTCAAGCATAATATATTTTGATAGAAGTGCCCATAAGTAATACGTATATGGCTGGATGGATTTCATATAGTGGACACATTTGAGCAAGGAGAATTTGGACCTGGGTCATCAGAACTCATCCTAGAGGTGCTCCCTGTGTTCCCTGGATCACAGAACATAAATGGAATGATGCTATATATACTTTTCTTGGTGGGTACATGGAACATTCCTGTTTCTTTCACTCAGCATTGTGCAATTCACCCAAGCTGATGCATTCTGCTGGAGATCCTTCTTCATGTAGCCATGTGGTATTTTGTTGTGTCATGGACACTGAGCACTTTTCAGGTGACCATTAGGAAGAGCACTGCTGTGAGTGTTTCAGTACATTCCTTAGGTGAACATAAAGGGATGACGTTCTTAATTCTAACAATTAGGAGGCCACGATGTTTCTCCATACCCTCTTGCTCCTCATCCAGTTGATCTCGAACACCCGTACATCCACCTCCTTGTTTGATGCCCGACCCTGCCATTCATTGTCTGAACTTTTGCAATCATTGGTTTTCCTTCCCCTGTTTCTCATTCTCCCAGTTAAGCCTCAGCACCACCTGAATTGTCTCCCTGAAACACACATCAGAAATCCCTTTGCTGCTCAAAACTTTCAGGATCCTCAGTGTCAGTGGGAAAAAAGAAAACACACCTCTGATTTTCTTATACAATCAGCATCCACCTTGAACAATCTCTGCCAATAGCTCCCACTTCATCCCCGACTTTATCTCTGTGTCTGGGTGTCATATTGCATTAGCTTCTTTGTTGTTTGGTTGCTCTCTCAGCCTGGAGTGACCTTCCTTCCTTTCTGCTAATATTGAATTTCTTCTCGTGGTTGAAGACCAGCTAAGAGCCATAGTGTTCCAACACCACTTCCTGCTCCAGTCTCCAGGAAGCTTAGCTCAATGACCTGGGATGCATCATGTGGTCCAAGCCGTTCAGTCCAGTGCTGACCTGTTGAGTGCTGGGTCTGAGAACTGGGCTTGCAGATTTCTTCTTTTCTCAGTCCCTCTTGTGTCTTGTTCTGATCATGAGGCTGCTTTCAGGGTCCTCTGATAAATTGTCCTCATCCTCATCAAAGAAGAGCGCACCCTGGAGCTGTCTCTTGTCAAACAATTTTCCTCTGCTATTGGGGTAAGTGGGCCTAATTTCTTGCTGATGCTAATTATTTGAGAATTGCTGTTGTGTGATAAGTTAAAAGCAACCGTTATTTATGTAATTATCCCCCTCCCCCAGGCAGTGGAACGACTAAAATTTGCTTTGTTTTTCACAAGAAGCCATTTCATATTTAACACGTCCCTAGAGTATCACCTAAAGTCTGACAGGTTCCCTGGCCTTGGATTTAGTTCAGGTTGCAGGGAATTTTCTGAAAGGGCTGGTGCAGTGCAAAACTAGAGATTCCCCATCCCAGTCATTCTGATGAGACACATACTCTCTTCTCTCTGAACTCCTCTCTGCTTCTCACCTTGGGGTTCCCCTGTCCCTTAGTCATTGTCTCTTCCTACCTGACTTGGAGCAATTATCTGCACATACAGGTGTCTTCCTCATTAGTCTGCTCTGTCCTACAGGCTGTCCCACCTGGCTTCCCACTCCAAGAACCTAGCACACACCTGAGACCCTCAATACATGTTTACTGATTGAATTAATATTTTGATTTCTGAATGAGAAACTAAAAGTCTTTTGCACTTCGGAGATGACTTCAATGTTTATTTTTCTGCTTTGTAAATTGAAGGGACAACAGTTAATTGACTTTTTTTTTTTTCCTGAGACGGAGTCTCCCTCTGTCACCCAGGCTGGAGTGCAGTGGCTGGATCCCAGCTCACTGCAAGCTCCGCCTCCCGGGTTTACGCCATTCTCCTGCCTCAGCCTCCCGAGTAGCTGGGACTACAGGCGCCTGCCACCTCGCCTGGCTAGTTTTTTGTATTTTTTAGTAATGACGGGGTTTCACTGTGTTAGCCAGGATGGTCTCGATCTCCTGACCTCGTGATCCACCTGTCTCGGCCTCCCAAAGTGCTGGGATTACAGGCTTGAGTAATTGACTCTTTAAAGGGATAATTATTGATGTTTAATGTCTAGCTACAGTCCTAAGGACATTCCAAGTAGCAGTGCATTTGACGCCGATGGGGGCCTATACCCTACCCTTTCTTTGCGTTCAGTTTCAAGGATGATTTCTGACCACTTCCCTCGTGTCAGGGGTTATGGTGGATTCTCCACATTTCTTGCCTGCTTCCATCCTCACTCCTTTGTCTACAGCTCAAGGAAGATTCTAATCCTCAACAAACACACACTCAAACAAACCAACCCTTCTCCCAAGACTGGTGGGAAAGTCAATTGCAGGGACTGAGAAGAACATGAGGGGAAGTTTCAATATATGAACCAATGGCAATATTAGTGGGGTTTTAATCAATAGCCTTTCATATTAAGATGACATTCAACCATCTTATCAAACAAACATTTGCTTGACACCTGTGTCTGGCACTGAGTGCACAATGGTGAACAAATACCTACTTCCTTACTCTCATGGAACCTATGTGTCCCCTGGGGCAGCCAGACAAAACAGAAAAAAGGCAAGTGAACAAGCAAATGACTTAAAATGATTCCAAAATGTGATGGTAATAAGACCATATGTCATTGATTTTTAAGACACATTTCTTTTCACCTTTTAATATTGTTAAAATTGTGATGTCTTAAAATGGGAATTTGTATTTAATATATTGTTTTTCCCCCTGAGAAGTTATTAAATTGATGCTTTGACTTCCGATCGATGCTGTCTCAGAATGGAGGAAATATGGTAATAATAAAAGCTCACATTTATCGAACGCTAACTATGAGTCAGGCTCTGAGCACTTTGTGTTGTAGCATTGTCTCTTTTATTCTGGATAACAACCACAGGCACCATGTAGAAGAATCTCTATAGGTGAGGGAACTGCATCCCAGGGAGGTGAGGTCCCCGGTTTAATGTTCAGCACCTGGAGTAGCCAATATTTGAACCCTGGCAGATCTGACCCTGCCTCCCTGAGTCCTGGTGCCCTCTAGGGGTAACTGGTGCAAAGTAACCATACTATTAAGATTTTTCAGGTGCTCCTAGGGAAGCTACATTGTTTTCATATAACTAGGAGGTATACACCAAGAACTAATAGATTGTGCATGAACTGCGTAGAAACACACAGCAAAAGCACCACCCACAGAGCCTGTGTCTACCAATGAATCTTTATTATTTTATTATTATATACATATATTTTTGAGATGGAGTCTCACTCTGTTGCCCAAGCTGGAATGCAGTGGTGCCATCTCGGCTCAATGCAACGTTCACCTCCCAGGTTCAAGTGATTCTCCTCTCTCAGCCTCCTGAGTAGCTAGGATTACAGTTGTGTGCCACCATGCCTGGCTAATTTTTTGATTTTTTGATTTTTTATTTTTTTTTTAGTAAAGATAGGGTTTCACCATGTTGGCCAGGCTTGTCTCGAACTCTTGACCTCAAGTGATCCACCTGCCTCGGCCTCCCAAAGTGCTGGAATTACCGGCAAGAGTCACCGTGCTTGGCCTTATTTGTGTGCATACGTAGTGGTTGTATATGTTTATGGGGTACCTGAGATATTTTGAAACAGGCATGCAATGAGTAATAATCACATCAGGGTAAATGGGGTATCCATCATCTCAAGCATTTGTCCTTTGTGATGAACAATCTAATTATACTATTTTAGGTATTTAAAAACGTATAAATACATAATAAATTATTGTTGACGAAGTCACCCTGTCCTCCGTGAATTTTGAAGTGAGAACTGGGGAAACCATCTTGGTCAGTTTATTAGTCAGTTCTCATGCTGCTAATAAAGACATACCAGAGACTAGGTGATTTATAAAGAAAAAGAGGTTTAATGGACTCACAGTTCCACATGGCTGTGGAGGCCTCACAATCATGGCAGAAGGCAGAGGAGGAGAAAGGCACATAGTAAATGGTGGCAGGCAAGAGGAAGCTTGTGTAAGGGAACTTACAGAACTTTATAAAACCATCAGATGGGGCCAGGCGCGGTGGCTCACACCTGTAATCCCAGCACTTTGGGAGGCAGAGGCGAGTAGATCATGAGATGAAGAGATCGAGATCATCCTGGCCAACATGGTGAAACTCCATTTCTACTAAAAATACAAAAAAAAAAAAATTAGCTGGGCCTAGTGGCATGCGCCTGTAGTCCCAGCTACTCAGGAGGCTGAGGCAGGAGAATTGCTTGAACCTGGGAGGCAGAGGTTGCAGTCAGCTGAGATTGCGCTATTGCACTCCAGCCTGGCAACAGAGCGAGACTCAGTCTCAAAAAAAAAAAAAAAAAAAAAAAACCATCATATCATATCTTGTGAGACTTATTCACTATCATGAGAACAGCACTGGAAAGACCTGGGTTAATCCCTCTTGCCTGTGTTTTCTCCCTCCTTCCCTCCACCTGGTTTCTTTTTTTTTTTTTTTCTTTACCTCCTCCCTCCTTTTCTTCTTCCCCCTTTTTCTCTCCCTTCATACCTCCCTTCATGCTTCCCTTTCTGTTCCCTTTATCTAAAGAAGAGCCCAGCAGATTGAAAAGTCATTAAATAATGTTGCTGGCAAAAACAGTGAAGAGTGGTAGCTGAAATGGAAAGTTCTGGAACTTGTGAAAGTATGATGAACCACTAAGATTAGTTTAGGATTGATTTACGTGGCTAAATAGTTAATATGCTCAAAGAGGCTTTAAAATATGAGGCCTGTAATTAATATTTATAGATCCAAGTGATGAGAAATGACCAAGAAAGAAGCCTGTTGGGATGACATAAAGTTGAAAATCCCCTGAGATAACACAGGTGAGAAGTGGGTAAGGGTGGTGCTAGTGAGTTAGAAGAGATGCGCCTCAGCTGCTGATGCAGAAGGCATTCCAAACAGGAGCTCTGGGGAAGCCTGCGTACTGAATCAGAGGCATGAAGGACTTGGAGGCAATTTCCACGTTCATTGAATTCAGCTCACACAGGCTGGGCTGATTTGGGTTACACTGAGCTGGTGAATTGATGAGAGCACAAAAATCCAGCACATGAACTAGTAACCTATTTAGAAAATTTGTGAACGACTCAGAGATGGAAGGGCCTTGAGTGCGGCAAGCTAGGCAGCTGAAAGGAACACACAGGCAGAGATGGACTTCTGGAAAAATGGGTGCTTATCTGCTGTGCCTGGGGCTCTGCCAGAGTCCACCCACTTGCTGTCCCGAGATAAGAAATGTGTGTGGCTGCAAACCTGTGCTTGCTAGGTTAGTATTCCCAGAGACCTCATCTTCCTTTGGTGTGAGCAATTTACACTTATTCAGTGAAACTGAATTTTTCTAACCAGAATATAGCACACTGTCCTGGAACTTTCTCATTGCTAAATGGATGTTTAAGAGCCTGTCATTAGTTTATAAACATAGATGCAGAAGGAGAAACTCATTTTAAGAAACTCTGGCATTTTGGCCTTAAGAAAATAAATGACAGCATGACTATTCACTTCATAAAAGGATTTTTTTTTTTCATTTAAAACAAAGGCTTCATCATGAGCATCATTATAAAAACAAACAAATGAACTAAAAATAACAGAACTTTTACACTTTATATTTTAAAAATATACATAAGATATAAACCCAGGCTGCCCTTCCTATACCTGCACCATAAACCCCTCACTACTCTTAGCTCGTTCATTCATTCAACAGCACAAGAGATGTTGGAACAGATGCTATGAGAAAGACAAAGAAATAAAAGAGTGTCTCAGTTTTCAA
The DNA here is from genome assembly GCF_008728515.1 of Papio anubis. Lineage (NCBI taxonomy): Eukaryota > Metazoa > Chordata > Mammalia > Primates > Cercopithecidae > Papio > Papio anubis. Next base: position 24,106,977 of record NC_044993.1, on the reverse strand, counting down.
GTAGAAGAAATTCTTCCTTCCTGTGTTTTGTAATCTTTATGACATTTTATGAAAATAAAGTGTTTGCTGTAGAAGATTTAGAAAATACGGGAAGGATTCACAAGGAAGGAAGCGAATATGTTAGAATCTCCCTAACCAGAAATACTCACTGTGGAAATATTTATCCATCCTGCCATTTTTGGGAGGGTGCACAACTGTGCCTGTGCCTGTAGGGCTAAGAACAGGATTTGAGAGGAGGAGGGCTGAGAGATAATGCTCTGAACATAAGCAGGGGTGAGGGTTTTTCAGACTTGATAAATTTTGGATTTTTCCTTGGTGATAGGGTGCATGGATGAATTAATGGCAAGGGAGTGGTGCGTGTGAGTCCGTGGAACCCTTCTTCTTCTGACTTATATATGAAAGAGGAGCTCTACTTAGTTGGCAAGGTACAAACAATAGTAACTGAAGACCTATTGGTCATTTGTAATTGCTGGTCAGGCACTGTGCTAAGTACTTGACATAGACTTTGTTTAATCTTCTAACAACTCTTCGGGCAATGAATCCCATTATTCCCCTCTTGCAGATGATCTAGTTACTGATGCTTAAAGAAAAGAAATCAACAGGCAGAAGGTCACCCAGCTAGCTAACAAAGGATGGAATTAAGATTTAAACCCAAACCATCTGGCTCTGGAACCCTGTGTTGGGGATGGGGAGGCAGGTAAACTAAAGTGATTTTCCTAGTCTCTCACTCAACAATCAACACTTCTGTGACCTCTCATCACCAAAATGTGTGGGAATTTCTCCCCACCAAGCAATCCTGCAGCAGATTCTGCAGTGGATATCGGTGAGGTGTCTTCTAGTGCGATTCAATTCTGACACCATCTATCTACCCGGACATAGCATCACATCCCACAGGTTGAGGGTTCAGTCCCATGAGACTGTCCCTCACTTCAGATACCAGTTGCAATGGGCTATAAATTGGGGTCCCCACAACCCTCTTTGGGTTCAATTAATTTGCTAGGGTAGCTCACAGAAGTAGAAGTCAAGGAAATATTTACTTTTACCGGTTATTATAAAGAATATTACAAAGGATATGGATGAAGAGATGCACAGCGTGAGATTCTGTGGGAAAAGATGTGGAGTTTCCAAGCCTTCCCTGGGTGCACCACCCTCCAGGAACCTCCCTGTGTTCAGCTATCCAGAAGCTCTCTGAACCCAGTCCTTTTTTGATTTTATAGAATGTTCAGTACATCATAGGCTTGATTGACTAAGCCATTGATCATTGGTGATCGACTTAGAATGGCTCCTCCCTGGAGGTTGGGAGGTAGGGCTGAATTTCAACCCTCTAATCAAGCCTTGGTCTTTCAGGTCACCAGGGCCCACAGCCATCAACTCAGCATACAAAAAAAAAAAAAAAAAAAAAAAAAACCTCTTATCACTCAAGAAAGCCCAAGGATTTTTAGGAGCTGTACATCAGGAAACAGAGACAAAAACCAAATATGTATTTCACAATATTACAGTCCCATTACAGTTACCTGCTGTTGTGTAACAAATCACTTGAAATTCAGCAGCTTAAAGCAACCCCCATTTGATTACTTGGAAGGACATTGTGGATTGGGAATTCAGGCAGAGCCCAGTGGGGATTTATTCTGCTTCTTGGGGCATTGGCTGAGGTCACTCAGTGGTATTTAGCTGGTGGTTGGGCTTGTCTCACAGGAGAGTGAGGGTCCAAGATGTTTTCATTCACTTCCTTAGTACTGGGTGGGGGATGGCTGGGAGAGTGGACTGAGCTGGGCTAGTGACTGGAATGCCTTGGTGGGGCCTCTTCAGGGTAGTGGTCATCTCAAGGTAGTTAAACTATTTCCACGGCAGCTCAGGGCTCCAGAGACATTTGCAAGAGGCCTGAGTAGAAGCTGCTGGTCTCTTAAAGCCTACACATGGGAAGTGGCAGAAGCCACTTCTGACATTTTTCTGTTTACTCAATGGCCACAGAATCCACCCAGAATCAAGGAAAGGGACATATGCTACCCCCACTCTAACAATTTGTGATCATCTTGAATCTATCCCATGTCTCAACACTTAGTCATTAAGGAGACAGTAAGAGACTACCTTTGAACCCATTGATTGTTTAAATGATTGATTGATTAATTGGTTTACCAAATAGATACTAAACAACTGCCTGTGGTGGACAGAAGGGTATAATGGTTAGAAAGACAGTACCTGCGGGTTCCAGCCCCTGGTACTCACACTCTAATGGGACGGATAATAGTGAATGAGCAACACAGGGAGAGGGTAATCAGAGCCTGGGTGACAGTGAGAACATGAGTGAGCTGGTGAGACATAGGGTGTCAGGGAGGCCACACTGGACAGACTCATGAGGGAGGCAGTGTTGAGGAAGTGGTCTTTCAGCTCCCTGTAAAGAGAAGGACAGAGGGGGAAGACACACTTTCCATAAAGCAGGGATAACAAGTCCCTAAACTCAGAAGTGGGATAGGACTTCACAAGTTGATGAAACCAAGAAAACAAAGTGCCAGAGCATAGTGGGATGGGGGAGGCAGCAGGGGTGTGGCCCCAGCAAACTGAGCTGTGAGTCGTACCACATCACCCAAGTCCTGATAGGCCAGAGAACTGTCGTTTCATCCTAATGAGCACAAACCAAAGTACACATTGAAGTAAATGAAAAACAGCTGAAGTTGAGATGGGCAGAGGCAAAAGAAAAAAATTCAGCCCTAGGTTTTTATGGTTTTGGGCAGAAGTGTGGCACAATCTAAATGTGTTTACCCCTTCAGTGGGTTAGCCACTAAACACTAATTTGAGCCAGGCATTAATCTCTCTGGTCCTATTTTCCACCATGGTAATGAAAGGGTTTGAAAGTTTGTAATGATTTTTTTCAGCTTTAGTATTCTCTGATTCTACATGTCTCTTTTTTATATTTAAAGAAGGGATTGGTTTCTTTCTTATACATAAGGAAATGGCTGGCTGCTTTATTTTACCAGCAAATACAATACCCCTCCTACTCGCCTCTCAACTCTGGCTTCATGAATGTATTTTCATGGACCCATGTGTCAACACAAACCCTGACCAAGACATTTTATCCCACAAAGAACGTTGTGTAGATTAAAGGAAGAAACAGAGATTAAAACATCGGGGCTTGCACATTCCGATGGTTCTTAACTTGATTTAAACTTTTGACCTCTAATGCTTCCCAGCTGTTTTGAAGTCACACATCCCGTGTTGATTAGACTCACCCCAAAAGTGATCCAAACAGAGGGGGTTGCTTCAGTGAACCATTACCCTGCCTGACTCTGGGATTTGCAGTTCCTGGCTGAAAGTGGTCACTGCCCCCACAAGCCCTTTGCTCTGTAACTCAGCCCAGCAGGAAGAGCTCCCGCACTCTCTCCCACCCTCTCTCTCTGCAGACAGAGGCCACCTTTTTAACAATTTGTTTTTACAATGCGAAAAAAGAGTGGGAGCAGGGGAAGAAACAGTGTTCCTGTCCCCCTCAAAATAACATAACCCAGGTGGTGGGAGTTAACTGGGAATGTGGAGGGTTCTGATTCCAAAGTACACATTGAAATAAATGAAAACCAACTGAAGTTGAGATGGGCAGAGGCAAAAGAAGAACATTCAGCCATAGGTTTTTATGGTTTTCTTTTTTGTATAAAATCCTAATCATGGGGGTGAACTCAGAAAGCATGTGGTTTCTTTTCTTTTTTTTGAGATGGAGTTTCGCTCTTGTTGCCCAGACTGGAGTGCAGTGGTGCTATCTCTGCTCACTGCAACATCCACCTCCCGGGTTCAAGCGACTCTCCTGCCTCAGCCTCCCAAGTAGCTGGGATGACAGGCATGCACTACCACGCCCAGCTAATTTTTGTATGTTGAGTAGAGATGGGGTTTCACCATGTTAGTCAGGCTGGTCTCGAACTCCCGACCTCAGGTGATCCGCCTGCCTCGGCCTCCCAAAGTGCTGGGATTACAGGCGTGAGTCACCATGCCCGGCCGCACGTGGTTTCTTAAGATAAATTCTCTAACATGGAGGACAATGGACACAATCTAGGAGGCAGCTGTCCCTATTGCTGGGAAATGGATTCTGCATGCCGGCCATGCCTGGTGACTTCTCAGTCCATCGCCAGGCCTGGGGTCCAGGTGCCTGTGGCCTGTATGAGTCAGGGGGAGAGTTAGGAGCTCCCGAGTTCCCCACAATTCGTCACCCAGGTGATGTCAGCAGGTGTAACTCTTTATTTCTTCTGCCATCATTTGTTTTTGTCATCATGCTTTCTGGGACTTCCTGACACATCCGACGCTGTCTTAGGTGTTCCTCTGTAAGCCAGAGTCTACCTACAGAGGGAAATCCAGGGGACGCAGTAGTGTTGGCGTCAGGCCCTGGTCCTCCAGGGAAAATCACCAGCAAGGAGACCTGGCCGTTGCTTGAGGCTGTAGGTCTGCAACATTAATCAGCAGGCAGGAAGCCAAGGATTCAGCTAACACGTGCAGGGCATTTTGGACATCCAGCATGCACTCCATGGAAGGCATCTACTACATTCCTAGGGCGAGTGGGAGGCTTCTCTCCCCACCCCTACCCAGACCCCTAATGTAGCCCATCTTGTCAGCCAGTGCATACAAATTAATTCTGTGGGTAATTTTGATAGAAAATTTCATGAGTTGGCCAGAGAAACTTCAGTAGAGAAATTAAATTAAAAGTAGTAATTCCAAGAGAGGAGAAAATAAAATGACAGCTTTGATTATTTCAGCCACTTCAGGCCCAGGGCATTGGATGAAGATGACATTTTAGTTTTCTAACCCATTTCCTCATTTTGATTCTTTTTAAAAAATTGCCATTGCATCCAGATAGAGAATACTTGGTTCATCTTGGAACGTGCGTGAGCTGGAGGATGCTTCACTGCTTCATCTGTTCACTAGATGGCATGGCTCAGACCCACTGATTTGCACAGATTCAGCTGGGCTAAGAAAGTCCTGAGCACCTTCAGTCAAATACCCACTGCCTTTGTTAATTCATTTATGACAAACTGTGGGCCCCTAAGAGTAGAGGGAATCGGGATTCTCTGATTTGAAGCAGGAGTTATTGCTGGAGGAAAAATGTCTGCAACTGGATTAGGAAAAATTCACAGAGCCAGAGGGCACCTTGTAGATTCTCTTGTTCATCTTGTGGTTTACACACTTGTTTGAAGCAATAGAACACCTTCCTCAGCAAAAGCCAGTTATGCAGAGCTGAAAAAGTAATGCAAGTAATGGCAGACATATTGAAGTTGCTTTCTGAAACCCTTAGGAATTGGGAAATATTGACCGACCTTCCTTCCTTCCTTCCTTCCCTCCCTCCCTCCCTTCCTTCCTTCCCTTTTCTTTCTCTTTCTTCTTTTCTCTCTCTCCTTCCTTTCTTCCTCCTTTCTTTTTTCTTTCTCTTTCTTGCTTCCTTTCTCTATCTCCTTCCTCCCCTCCTCCTTTCTCTTTCTTCTTCTTTTTTTTTTTTTTTTTCCTTTTATTTTCCAGCATTAGAAACTGAGGACTAGATAGGGCAAGATGTCCATGGAATATCTTGGTCCACAAGCAATCCACTGAATGATTTTTCTGTGAAACCACTACTTTATTTATTTAAAACCCTCAAGTTCCTATAAAAGGAGTTTCCAGAGCAAATTGTTTTAAGTTTCCTAGAGCAACATTGTGGATGGGTACACACATTTGCCAAATTCGCAGAATGTTTGTTTCATTAAGTGTGTTGACACTGATCATAAACTCAAGCAGGGCAAAGATGACAAGGAGTGTGTGAACTCTGGGCCGGACAATAGACACACACTTTTATGCATCATTTTATTTTTCTTTACAAGAACCCTATGAGATTGGTATTTCTATCTGTACTTTATAGATGAGGGAAAGTCAATTTTGACTTTAAGCTTTTTGTAACAATGAGTATATTAAGGTATGGGTGAAAGTCTTAAAGAGACTCTAAGACACAATGGCTTGAATACAGGAAAAGTTTACTCCTTTGACTTCCATAGGAAGGTGATGTAGGATGGCCAAGTGTAGCTGGGTCTGTCACAACATGTGGTTTCCATCCCTCCATCCACTGTGGCATTTCCAGGTCATGTCATCTCCCAACCAGCCAAGAAGCCAAAGAGCCAGTAAATGATAGGAATAATATTTGAACCAAGACTTATGTAATTCTAAAGTCTGATGTCAACTAACCACAGAACTAAACCGCCACCATTACACCCCCAATCACTAAAGACCAAATATAGTAATAATGCCACCATTTTAGGTGTTATCATTGGTTGTGGTAACTAGCCTTCAAGATGTCTCCTAATGATTCTTACCTCCTAGTATTCTACCCTTGTTCCCTTCCACACTGAATAAGGCTGACTTGTGTAGTAAATTGTATAGTGCGGATATTGGGGATATGATAGAGAATGTCTTTTGATGAGGCTAAGTCCCAAAAATTATTGCAGTTCCTGGTAAGCTCTTTCTTGAATCACTAGCTCCAGGGAAGCCAGCTGCCATGTTGTAAGGATACTCAAGCAGCACTATGGACAGTTCCACATAGGGTGGTACCGAGACCTCCCACCAGCAACCAGCACCAACTTGCCAGCCATAGAAGTGAGCTACCTTGGAAGCAGATTCTCTAATCCAGTCAAGCCCCTAGAGAATTGTAGCCCAGATCCAAATCTTGATTATAACTTTGTGAGAATCCATGAACCAGAACCAATTAGAAAAGGTGCACCCAAAGAAACAATATGTGATAATAAATGTCTATTTCTATTTCATGCCACTAAGTTTCACAATACTTTATCATATAGCAATAGATAAAATATTAGTATGATTGCTATATTAAGAGGATGCAATTTTTTTGGACCAAACTCTTGCAACCTCCTCAGGAAAGTCTTAATGGAGTCTACCAGGGAGGGAGTTGTTCCTTCTTCCTCTGTGTCCTGGCTCCTTTCTCCTACCATATGTCACTTAAAACTGAAGTTTGTAATTTTACAAGTCAGTTTCCTTCTTTAGACTGTACATTTCCCTATAACAGGAAACAAGTCTTGTGTTTGGATTCATCTCCCCCATGCCTAATAGTGCTGAATTAAAGTTATGTTTAAATGAACAACTAAAACCTACTTATCCTTCAACTCATTTGCATTATAATATTATGTACATATTTTCTTTAGATGTAGGCTCTAAAAACATTGTGTTGCCTTTTACATGAAGCCTCTCAGTCACTTCTTTGTCTCAGTAACAGGCATTCAAAAATACTCTGTATAAATAAAAGTTAAATCTCCTAAGGGCCAGAGATCATGCTGTTTTAGGAGCTTTTACAAACAGTTGGCACCTCCTTATTCTTGAAAATCAGGCTCGAAATCTCATCAAAACAAACATCCCCTGGAGACTCCCAGAGCTGAAGAGAACGCTTTTTTTGTTGTTTGGTTTTTTTTTTTTTTTTTTCTTTTGTTACATTTTCTATTATCCCATTTTGAAGAGGAGAGAGGAAAGTCTGCCATGAACCCTCCAAGCCCAGGGCTCTCCTGTTACTGGCCCAGGTGAGTTCACTTTCTGATGAACCCACTTTGTTTCTGACGACACCTCATCTCTAAGAAAGCATCCAGCCTTGTAGATAACATCTTACAAATGTATGCAAAATGCGTTTCATCTAAATTTCCTTCCACTGCACTTAATTTAAAACCACTTAAAAGGGGAATTGAAACAATTTCTTCATCCTTTTTAAGCCTACATAGTTCTCAATCTTCAGACTCAAGGAGATTTGGGAAATTTGTGTAAGTTACACAGAATTGAGTGTTGGTTCAACAAAGAAAAAGTTGAAATGTTTTCAGGCATGATTGTGGCTTTGCAAATGAGAAAACAGCATATTTTGTCATGGTCCCTGTCATTCCATTGCTGAGAGAAACATTGATAGAGTTTCTCATTTGTATCCATGTTCCTATCTTGACTGAGCCATTGGTCAGAGATTCCAGTCTGAGCTAATCTGCAACCTCTCTCCTTCAAAGACTGTAAAGGATTTGTTGCATGTTTAGATTAAGTAACAATAAGGAGAAGATTTCCTTTTTTGCATGGTTTTGAGGGGGACCATAATGGACTCACATGGGACAGTGAGTATATAGCAAAGATCATGGTTATGAAAGAGTCATGCATCAATGCATCATTAGAGAGGGGATATTAGTCTTACCCCCATTGCCTCCTCCCTAAACACGCTATATAGTGCCTCCCAAGTGGGAAGTATTAATATCTTGATTATAAACAATTTCTATGCTTACTGAGATTTAAGACTGTATCGAGCCACACCACTGAACAACACTGTGGGTTTTGTTTTGGCTTGATTTGTTTGTTTTCTTAGGAAAAATAATTAACTACATTACATTTCTGCATTGATTACAAGATGCATCCAGATTTCCAAAACATCATAAAAACAGAAAACAAATGTTGTCATATATTTAAGAATGTTTGGTGAATTCTGTGGGAGACCAAGACTCCTTGTTCCTGGAGTGATCAGGCAGACAGTGGATGGAGGTCAACTCACTGGAAAAGGGTTTTGTGGGCTTGTGAACGTGTCTGCTTCCAACACAGACTGAAAGGTTCTCCAGGAAAGGGACGATGTCATGTCCATGCTGGCTTCCCAGCCACTGACTCAATGTTGAGTATCCAGAGTCACTCAATGATTATTTGTTGAATTAATTAAGAATTAGAGATCAGAGAGACCTCCCTGATCCCTTACAATTTCTACTTGTGCCTTCATTATCTCTCCACCGTTGCAAGCACTGAATGAGATTATGGACATAAGAGTTCTGGTGCCAGGTAAGTTCTCAGTAAACAAATGTTAGTTCCTTCATTTTTTTTTTTTTTTTGTTCTCATACTCCCCCTACCCTTCTGTATTCTTTGCCTACTCAGGATCTTTCAATAGAAATTAAACTTTGCAGGCAAACTCCCCAGGGCCTTCTAGCTGACATATTCTTTCTTGAAAAAATGAATTTATTGACTTTTCTGCCTCTGAAGAGCACAAAGTAAAGCTCTCTTTGCAGGGAGCGTGGACACAGCTTGAGTTGGAGCTGGAAGAGAATGTGCTCTGTTGGGCTGGGTGGGGGCTGTAGTCATTCCCACAGAAGGCCTCCTTCCAACTTCCTTCCCTCCAGGTCTTGCTTCCCAGTGGGGTGAGAATGGCTTTCACTACCCTAGATGATCTTGCATCACCTACCCACAAATGAAATTCAGGCTCCTAGGCATGGTACTCAAGGTCCTTTGGCCTTAGTTGCATATTTAGCTTTGTCCTCACACTGTCTCTATCACACGCCTAGAGTGTACAAGGTGCTTGATACATCCACATGGGAGGTGTGAAGAAAGAGTTTCCTCTTCCTGAGCCACATACCTCCATTTTCTCAAGGGCAGGTTTTGGAACCAGGGTGCCTATGGCCTGAAGACCAGCTCTAGCTTTCTCTGAGCTCTCACATTGTGCACCCTCACCTCTTTGCCATGATTATCATCTTCCAGCTAGAATGGTCTCTACTCACATCTTTCATCATCATGTGTCAGCCTGGTACGACTCACAACATGCCATCTCCCTCCTGAAGCTGATAGATGGCCCATTGCAGAGTAAAAACATTGCAGTAGCTTTGGTCTGACTGTTAATATGCTGATCTTATCACACTGTATGTATTGAGACATTACTATGTACTCAATAAATATGTACAGTGATTATGTATCAATTAAAAAGAAATAATTAAATGAATTCACCCAGATAGAGGTTAATCTTGTATGTTGTGCTGGGGTGAGGGTCATTTTCCCAAAGTGCAATAGGAGCCACAGAAGAATTTAAAGCCTGGGGTGACAGTATTGGACTTGCATGTTAGATCACTCAAGCAGTGTTCTAGTGGACAGATGGTGTAAGGTAGAAATGAGGCAATGAAACAATTTAGGAGTGAATTGGGTTTGGATCTGTTGGCACTCAGGACCATCCTTTGCCTTTTCTTTGATCTTTGCTCCAGAGCTTCAGGGAGAAGCCAGGGTACTTGTTTTATTTCCCTTTCTATTTTTTCACTCTTTCTTTCCCTCCTCCCCTTCCATTCCTCTCTAAATAGATCTACCGTGGCTTTAGCTTCCACTAGATGATTCCAGATCCTATACTCTAGTAATGCCAACTCATCCCATTGCCTTTGAAATCTAAGGAGGTTCACAGCTTTCTGATGCTGTGAATCTCTATATTCTCTCACTTATTTGGATTCTCAGCTCTTCCTTCACTAGTGTAACCTAAATTCCTGTATTCAATTCCTCCTGTGTAAATACTTAGAATAATTTATATAATTCTACTTGGACATTGACTGAGAGAGCAGTCCATTGAAGCTGTATAGGTAAAAGATGTGAAAGCCACAGGGTTAAAGAAGAGGAGAAGGATTGGGGATATTCTTAATAAAAATCCTACTCAGAATTGCAAGGCCTTGTCCTCTTACCCCAAAATGTTTTTTTTTGTTGTTGTTTTTGTTTTTGTTTTTTTGTCATTATAACATTGCCACCATTTGGAATAATGTCCACTAGGTCTCAAATATCACTGGTCTTTTAAAGCCCCTTCTAGCATGTCATTCAGCCTACAGAGAATGATCCCAAGTCAGACATGAAGGCTTTACTTTCTCACCGACATTCATGTTTCAGTGAAATGAAACACATGGGAGATAAAAGAGCAAAACAGAATTGAGAAGAGAGAAAGAATGTTAACCTGCAAGTCAATTAACCATGTATTTTCATTTCTTTGTTTTGGCTCAGTTTCTAACAAGCTGTGTGATCTTGGATGTGTTACTTTCTTTCTGTGAGGCTTACTTTCTGCCACTTAAAGAGTATGATTCTAATGTACCTTTGAGTCCTGGTCAAAATTCACCACTATCTTTATTGTTCTGAGAGCCTGTCAGCCAGATCCATCCCCTTGACTCGATGAGTTCTTTCACTCCCTCTGCCTGACACATGATACTAAAGCCTGCATAAATGTTAGTAACCTTGTTTCCCTTTGAAAAGCTTTGAGAGTACAGATGGATTTTCCAGGCCCCATCTGAGCTTTGCACCCAGCAAGTCAAATATCATACATTAAATGTCCTTGGCACTCAGTGTAGAAAGAATCCTTAGCCAGACATCACAGGGAAGATTGGTTTGTTCACCATCAAGCAGTTCAAAGTCAGCCCCTCTGTTTTTGAAATGAATGAACTTGCCTCTCACCGTCTGTTTTCTAGGACCTGGAATGATATACACTTTTATTTCCATTTGCAGCCTAATCTGTTCTGAGAAGTATGCATTGGAAACCAGGAAAGAAATGTCATCCTTTGGCTGGTTACCCTAAGATATCACTAACAACCTTTTTTATATTTTTAAGTTTTTTTCTTTATTATAAATTATATATTCCCGTCTAAGAAATAGTTTCATTTAAATATATTCCTCTCTATGGGAGAATTTAAAAGTACATTTATTTCTAGGGTGACACTAGGATCCACACTAGCGATGGTGTCTACTATTTTATTCAGCAAAATTTCACTATGGCCTTCATGGAATCCTCATTATGTAGATGTTATTGTGGCTTTTGTTTAGATATTGATGACAACTTTTAAACTCCAAAAATAAATAGGCATTCTATGGAAGACAATTTGATTATTTTCAGGTTTTCTGAGATTAAGGATATGTGACTCTGTTTCTTAAGGATCCCAAATCTGAGTGGAGAAACAGAATTGTGAACAAGCATTTATCACGATGATGCAATAAGTACTATAATATTGGTGTATTTACAGTTATTGAATACCTCTGTGACTGTTTTCAGTCATCCTCCAAAGAGTGGCTACTGGTGGTCACTCACTGAATTGCAGGTATAAAAGCAATGAGAAGTTAGCTACAAGGATTTGAGACTAGAATTAGACCTTTACTTACCAAATTCTTGGCAAAGGAGCTATTCCATTTAGTTTTCCAATGTGAGTGCTCATATGCCTGCATTCTGAAACAGAGGCTCTCAATATTTTCAAAAAAATTGACCTTTTGACTTGAAGGCATGTCTCAAAAGTCATAAAAATGGAACATGCACTTCTGTCCCAGAAGTTTCTCTTGAAATAATTCACCTTAGTAAACCATAGATGCACTCAAAGTCATAATATACCAATAGTATAGTACTTATTGCATCGTGATAAATGATTATTCACAATTCTGTTTCTCCTATAAGATTTGAGATCCTCAAGAAGGATGTTCATTACAGTGTTTTTTAGGAAAAAGTCATCTAATTGTAAGATAGGAATTATGGTAAATTGATATGATGGAACACCATGGAGCAATGATGTATAAAATAACTTAATGACAAGAAAAGAAACTTGTGATACATAGTTTAATAAAATAACAGATGATGAAATTCTGTAGGCAATGAGACTAAACTTAAAATATTTGTGGTTTGTATATCCTATCTATGGTAGATATAGATGAATGCACACACATGTATTGAAAAAATATGAAAGAATATATGCTACTATTTAACACTGGTCATTTCTTGGTAGGGTTATTTCAAGTAACCTTTTTGTGAATATAATCTGCATTTTAAGGAAATTGCTTTTTTTTTTTTTTTTTTTTTGAGATGGAGTCTCGCTCTGTTGCCCAGACTGGAGTGCAGTGGTGTGATCTCAGCTCACTGCAAGCTCCACCTCCCAGGTTCGCACCTTTCTCCTGCCTCAGCCTCCCAAGTAGCTGGGACTACAGGTGCCCACCACCGCGCCTGGCTAATTTTTTGTATTTTTAGTAGAGACAGGGTTTCACCGTGTTAGCCAGGATGGTCTTGATCTCCTGACCTCATGATCCACCTGTCTTGGCCTCCCCAAGTGCTGGGATTACAGGCGTGAGCCACTGCACCCGGCAGGAAATTGCTTTTAAAATCACAATATGTATTGATTTAAAGAATAAGACTGACTTCTGTATATGCTGTAGGAATGTCAGTGGTGAAGATTTGGTTGGCAGAACCATGTAAGAGGTGTTGAGTCTACAGGCTTCAGAAAGTCCCTGCAGAGTAAGTCCTGACCTTGACATAATTTGGGGCCATTTAGAGATGGACATTTCAATGCATCTGTGTATGTAAAGCTGAGGCAGGTTGTGATTTTTAAAAAATCCCCTTGGATGACATGAGATACTTGGTTAGATTTGATGGACTGACTAAGGACAGTCTTAACCAAATGGAGATTATGGGACAGAGGCTCATGTCAATGCTTCCATCTGCTTCATCTATTTTGGAAGGTACTGCTGTCCTGACAGGTGAGTCATCAGAATAACTTTGAAGGAAGACCATAAGGAAATGGCTCTGACCCAGCCTTCAGACTTCAGTACTGCTTTTCTGAATTGGGATTAACGTGGGCCAGATCTCCACTCTTCATGATGGAGATTGTAAATTACAGGCAGAATGATAGTGTACTTACTTCCTGAGACCAGCAAATGATGGTGCCCTACACATCTCAAAACAGTGTTCCAGGAGACACTTTTTAGAGGAAGAAATAGGGTAGTTCCTCTGCCAAGCTCAAATATGTTGTTTGAGCTTCTTTGTGGCCAAAAGTAAGTATAGGAGGGAAGATGTCCCCTCAGCCCCCTCCCTCCATGCTTAATGCTTATCCACTGTTCCCACCTTCCCACTGCATTTATTTATTTATTTATTGAGACATGGTTTTTGTCTGTCACCCACGCTGCAGTGCAGTGGCATGATCTTGGCTCACTGGAACCTCTTCCTCCCAAGATCCCTCCTGGGTTCAAGCGATTCCCCTGCCTCAGCCTCCTGAGTAGCTGGGATTATAGGGGCCTGCCGCAATGCCCGGCTAATTTTTGTATTTTTAGTAGAGATGAGGTTTCACCATTTTGGCCAGGATGGTCTCAAACTCCTGACCACAAGTTATCAACCCACCTCAGCCTCCCACAGTGCTGGGATTCCAGGCATGAGCCACCACACCTGGCCCCACTCCTTTATTGCCAACGAGGAGGAAGGAGTTGTCAACTGAATGAGCCCAGGAGCATCATTGAAACATGTTTTGCTAGTGGGTGTGGTGACTCTATTTAAAGCTCATCACTCCCATATTGGATTCACTCTCTTCAGTCACTTGCTATAAGCTAGAGCTGAGCCTATTCTTGGGGCCAGTTTTTTTTCCCTTTTCTACCTTCCCTGAGCATACAGCTAGGTGGATGGAGCCAGAGAATCTGATTTAGCTCACTGTGCTACCTGAAGCAAGTCTCTATCCTTCTCTGGACTGAAGCTTCCTAATCTATAAACTAGGGGCATGTACTTGGTCATCCAAACTTATCTTACCGTCAGAATTTCTCAAGCTATTGACATTTGGGGTTGGATAATTCTTTGGTGTGGGGGGCTCACTATATGTTATGGGAAGTTTATCAGCATCTCTTGCCATTCTTTGCCAACTAGATGCCAGTAGCACCCCCCTCTCTACTTTTGACAACCCAAACCATCCCGATATTGCCAGTTGCCCCCAGAGGAGCAAAATGACCCCCAGTTGAGACTTACTGCCTTTCACTTATGAATTTCTGGGTACATTTCCACCTTCTGTTTTGCAGTATTGGGCAGTAACATTCATTTTTGATACAGGTGGGTGGATTTCTCCAGAAAAGCCACATCACAGATCTGGTTCAGTTCAGAATTCTCTTCTCAGCACACAGCCATGTTTAGAGTCCTGGATCACCTCTGGCAGGCTTCATATACCCTTCAAGGGCAAAGTTTCCTCTTAGATACCCTTAAACGACCTTAGATAATCAAAGCTGGCAGCTAGCCACCCCCAGGGGAGTCACAGCTCTAGGTTTTGTCTTGTTTCCTGGCCTCTGAGAGCCCATGGGGATTTTGGACTTGGCTCAGAGCCCACAGAGGGGAGAGGCCAATGTGGAGGCGAGAGCAGGGCAGCAACGAGAGCATGCAGGAGTGGGTCAGGAATTTCCTTAGTTTCATTGGAAACAGATGCCTGGCAGAGGTAGAGGGCTGGGGCCCTGTTTCAGGCCAGCGTGCTTGGCAGCTTCTCCTCCCATATCTCTTAACCTCCCCTCTTGTCCTCCCTACCCCACAAACACCACCAGATTGTTATTTAAGAGGAGTGCTCTGGTTTAAGGGAAGTTAGGATTGTTGTGACACAGGAAAAAAATCTGCTCTCCCGGGAACATGAACATGTGGGATGTGACGTATACACATATGATCACAGACCCATGGGATCAGAGAACCTCAGGGCAGGAGGGGCCTTTTGTGGTCCATGTTCAACACGTTTGTTTTAAAGATGAAGAAAGGTCTGAAATTGAGAATGGAGTCAATGAGCCCTGGTTGGTTGATTCTCAGGGCTTTACTCTTCACTGCGCTGCCTCTGAGTCCTCTTTTTAAAATGTTAATTCATCAAGATAGAATTGAACACATCTGAGATCCGCAGTGTACACCTATAGCAGACATCACTAATTGATCACAGAACTCTTTCCTGCTGGACCTTGATGCTGTCTAATGATCCTTTATCCAAATAGCACTCTGGGTAGGCAGAGCCAATCAATCCAAGATGACATGTATTTGCCACACCTGCTAGAAACTTGTTCTGTCAGAATCTTTCTAGAAATGGATGGAAGCAAGGACCTGGGGGAATGTGGTTTCTTTTTTCTTTCTCTCTCTCTCTCTCTCTCTTTTTTTCCCCCCCAGGTTGGAGTGCAGTGGTGCAATCTCTACCCACGGCAGCCTCTACCTCCCAGGCTCAAGGGATCCTCCTCCCCACTCAGGGCCCCAAGTATCTGGGACTATAGGCCTGCACCACTATGCCTGACTAATTTTCTTTTCTTTCTTTTCTTTTTAATTTTAATAGAGACAGGGTCTCACTGTGTTGCTCAGGCTGGTCTTGAGTTGCTGAGCTCAAACAATCTTCCCTCCTTGGTCTCTCAAAGTGCTGAGATTATAGGCATGAACCACTACACCTGGCTAGAATGTGGTTTCTTGGGTGATAGTTAAGACGAGAAGAATGCTGGTGAGTATTTTGGAGCAGAATGTGAGGCTACCAGTGGTCCCTGTTAATTTGAAACTGTCTTTAAAGAAAGGAAAAAAGAAAGTATGTCAGGAATATAGACTGTTTCTGGGCTTCTCAGACTTTAATGTGTACATGAATTGCCTTGGTGGGGAGATCTTTCTAAACTGCAGTAGGTCTGGGAGGGACCTGAGATTCTGCAGTTCTAACAAGCTTCTGGGTGATGCCGATGTGGCTGGTCTCTAGACCATCCACTGTGTATCAAGATGCTCATCCGACTGGTGGTTGTACCATTTAGGAAACTGTGGTTCCAAGAGGTCAAGGGAAAGAGAGTGAGGTCTGTTTCACCATCAGCTGTGCAAGTCGCTTGGAGTGAAGATTCTATTAACCTGGCTCATCCTTCTGCACATCTTTCTATAAACATCTGTCGACTTCCTTGCTTCCGTGTCAGTCTTCCATCTACCAGGCTGATTAATCTTAGGCATCTCAGAACTGATGTCTACTCCAGATCTGGCGTGTTGAGGCTCTGACCACAAGAAAGAACTATTAGTTGCTTTAACATGTCTGAGTCTTCTGTGACATCCTTAAAGATCCTGCTGGAGGTCACACCCCTCTGAGAACTGAACCTTAACCAAGGACAATAGAGTGAGCCAGTAAACACTTGAAAGGTCTATTTCCTTTGAGCAAACTTCATTTATTCACCAAAATCCTGCCATGGAGGGTCGGGGGAGGAATCTAACAGACATTAGACGGCCCTTCATGGCTTAAGAGAGAAAGAGAGAACTGTGGCCTCATTTTTTGTAAATGACCTGTGAGTTGAGAGAAAGTTTCAAAATGAGGCCAGGATAACAGAAAGGGGAGGAGTGGTGAGGAAGGGGCTTCTCCTTTATTTTTCCTAAGTAATTGAGACATTTCACCTTACTCGGACATAATTACGTTGTCACATGGAAGATGCTTCAAGTGATTAGTAACATAATTAGTCAAGCTTTTCTGCTCCCCGTGTCCTCAGCTAAAACACAGTCTTTATGTACAGTGCCCTTTGCAGTGCAGGACAAGCTATGACAAGGAACGCTTTCTTCTTTTTTATAATGGACAAAGAGACAAAAGGGAAACATGTGCAGGATCTTCCAGGGCTGCCTCAGAAAGGCTGCTGATTTGGTATCAGTAACAAATAAAAAGCAGATTTGAGAAAATATAACATAAGGAAGCATTTCATGTGGTTTTGGTCAAAGCGGTGGTTGCTGTTACCATTGTTGTTATTGGTACCATTAGTCATGGTAATATTTGTTCAGACTTAGTCTTTCTTTCCACAAACTCATCTCTGTGGAAAGAACAACCAAGTCTGAAGAAATTCACAGTCTTTACAGTCTTCCTCAGACATGGGCGAGCCTTAGAAATTTCAGCTGATTTTGCAGAGCGCTTAAAAATGTCTCTTAATGCACCAAGTTCTGCTAAGAGAAGTAGAAATGTAAACGAGATCAAACAGACTCTGATCTCCTCCTCCTTTTTATTTTTCCAGAAAACACCTTGGCTATGGTGAGCCCCCCATTCATGGTGACTCAATAAGTGGGAATGGGTATTTATCCAGACAGTATCAGCTTGGGGATAGAATGCATCAAACAAGGTACTGTTTACTGAATATTTGATCAGGAGCTTCACTAAGGCCTATAAAGGACACATTATTAGTTCATCGAATGCTCAAAGCCTTCTGGTATTATCAGAAGTTATTGAGAAGAGGCCGGGCGCGGTGGCTCAAGCCTGTAATCCCAGCACTTTGGGAGGCCGAGACGGGCAGATCACGAGGTCAGGAGATCGAGACCATCCTGGCTAACACGGTGAAACCCCGTCTCTACTAAAAAGTACAAAAAACTAGCCGAGCGAGGTGGCGGGCGCCTGTCGTCCCAGCTACTCGGGAGGCTGAGGCAGGAGAATGGCGTAAACCCGGGAGGCGGAGCTTGCAGTGAGCTGAGATCTGGCTACTGCACTCCAGCCTGGGCCACAGAGCGAGACTCCGTCTCAAAAAAAAAAAAAAAAAGTTATTGAGAAGAAAACCAGCCTCAGTGATGGTATGTGGCTAGAACATTTTTGATCTCAGATCTAAACTTAAATCTTGTTGGCTCCAAAGGTCAAGGTCTAATGATCATTCTGGTACAGTAGAGGGATTAGCATCATTTCCCAAGGTCAGCTCTCACCTTCAGTGTTAAGGGGACTGACTGTCAGCTCCCCTCCACTTGCCAGATTTCTCTCTACTACTCCGGGACTCTGACGCTCTTGGATATCATTGTCTTGACATGGTTTCCTTCTCTTCTTTTTTATTTGACTTCCTGACTCTTTCGGCTATGGGGCCTAGTGGTGGTGGTGGGGAAGTGGAGGGCTGTGATACAATAAAGAGACAGTCGACTTTGGAATCATATCTATCTAGGTTGGAATCTAAGCTTTACTTAACTTGAGACAAAATACCTTATATTCCGGACCCTCAGTTTTTCAGTCTGTTAAATAGCAATAAACGTATGGATGAACAGACTGAAACATGGATGAATGGAAAGAGAGATGGATGAATTAATTCAAATCAAATCATTAATGTGAAGGTGATAGGCGAGAGGCTAAGGCACATTGGCATTAATGTGCATAAATGGGTAAGAGTAATAGTTGCTTTCGGCCGGGCGCAGTGGCTCAAGCCTGTAATCCCAGCACTTTGGGAGGCCGAGACGGGCGGATCACGAGGTCAGGAGATCGAGACCATCCTGGCTAACACGGTGAAACCCCGTCTCTACTAAAAATACAAAAAACTAGCTGGGCGAGGTGGCGGGCGCCTGTAGTCCCAGCTACTCCGGAGGCTGAGGCAGGAGAATGGCGTAAACCTGGGAGGCGGAGCTTGCAGTGAGCTGAGATCCGGCCACTGCACTCCAGCCTGGGCGACAGACCTAGACTCCGTCTCAAAAAAAAAAAAAAAAAAAAAGTTGCTTTCAAGGGAATAAGGTGCCATATCTCATTTAGGATGAAAGGGCCTTGGAGTGCCAGGCAGCAGAGAAACAAGGTTGAGATGCAGCTGCCCTGGCTTTGTAGTAAATTTTGTCTCATGTCAACATTTACCAAGTTTGTGCCAAGGATCATGAGCTAGATGCTTCATCAAAAGAGGGTTCCATGGTCCAAAGGTGTTCGGGAAATGTAACCAGTTATTGGAGATTCATATATATAAGAGGGTATTAAAACCTTTGAGAAGTCTTACAGACATATTAATAATATATAATAATAATTTTATGATATAAAATCCAGTGATTCTGAAAACTTTGTCCACAGAGCCTATCTGCTCCATACTGCTTAGTAACTTCAAGAACTACATTCTGTAGTGTCTACATTTTCGGGACCATGGTTGAGATGACATAACGGTCTCAATGCTGGGTCTATTTGCATGGATTGGTGGTCGTTAGGATTCACACACATGCTGTGGATGTATTCTCCCAAATAATTATGTGATAGAATCAGGACTGGCATCACTCTCTCTGTGTGACAGATGAATGCTTGGGACTCAGCGGGGTAGAGTGAGGTGTCTGAGCGCACCGTGGGCAAGTTGGATTCTGGCCTAGGTCATCCAGTGTCAAGCTGGTTCTCTCAGAACCACGTGTGCTCCTGCCATGTGGCCACAGAGATCTTCGTTGTCTGTTTGGCTCTCTCTTGATGCCAGATCTATTCAAATAGGTCTGGGAAGCCTCATGCAGTTCACTTTGTGTGTGTAGAAATACCGAGTGCACTTCATAGTCTGACGAGCAGCTCTCCAGCCAAGGATAATACAGTAAGAGAGAATGATCACACTAACAAAGGCAATAATTACCCCATTCAGGACTTGTAGAGCACTTTGCAGTTTTATGAGCACTTTCATGCATGGTATCCCTTCTGATCATCTCGGCAACCCAATTCACACGCCCGGCTGGCAATTTTTATCCTTATTCGACAAGGAAGGAAACCAAGGTGCAGGGAGGTTAAGGATAGAGCAGAAACTTACACAGCAAGCCAGTGAGTGAGCCAGTCATCCAATTCTGCCTCCTTTTTTGTGACTATTTCTAATATTTGAGTTGGCATTCACCAGAGAAGCATGGTGGAAACAAAACTTTACTTTGCCAAGGTCTATCTTCCTTTCTCCTTCCAACTTCTGTTCTTTCCGCCTTTCATCCTTGAAAATGAAAGTTTCAAAATATAGAAATATTCAAATAAAAGAGAACAATGATCTGTAATCCCACCATCCAGAGATAACTACTGTGTATTTGCTTCTAGTAATTGTTTTATGCACATTTGCCTGTTACCACATTTTCCTCAAAGCGTAATATTAAACGTCTGTGAAGAATTACATTTTATCTTTCTTTACATCACCCATCTCTTGTTGTTGGGCATTTAGAATGTTTTAACATTTTCTGAAATTTAAATAACATGATAAACATCATTATACAGAAATCTTTGTGAACTTTAAAAATATCATCCTTGAGATAAGTTTCTTGAGTGAAATTTCAGAGTCAGAATGTTTCTACATATTTAAGATAGATATTCTAAACTGCCATCTAGAAAAGTTTTACTAATTTCAAAGTCTCCCCATCCCCTTGAACAACTATGTTTTGACCTTTTAAAATTTCACATGCACTGTTTTAATTTCAATTTCTTTAATTATCCATTTAGGTTATCATCTTTTTGTAAATATTCATTTTTGGTTGGTCATTTTTGTTTCTACTTTTGTCCATTTCTTGATCATGACATTTGACTAATATTATTATTATTATTATTTTAATTGGGCTATGTTTTTGATATTCATTTCTTAGAAGCACTTATATATTAAGGAAACTAATACTTAC
This sequence comes from Papio anubis, assembly GCF_008728515.1. Taxonomy (NCBI): domain Eukaryota; kingdom Metazoa; phylum Chordata; class Mammalia; order Primates; family Cercopithecidae; genus Papio; species Papio anubis. The sequence continues at coordinate 24,086,167 of NC_044993.1, read as the reverse complement.
ATTGCAAATAATGTTTTTCATTAGGCTGAAATCATGAGTTGAAAACACTGTGAGTCATATTTTTAGTTGGTGGTGGAGCTTATAGGAAGGAAGACTTCAGCCCATTGTTAAAAAGAAATTTCTAATAATGAGTGAAAGTTATATGAGGATGGGGTTGGTGGCCTCGTAAACAACCCAATTTCTTGGAAAGGTAAACCAAGACTCAGAGAGGTCCAATAACTTGCCATGGGTCACACAGCAAAAAGTGTCAGAAGTGAGATTTCAACCCATGTCCATCTATCTCCAACTTCTGTGTTCTTTCTACTGTGTGGCATCTTTGTGTCCCAGAGAAAGGCAATGATCAGACCAGTGCTGCTGATATAAATCAGTTTCTGGTCACAGAAGACATCAGACAAGGAGAGGGACAGGAGAACGAAGAAAACACTTATGAGACTGGGATTTGGAGTCCTCAAATTCAAAGAAATGAAGGTGAAAAAGTGAAAGCAAAGGCCTTCATTCATAAAAGGACGATGGTGTTACAGGGTCGCACTGGTGAAATATTTTGTGTACTTCTATTGCCAGATCATGCCATGGACTATTTATGCTCTCTTTGCTACTGGAAATAGAGCCATTCGAATCTTGAAATCTAATTAGATAAGAGAACCAATTCTAGAAACCCCAGATCCAATTCAGAAAACTCACATGCTTAAAATTCGCTTCCTCTAGAACTATTTCTCGTACTAAAATATGTATTAGTCTGGGTTCTCTAGAGAGACAGAGCCAATAGGAGATCTTTCTTTCTCTCTCTTTCTCAGAAAGATAGATATCCCAAAAAGAGAGAGAGAAAGATCTCTCAAATATAGATATAAGGAATTTGGCTCATGTGACTACGTAGACTGAGAACCCAAGGATCTACAATCAGCAAGCTAGAAACCCAAGACAGCTGATGGAAGAGTTCCAGTTTGAGTCCAAGTCCAAAGGCAGGAGGAGACAAATGTCCCAGCTTGAAGACACTCAGGCAGAGAGAGTGACTTCTCCCTTATTCAGCTTTTTGTTCCATTCCAGCCCACCCCCATTCCAGAGGATAACCTGCTCTACTCAGTCTACCAGTTCAAATGTTAATCTCATCCAGAAACACCCAGAATAATGTTTTTTTAATTAATTAATTAATTTATTTATTATTATTATTATACTTTAAGTTCCAGGGTACATGTGCATAACGTACAGGTTTGTTACATATGTATACTTGTGTCATGTTGCTGTGCTGGACCCATCAACTCGTCAGCACCCATCAACTCGTCATTTACATCAGGTATAACTCCCAGTGCAATCCCTCCCCCCTCCCCCCTCCCCATCATAGGCCCCGGTGTGTAATGTTCCCCTTCCCGAGTCCAAGTGATCTCATTGTTCAGTTCCCACCTATGAGTGAGAACATGCGGTGTTTGGTTTTCTGTTCTTGTGATAGTTTGCTAAGAATGATGGTTTCCAGCTGCATCCATGTCCCTACAAAGGACACAAACTCATCCTTTTTTATGGCTGCATAGTATTCCATGGTGTATATGTGCCACATTTTCTTAATCCAGTCTGTCACTGATGGACATTTGGGTTCATTCCAAGTCTTTGCTATTGTGAATAGTGCCGCAGTAAACATACGTGTGCATGTGTCTTTATAGCAGCATGATTTATAATCCTTTGGGTATATCCCCAGTAATGGGATGGCTGGGTCATATGGTACATCTAGTTCTAGATCCTTGAGGAATCGCCATACTGTTTTCCATAATGGTTGAACTAGTTTACAATCCCACCAACAGTGTTAAAGTGTTCCTATTTCTCCACATCCTCTCCAGCACCTGTTGTTTCCTGACTTTTTAATGATCGCCATTCTAACTGGTGTGAGATGGTATCTCATTGTGGTTTTGATTTGCATTTCTCTGATGGCCAGTGATGATGAGCATTTTTTCATGTGTCTGTTGGCTGTATGAATGTCTTCTTTTGAGAAATGTCTGTTCATATCCTTTGCCCACTTTTTGATGGGGTTGTTTGTTTTTTTCTTGTAAATTTGTTTGAGTTCTTTGTAGGTTCTGGATATTAGCCCTTTGTCAGATGAGTAGATTGCAAAAATTTTCTCCTATTCTGTAGGTTGCCTGTTCACTCTGATGGTAGTTTCTTTTGCTGTGCAGAAGCTCTTTAGTTTAATTAGATCCCATTTGTCAATTTTGGCTTTTGCTGCTGTTGCTTTTGGTGTTTTAGACATGAAGTCTTTGCCCATGCCTATGTCCTGAATGGTACTACCTAGGTTTTCCTCTAGGATTTTTATGGTATTAGGTCTAACATTTAAGTCTCTAATCCATCTTGAATTAATTTTCATATAAGGAGTAAGGAAAGGATCCAGTTTCAGCTTTCTACTTATGGCTAGCCAATTTTCCCAGCACCATTTATTAAATAGGGAATCCTTTCCCCATTTCTTGTTTCTCTCAGGTTTGTCAAAGATCAGATGGCTGTAGATGTGTGGTATTATTTCTGAGGACTCTGTTCTGTTCCATTGGTCTATATCTCTGTTTTGGTACCAGTACCATGCTGTTTTGGTTACTGTAGCCTTGTAGTATAGTTTGAAGTCAGGTAGCGTGATGCCTCCAGCTTTGTTCTTTTGACTTAGGATTGTCTTGGAGATGCGGGCTCTTTTTTGGTTCCATATGAACTTTAAAGCAGTTTTTTCCAATTCTGTGAAGAAACTCATTGGTAGCTTGATGGGGATGGCATTGAATCTATAAATTACCTTGGGCAGTATGGCCATTTTCACGATATTGATTCTTCCTATCCATGAGCATGGTATGTTCTTCCATTTGTTTGTGTCCTCTTTTATTTCACTGAGCAGTGGTTTGTAGTTCTCCTTGAAGAGGTCCTTTACATCCCTTGTAAGTTGGATTCCTAGGTATTTGATTCTCTTTGAAGCAATTGTGAATGGAAGTTCATTCATGATTTGGCTCTCTGTTTGTCTGTTACTGGTGTATAAGAATGCTTGTGATTTTTGCACATTAATGTTGCATCCTGAGACTTTGCTGAAGTTGCTTATCAGCTTAAGGAGATTTTGGGCTGAGACAATGGGGTTTTCTAAATATACAATCATGTCATCTGCAAAGAGGGACAATTTGACTTCTTCTTTTCCTAACTGAATACCCTTGATTTCTTTCTCTTGCCTGATTGCCCTAGCCAGAACTTCCAACGCTATGTTGAATAGGAGTGGTGAGAGAGGGCATCCCTGTCTTGTGCCAGTTTTCAAAGGGAATTTTTCCAGTTTTTGCCCATTCAGTATGATATTGGCTGTGGGTTTGTCATAAATAGCTCTTATTATTTTGAGGTACGTTCCATCAATACCGAATTTATTGAGCGTTTTTAGCATGAAGGGCTGTTGAATTTTGTCAAAAGCCTTTTCTGCATCTATTGAGATAATCATGTGGTTCTTGTCTTTGGTTCTGTTTATATGCTGGATTATGTTTATTGATTTGCGAATGTTGAACCAGCCTTGCATCCCAGGGATGAAGCCCACTTGATCATGGTGGATAAGCTTTTTGATGTGCTGCTGAATCCGGTTTGCCAGTATTTTATTGAGGCTTTTTGCATCGATGTTCATCAGGGATATTGGTCTAAAATTCTCTTTTTTTGTTGTGTCTCTGCCAGACTCTGGTATCAGGATGATGTTGGCCTCATAAAATGAGTTAGGGAGGATTCCCTCTTTTTCTATTGATTGGAATAGTTTCAGAAGGAATGGTACCAGCTCCTCCTTGTACCTCTGGTAGAATTCAGCTGTGAATCCTTCTGGTCCTGGACTTTTTTTGGTTGGTAGGCTATTAATTATTGCCTCAATTTCAGAGCCTGCTATTGGTCTATTCAGGGATTCAACTTCTTCCTGTTTTAGTCTTGGGAGAGTGTAAGTGTCCAGGAAATTATCCATTTCTTCTAGGTTTTCTAGTTTATTTGCGTAGAGGTGTTTATAGTATTCTCTGATGGTAGTTTGTATTTCTGTGGGGTCGGTGGTGATATCCCCTTTATCATTTTTTATTGCGTCTATGTGATTCTTCTCTCTTTTCTTCTTTATTAGTCTTGCTAGTGGTCTGTCAATTTTGTTGATCTTTTCAAAAAACCAACTCCTGGATTCATTGATTTTTTGGAGGGTTTTTTGTGTCTCTGTCTCCTTCAGTTCTGCTCTGATCTTAGTTATTTCTTGCCTTCTGCTAGCTTTTGAATGCATTTGCTCTTGCTTCTCTAGTTCTTTTAATTGTGATGTTAGGGTGTCAGTTTTAGATCTTTCCTGCTTTCTCTTGTGGGCATTTAGTGCTATAAATTTCCCTCTACACACTGCTTTAAATGTGTCCCAGAGATTCTGGTATGTTGTATCTTTGTTCTCATTGGTTTCAAAGAACATCTTTATTTCTGCCTTCATTTCGTTATGTACCCAGTAGTCATTCAGGACCAGGTTGTTCAGTTTCCATGTAGTTGAGCGGTTTTGATTGAGTTTCTTAGTCCTGAGTTCTAGTTTGATTGCACTGTGGTCTGAGAGACAGTTTGTTATAATTTCTGTTCTTGTACATTTGCTGAGGAGTGCTTTACTTCCAATTATGTGGTCAATTTTGGAATAAGTGCGATGTGGTGCTGAGAAGAATGTATATTCTGTTGATTTGGGGTGGAGAGTTCCATAGATGTCTATTAGGTCTGCTTGCTGCAGAGATGAGTTCAATTCCTGGATATCCTTATTAACTTTCTGTCTCGTTGATCTGTCTAATGTTCACAGTGGAGTGTTGAAGTCTCCCATTATTATTGTATGGGAGTCTAAGTCTCTTTGTAAGTCTCTAAGACTTGCTTTATGAATCTGGGTGCTCCTGTATTGGGTGCATATATATTTAGGATAGTTAGCTCTTCCTGTTGAATTGATCCTTTTATCATTATGTAATGGCCTTCTTTGTCTCTTTTGATCTTTGATGGTTTAAAGTCTGTTTTATCAGAGACTAGTATTGCAACCCCTGCTTTTTTTTGTTCTCCATTTGCTTGGTAAATCTTCCTCCATCCCTTTATTTTGAGCCTATGTATGTCTCTGCGTGTGAGATGGGTCTCCTGAATACAGCAGACTGATGGGTCTTGACTCTTTATCCAGTTTGCCAGTCTGTGTCTCTTAATTGGAGCATTTAGTCCATTTACATTTAAGGTTAAGATTGTTATGTGTGAACTTGATCCTGCCATTATGATATTAACTGGTTATTTTGCTCGTTAGTTGATGCAGTTTCTTCCTAGCCTCGATGGTCTTTACATTCTGGCATGGTTTTGCAATGGCTGGTACCGGTTGTTCCTTTCCATGTTGAGTGCTTCCTTCAGGGTCTCTTGTAAGGCAGGCCTAGTGGTGACAAAATCTCTAAGCATTTGCTTATCTGTAAAGGATTTTATTTCTCCTTCACTTATGAAACTTAGTTTGGCTGGATATGAAATTCTGGGTTTAAAATTCTTTTCTTTAAGAATGTTGAATATTGGCCCCCACTCTCTTCTGGCTTGTAGAGTTTCTGCCGAGAGATCTGCTGTTAGTCTGATGGGCTTCCCTTTGTGGGTGACCCGACCTTTCTCTCTGGTTGCCCTTAAGATTTTTTCCTTCATTTCAACTTTGGTGAATCTGGCAATTATGTGTCTTGGAGTTGCTCTTCTCGAGGAGTATCTTTGTGGTGTTCTCTGTATTTCCTGGATTTGAATGTTGGCCTGCCCTACTAGGTTGGGGAAGTTCTCCTGGATGATATCCTGAAGAGTGTTCTCCAACTTGGTTCCATTTTCCCCCTCACTTTCAGGCACCCCAATCAGACGTAGATTTGGTCTTTTTACATAATCCCATACTTCTTGCAGGCTTTGTTCATTTCTTTTTCTTCTTTTTTCTTTTGGTTTCTCTTCTCACTTCATTTCGTTCATTTGATCCTCAATCGCTGATACTCTCTCTTCCAGTTGATCGAGTCGGTTACTGAAGCTTGTGCATTTGTCACGTATTTCTCGTGTCATGGTTTTCATCTCTTTCATTTCGTTTATGACCTTCTCTGCATTAATTACTCTAGCCATCAATTCTTCCACTTTTTTTTCAAGATTTTTAGTTTCTTTGCGCTGGGTACGTAATTCCTCCTTTAGCTCTGAGAAATTTGATGGACTGAAGCCTTCTTCTCTCATCTCGTCAAAGTCATTCTCCGTCAAGCTTTGATCCGTTGCTGGCGATGAGCTGCGCTCCTTTGCCGGGGGAGATGTGCTCTTATTTTTTGAATTTCCAGCTTTTCTGCCCTGCTTTTCCCCCATCTTTGTGGTTTTATCTGCCTCTGGTCTTTGATGATGATGGTGACGTACTGATGGGGTTTTGGTGTAGGTGTCCTTCCTGTTTGATAGTTTTCCTTCTAACAGTCAGGACCCTCAGCTGTAGGTCTGTTGGAGATTGTTTGAGGTCCACTCCAGACCCTGTTTGCCTGGGTGTCAGCAGCAGAGGCTGCAGAAGATAGAATATTGCTGAACAGCGAGTGTACCTGTCTGATTCTTGCTTTGGAGGCTTCCTCTCAGGGGGGTACTCCACCCTGTGAGGTGTGGGGTATCAGACTGCCCCTAGTGGGGGATGACTCCCAGTTAGGCTACTCAGGGGTCAGGGACCCACTTGAGCAGGCAGTCTGTCCGTTCTCGATCTCAACCTCCGTGTTGGGAGATCCACTGCTCTCTTCAAAGCTGTCAGACAGAGTTGTTTGCGTCTGCAGAGGTTTCTGCTGCTTTTGTGGTTGTTTACTGTGCCCTGTCCCCAGAGGTGGAGTCTACAGAGACAGGCAGGTTTCCTTGAGCTGCTGTGAGCTCCACCCAGTTCGAGCTTCCCAGCAGCTTTGTTTACCTACTTAAGCCTCAGCAATGGCGGACGCCCCTCCCCCAGCCTCGCTGCTGCCTTGCCGCGAGATCGCAGACTGCTGTGCTAGCAATGAGGGAGGCTCCGTGGGCGTGGGACCCTCCCAGCCAGGTGTGAGATATAATCTCCTGGTGTGCCTGTTTGCTTAAAGCGCAGTATTGGGGTAGGAGTTACCCGATTTTCCAGGTGTTGTGTGTCTCAGTTCCCCTGGCTAGGAAAAGGGATTCCCTTTCCCCTTGCGCTTCCCAGGTGAGGCGATGCCTCGCCCTGCTTCAGCTCTCGCTGGTCAGGCTGCAGCAGCTGACCAGCACCGATTGTCCGGCACTCCCTAGTGAGATGAACCCAGTACCTCAGTTGAAAATGCAGAAATCACCAGTCTTCTGTGTCGCTCGCGCTGGGAGTTGGAGACTGGAGCTGTTGCTATTCGGCCATCTTGCTCCGCCCCCCCCAGAATAATGTTTAACCAAATCAAATAAACCTTCACAAGGGTTAAGCTGCTTTTGTTTTTGTCTTTGAGATGGAGTTTTGCTCTTGTTGCCCAGGCTGGAGTGCAATGGCATGATCTCAGCTCACTGCAACCTCCGCCTCCTGGGTTCAAGCGATTCTCCTGCCTCATCCACCCAAGTAGCTGAGATTACAGGCACGCACCACCATGCCCAGCTAATTTTGTATTTTTAGTAGAGACAGGGTTTTACCATGTTGGCCAGGCTGGTCTTGAACTCCTGACGTTAGGTGATCTGCCCGCCTCAGCCTCCCAAAGTGCTGTCATTATAAGCGTGAGCCACCGTGCCTGGCCAAGCTGCTTTGTTTATCCTTACCTTTCCTCACCCACCCAGGGTCCAGGCTGAGATGCTTTTAAAGCCACTTTCAAAAGGCTTTCTCTGAGCTAAGGATGCATTCTCTTAAGATAGACTTGGAATAACCTTTTGGGCTGTACCATATCCAGTATTTCAGATTCCAGCTTTCATTCCCCCCCCCCCCCCCCCCCCACCCCTTGCATTCCTGTTTCTTTTTATTTATTTTTCTTAAACTGCTGAGCCTGATAAATTAGGGCTATTAAGAGACTGTTTGTTATTCTGTCCTGGGTTACTATTTTGAGGGCTAAAACACTCATAAATATATGGATGCTCCGACTGTAAATGGATACGTTTTAGCCAGTGAAAAATTCATTTTCTCTAATACATATTTTTAAAGTGTCCTACTGAAATCCTGCACAATGGTCTTTCACTGTTCCTCCCATTTTTATCTGATAAAAGCAGATCCATCATCAATGTGGTTCCTTTTCTCTGCACCATAAATAACAGCTGAGGAAGGGGAGCATCTCCCACAATACAGTGGCATCGAACTTTAACCTATTTTGGAATATAGTGTTAAGCCTTCTTGTGATGGGAGCCAAGAGTACCTGCATGCCCATCATTTATCTCATGGCCTTCCTGGTTTTGGATGAAGACACTCCAAGTCTAAGCATAGAGAAATTTGCATCTGATTTCAGTTATACTTGCCAGATGGAAGATGGACTTTTGTAGGTTGTTATACACCCTGGCTCATCTGGGTTGGCCCCAGTTTATGTCCCTGATTCCAGTTAAATTATTAAAAGCAACTTCTTTTACTCTCAAAATTGTCCTGGTTTGGATGATAAGTTATGTGATCACTGTAGATGTATACTGAGAAACACAGGGCTTCATATGGCCTCTAGTTTTTTCCCATTCCCCATTAGATGCTCATTCTATGTATTGGAACCCCCCTTCCCATCCATCAGCCACTCATTGTAGTCAGGAGACTTACTATCAGAGGCAACATTTACAGGCTGGGAGAAAAGAAAAAGGAAAGAAAAAAAAAAAAGCAAAAAACCAAAACCATAATTCTAGTTTCCACCATGTGCAAGGTACTACCCTAGAGGCTTTTCAAGAAAGTCATGCTTTCATTCTAAGAACAATTCCATAAAGTACTATCATTCATCAATTTCAAGATGCACAGTTTTTCATTCATTAATATCTCAAAATTAGACTGAGCCTTATAATTGATGTTGTCTTATAATTACTGTTGGCCATGCGGTGTTATGATGTACTCATCATTGTCTTTGCATGAACCCATGTCAAAACTCACAGAATGGGTGTCAGCAGCTTGAAAGAAAATCATAGAAACAATAGCACAGTTTTTTTAAAAAATTTTTTTATTTTTAGTCTCTAGGAATCAAATGATTGTGGAGACAGGGTGGCAGAGGTTGTGAATCAGAAATATTTCAAAATAGCAATATTCCAAAAGCAGACATCAATAGTAGACATGCACTACATAATTGCAAAGCCAGATTAATCACCTAGAAAATGTGACTTTTTGGTTCTTTTAAGGATTATTTTAAGAAATGCTGCATCACAAATAATCTTGATGACACAGAAGGTTTTGTCTTGATGCCGGGAGCAACAGGGAGTCATACACTTACGTGCAGCGAGTCCCCTCCCAGGGTTGAGGCGAGCCCAGAGCCCAGGACTATCCCTGATGAGAAGACAGCATTCAGGACAGGGAGGGCAGGGAGGATTACTCTGGTGGGTCTTAAATGTCAAAGCCAAAGCCAGAGGTTAGAACCAGAGATTCAAATCAAGATTGGAGGCTGAAGGATAGAGGTCAGGCCACAGATGAGAGACAAAACTGGAGAACTGAACAGGATGGGCAGGGAAGTGGACCACAAAGGAGACTTGAGATGAAAGCTCAGGACGTCAGCCATCAATGAGGCGAAGGCACTATCTGCCCTTCTTATTAGCTGTTGGCTATGGGTTATGAAGCCAGGCTAACTGGTCGAGAGTTCTAGAATAGACTGAATGTACATAAGCCAAGAGTAGTTTCTCTGCTGTTTACAGGCCTTTCCGGGGTATTTGAGCCATCAAGGGGCTAGGGATATGGAAATAGTGTGGTAAGCAGAGATGGAGACTCAGTCTAAGCTACCTAAGCAGAACTCTGAATGGAAGCCCAGTGTAGACTCTCAGCCCCAGCAGACCTCAGGTCTTTGTGAATACGTAGGTAGAAGACACCCTCCTAGGACCCCTCTATGACATGATGCTCAAGGCCGTAGGACCCAAGCTGGAGAGGGCATTGGTGTCATCTAGAACTGGGAGCATGGGTGGGCACACCTCTCCCTGGGTAAAATTTCTTTATTTCACCTGGCAAATGTGGCCCTTCCTGACCTGGCACCTGTCCCTCTGAATCTTACCACCAAGAAAGCTGGAGAATTAATTCTGTGCTTTCTGAGTTGGTTCCTAGGAAATGGACTGCTCATGTCTCTGGACTGGGTTTCAAAGAATGTGCAGAATTTGAGCCAGAAGTGAGAGTGGTGGGAATGGAGGCATGCAAGGCTGGTGTTTCTCCAATAGGAACAAGGCAAGGTGATGTGGAAGCACCTGATGGTTTCTGGGCTAAGTCAATAGATAGACCAGCCTGAAAAACAGAATAGAGTTGGGCATGTCAAAATGGAAAGGAGGCAGTTTAGAAATGTGTCATGTGTAGGCAGACTGCCGAAGGCCTTGGTGATCAATACCAAAAAATTATGCTGTGTGCTTAATGAGGAATCAGTGGGGGAGTTTGGAGGCAGGAGAGTCATATCTGCAGATTTGCAATGGAAGGGCATTCCTGCGGTTGTTTGCTGAGAGGTCATGGGAGTTGGGCAGAGATACATCAGGCCTGCCCCCAAATAATCCAGTGAGGAGGCTACTGTGATAATCTAGTTAAGAAACAAAGCATCCATGGCAGCAGGAATGCCCTGGCCCTGGAAGAAAATGCAGGCGATGCCCTTCCTCACTGTAGCCTGTACATTCTGGGCCCTCGTGTTAAACCCTGGCACTCATTCCACAGAAATCAAGTAGAGTGACATCGTAGAAAATCTTCTGCCAGATAAAGATTTCAGATGAAAAAGAAATTTAAGTCTCTTTTCTTTTACCGACGTTGCCTGTTGGAAAGCGCCTGTCCAGCCAAAATTCAATTTCTGTCCTTTTAATTCAAGTGCAAATGGATTGAAGGCTCAGATAACAACATAAAATTGGTTAATCAACTTTCATCCCATATTTATACTGCAACGGGGAGATTTTACAGTTTTCTGCAGCTCAGCCCAGTGTTCTGTGAAAGCCAGCCAGCATTTTATGTCCCCTTAAAATTGCAAACCAGAGGCCCCTCTGCTGTCAGTGACCCACCACCCCTCCTGCTAACCAGCTCTCTTGCCTGTCTGACCAGGACCAGTCGGTGCAGTTTTCATTCTGAATGCATGAGGCCCTGCAGGAATAGATTTTATGTTTTACTCGAGAAATGAAAATCGCTTTTTGCTCTCATCGCCACATCACCACGGAGGGATGCCAGTGAAGTCATAGTATGAACGAAATTACTGAAAATATTTTAGACTTAATTTTCTGTGTCAGGCAGACTCACACTGTAGTCATAGTAGGCCTGGTTAAATACCTCTCTTGGCTTCCTATTGTTCACAGACTAAGACCTAAAGCTTATTGCCTGGCACTCAAGGCCCTCTGGAATCTGGTGCCCTCATCCATTTTCTCGAGAAGTAATTTTTCAGAATGTAGGAGGTGCTTGTCCCAGTGCCAGGTGTTGGGTATACAGCTGTGAGCAAGACCAACACCATCCCTCCTCACACGGAGTTTGCATTCTAATCAGGAAGACAGACAAATCACACATGGATATCAAATGAAAGAAATAATTACAGACTGTAATGGGCTATGAAACAAGAAAATAAAGGTCTCAGAGAATAACTGGGAGGAGAGTGGAATGGGGAAAAGGAAGAGGAGTATTTTAGAAAACAGTGTTTTTTTGCCAAGCAGTAGGAAGAGTATGTGCAAAGGCTCAGAGGAGGGAATGAGACAGAGGGTGACTGACAGGACTTGAGGTCTGAGAGGTCAGCAGACTCCAGTTCAGAAAGCTTCTCTATGGATCACACAAGTCTGGACTTTAGCTCAGGGGCCAAGGGAGATGACATAATATTGGAGTTTCAGGGTTTGACACGAGGGCCCAGAATGTGCAGGCTACAGTGAGGAAGGGCATCGCCTGCATTTTCTTCCAGGGCCAGGGCATTCCTGCTGCCATGGATGCTTTGTTTCTCAACTAGATTATCATAGTAGCCTCCTCAAAGTTTCCCTTTGGCTGCAATGTGGAAGACAGATGACAGAAGGGCAAGGGTGGAAGCAGAGAGACTGGTGCTGGGGCTTCTGCTCTGGTTGAGGTGAAAGATGACTGCAGGGAGTGGAACAGGTAGTCAGGTGTGGGGACGAGCTGATGGGCACTTTGCCTCTCCAGTGCCATGCTCCTGCTAACCATTTCTCCAGCCTCCCGAGCTTGACTCTGTCTTCCGAATGCCTCTTGCCCTTTCCTGACTCAAGCCATTTCTCCCTTCTTGCCTTGGCAAACTCCTATTTATCTGTCAAAACCTGACACAAATATCCCCTTTCCATACCCTCATCCCTGGAAGGGTTCATTCTCCCTCTTCTTTGTGTTTCTATCACCTTATATCATCATCAACCTTAATATATGTGATTATTACATATCTTGAGACAGTTTAATTATTTAAAACACAGTTTTCATGTAGGTATATCTCCCCTGCAAAACTGTAATACAAGGAAAAAGACAAATTTCTAAGCTCCTAGCACACTCATATTTAAAGAAGTGTGTCTAATTAATGGTGAGGGAATAAGCTGTAGCCAATGAAATGAAGCTAATAACATGGTTCAGAAAAAGACTGGAACTATTGCATTGAGAAATGACCATCTTTGTGTGACTTCTTCTCCCCCACACAGGGGGCCCTGGTATTTGGAAAAATAAAATGTTCAAATGCTTAAAAAGAAAGAACAAGCCTTTTAACTCTAGTATCTATTCCTGTGGCTTAAAAGTCATTTATGGAAATTATGACCGACACTAACATGATCATTAAAGCCAAATTGAATACCTATTCACTAGTGTTCAGGCTTGGTAGGGGCCTTGGTAGAGGAATCCAGTGCATATCTGAGCTGCCCTAATTATGTGCTCCTTGTAATCAACATTACTTTTCCTGGTTACATTTCACAGTTAATTTGTTTTTCCCACACAAATCGAATTCTGTACCAGAGATGCAAAGTTTAATGTATTATTGCACTTTTTTTTTTTAGTTTCTAGTTTAAAAACAATCCCACAAGTACAATTAATTTTAAAAAATGAAATTCTCCCCGTGTGGGTTTAAGATTAATGACATTTATTTATTATTGTATGATCTGCCTTCAATAAGTGGCATGAATAAGAATTGGCTCCCAATCTTAATGTATTTATTTTCATAAGCCAAATAGCTATAAACAACATCAAATGTAATTCTCCAGAATGGTAACAGGTTATTAACTTCTCAAGCCATTCCCTAATGGGTTTTAAATCTCTAAAAAACAGTGAATTCTAAAGCAAAGGAGACATGGTGAAATTCCTGTCTGCCTTGAAAAACCAAGCCACATTGGGATTCCCCAGCACCTGGAGCAGGGCCTGGCATGCAGCTCCCCCAGGATTCCAGACTGAATTATTTCGTCCCCAAATCTCTCTCCCCGTTTCGACTACGTTTTTCCATTCCTTTTCTATGGTAGACACAGATGGGGGTTCCATTAAGTCTTGGGCCAGTGAAAGGTTGAACTAGGAGCCAGGAGAGGCAGCCAGTCAGGCGTCCGTGCCTTCGTCCCAGGAGCAAGTCCTGTGCACGGCTGGAGCCTTAAGATCTCCTGAGCAATGGAGAGGGAACCTATACTGATCCAACATCTTCCCGGGTGATGTCATTCTGAATCCCGAATTGGCCTTCAGGCCGCTGCCCATGAATGTGAGAGGGGGCAAATGAAGAGCAAGAAAGAAGTAAGGTGGCTGCTGGGAGAAACGGACAGGTGGCTCTGGAAGCACCTATTTTTGGTTGGATCACAGTTATCTTAGAATAAAATGTCTGCTCCCTGCAAACCCACCTGTGCCTACACATTCTGTGCCTACCTCTCACCCTGGCTACTTCTCTTTCTCTCTAAAGTGTTCTGCGGAGAAAATTAATCTCTATTCAAAATAAGGGAAGTGGGTTCTGTCTCTTGCTGGTCCAGGGGAGAGGGAAGGACAAAGTCTCTCTTCAGTTTCTGTCTTATTACACTTCCTGCAAATGCTCTCAGCTCCAGCTTCTTAGAGTGAAAGGCACGGTTGTCAACCTCATCATGACTGATCCTTTTGCTCCCTCTTTTCCTGGATCTGAATGCTTTTCTCTCCTCCTGGACCTGCTTGTTCTTCAACCCCAGGCACAGTGTCTTTTTCCAGGAAGGGCCTGATACAGAGTAGCTCCTGAGTCAGGAGAAAGGCGTAGGATCCAGAGGCAAAACCAGGTCAGGGAGATGAGATCCTGAGAAACCAGAGAGAGAGAGGAAGTCCTGAGGCTGAGAAACCAGAGCAGAGAGAAGAAATTGACAGAAGATTCCAGGATAGCCATTTAGGGGGTCACATTCTGTCTGGGGTGACCTTTGACCTTTTCTTGGCTTGTCCTTCAGAGTTCTTGGCGCCCTGAAACCAGTGTTTCCATGTCATCTAGGGGGCTGGATACGCAGGCAGATTCCTGGGCCTCACCTTGGAGCCACTGAATACATGAATGGACAGTGGCGTTTGGGAAGGTGCAGTTTTACCAGTTCCCCAGGTGATTCTGAGATACCCTAGAGAGTAAGGCCCCTGTTCTAGAGAGAAAAGAGCACAGGACAGGGAGCTGATCCTCTGGGTTAAAACATGTGTCAATGTCTTTCTAGTTCCTGGCCTTGGACCCCACACTGGGCTTCTGTTTCCTAGTCTACAAATGCAGCCAATGAGTCTACTCTAAAGGGCGATTCTGTGCATGACTGAAGTGAGTCTGCAGATAAAAAATCAGTGAGCCCAAGGCTTGGCACAAAACAGACATTCAACTGATAGGAGCCACCTTGAAAATAAGGGAGCTGGCCTTTGACTTATAAAGCCCTAAGCAGGATCTAGCAGGAGTTCAAGAGCCCATTTAACCAATATTTCACAGAGATAAAAAGGAAAGAAGAGGAAAGAAAAGCCTCATATTTGGTAGCAATATCCAATCATTTCTAAATTGTAACATTAGTATGAAGGTGAAGGTCAATATGATCCCCAGGTATCTCGGTCATGATTTTGTTTTCCTCTTTCACATTTTAAAAATTGTTTAACATGTCCAAGGTTCAAACTCTCCCCAACAAAGCCATAAGCTGATGCACAAACCTGAATTCAGAGCAGGGACATGGGAGGATAACTTCCTGTTTATCTCCCTGATGAGATACTACAATGGACTTTGCAGTTATCACCAGCTCCATGTTTTCAGACAGAGTGGCAGGTGGGGCAGACAAACTAATTTGAACACTAGACCTTCCTTATTCTTCAGAACTGCAAACTGAGACCTTGTTCAACTCTGAAAGAGCACTCAAATTTAAGGACCAAGAGATGTCATCACATGTACAATATAAGTTAAATCTTTTAAAGGAAAAATATTCTGAGATCCTTATGTGTGTGGAAGAAGGAAAGATATACAGTTTAACCTTAGTCTTTGTTGATTAAACACACATGTTAACAACTTAACGGTAGTGTATCTACCAAAAGAATTAAAATAGAATGTATAATTTATAAACCTGGAGGGTAAACATAAATACATAAATACATAGAATTTGAGAAATTCAATACAAAGCAAAAAAAAGAGAGAAAAATACACAAAAAACAGGGTAAATGTAACACACAATCAAATGGTAGAAATAAGCCAATATACTAGTGTTCATGAATAAACTAATTCTTTTAAAAAGACAGGCATTCTCAAATTAGATTGGGGGGTGGGGGTGGAATCCAGCTGTATGCTGTTTATGAGAGTCACACAGAAAATCTGAAAGTAAAGTTATAGAAAAATGCATCTTAGCCAAATGAAGTCAATTCTCTTTACTCGTGGTAGTTATGTTTCATAAATTCACCATGAAAACTGAATTAGAAAATACTGAACCATTGTTCCTAGGGGAAATACAGGGTTAGGTTACTATAAGCCTCTGGTCACAACATTTTTATCAACTGATCAATACGTAACAATGTTTTGTTTATGTGTGTGTCTGTTTAGAGATAATTCACTTAATATATAGTGTTGATTCCTTAACATTTAACTGTAGCTCATGCCTGAACAAGACTTACATAACAT
The DNA here is from genome assembly GCF_008728515.1 of Papio anubis. Taxonomy (NCBI): domain Eukaryota; kingdom Metazoa; phylum Chordata; class Mammalia; order Primates; family Cercopithecidae; genus Papio; species Papio anubis. Next base: position 24,070,109 of record NC_044993.1, on the reverse strand, counting down.
TCATATTTTCTCCACAAAGAACATCACAGCCTTCTTGGGCTTAGAAACACTGGATAGCACTTCAGCACTGTGCTTGGGGAACTTTTTTTTTTTTTTTCTTTGAGACAGAGTCTTGCTCTGTTGCCCAGGCTACAGTGCAGTGGTGCAACCTCGGCTCACTGCAACCTCTGCCTCCCGGGTTTAAGCAATTCTCTGCCTCAGCCTCCCGAGTAGCTGGGATTACAGGTGTGTACCACCATGCTCGGCTAATTTTTTTGTATCTTTAGTAGAGACCAGGTTTCACTTGAACTCTTGACCTCGTGATCCGCCCGCCTTGGCCTCCCAAAGTGCTGGGATTACAGGCGTGAGCCACCGCGCCCGGCCAGGGAATATTTTAAACTGCAAAATCACCAGGAAAAAATGGCACCAAAATGTGAAAAACATGGAATTAAAATGACCTTGAAAAGGACACTTGTTGACATGTGAGAGCTGAAACAAGTAGGCACAGAGTACCCGTGTTTGACTTCAGCTGGGAACGTGCCCGTCAGATGACTCAACTTTGTCAATGCTGCGCATGTCCATAAATGACCATGGAAATGCCGTGAGGATTGATTTTGGGGCTACAGATAAATGCTAGCAAGTAATTATATTCCTATGAATAATGAAGATCAACTGTATTAGTGAAAAGAAAAATGGTGCAGCTATATTAATATACCAATGAATAGCCAATAAATGAGGCTGGGACAACTGGTCATCCCAATAGAATAGACAATAGAATAAAATTAGACCTCAACTTCACAACACACACAAAATTAAATCAGATGGTTTTCAACTAAAAGTCCAAAAGGTGTGAGTTTCGGTGCGTGTGTGTGTGTGTGTGTTGACAAGTTAATTATAAACTAGAATTATGAAGATCCAGGAAGATGGAAGATATCTTTGAAGAAGAATAAAGGAGAGAATTTGCTCCACTGAGCCTCAAGACTGATGATAAGCTTAACTAATTAAAGTAGTGTGGTATTGATGCAAGAATAGACAAATAGACCAATGTAACAAAACAGACACCAGAAAGGGGACCACATAAAAAGGGGACATTTGATTTATGATAAAGATGCCGCCACAAAGTAGTGGTGAAAAGAGAGGCTTTTCAATGGATGATTGTGGAAGAACTGGTTTTGATACAGAAAGAAATTAAACTGACCTCTGCATCCCCAGACTGGGAATAAGCCCATTCCAAACATCCAGTCCTAGACTGGATAAATGCACCGTGGAGTATTCGTCCAAGGGCACAACATAGCATCATGGGAATGAACAAATGATCCTGCACCTCACCTGGACGAATGTCACAGGCTGAATGTTGAAGAAAAATAAGTCAGACATGAAAGCTTATATGCTGTATTACTTCATTTACACATAGTTTAAAAATACAAGCAGAACTAAACAATAAGGATGCTTCAATAATTAGACAGTAAATACTATCTTGAATTGTTTGCTTAAGGATGCTTAAATACATAGTAAAACTACAATGAAAAGCAACAATACGATTGCCATCATAGTTAGGATAATGGTTAATCTGGGCAAGAGAAAGGGGTTATAATTGACAGGGGACACATGAAGGGTTTCTCTGGCCCTGAGGTTTTATGTCTTGACATAGACTGTAGTTATGTTTGTTTTATAATAATGGAGCTGTTCATTTTAATGTTGTGAACTTTTCACAGTTTTAGAAAAGGACCACTTTAGTTCACTTGCGTTATGGATTTAAATGTAGAAACAAAACCTTGACTCTTTTGGAAGAAAATATTGGAGACCGTGTGTATGGCCTCAGGACAGAGATGATTCCTTAAACAAAATGTACAATACACAACTACACCAAAGGAAAGGTTTACAAATATCTATAAGAAAGAAGTTGCTGAAAACAGCATTAAAAGATAAACAGAGGCCTGGGGGTGGTGGCTCACACCTATAATCCCGGCACTTCGGGAGGCCAAGTGTGAGACTTGCTTGAGCCCAGCAGTTTTAGACCAGCCTGGGCAACATGGCGAAACCCTGTCTCTACAAAAAATACAAAAAACTAAGCTGGGCATGATGGTGTATACCTGTGGTCCCAGCTACTCGAGAGGCTGAGGTGAGAGGATCACCTGAGCCCAGGGAGGTCAAGGCTGAGTGAGCAGTGTTTGTACCACTACCCTCTAGCCTGGGTGGCAGAACAAGATCCTGTCTCGAAAAAAAAAAAAAGGAAAAAAAAAAAAAAGAGAGAGAGAATCCATAAAACTGTCAAAAATTGCCATGTGCAATAATGCAAATATTAGAAAATGGGATCTGTTATATTGCTGGTAGGAGTGAAAATGTGTACAAACATTTTGGAGAGCAATTTGGAAATATGTAGTGAAACTGAAAATACACATTTCTGAAGACCTAGGTAATCTATCTCTAGGAACTCATACTGGAGATATTCTTACCCGTATGAATAAGGAGATATAAGGAAGAGTATTTTCTGGTCTTGAACTCCTGGAACCAAGGGATCCTCCCGCCTCAGCCTCCCAAAGTGCTGGGATTATAGGCATATAACAGCACCCCCAGCCTAAGAATGTTTTCTGTAGGAATCCAAATGTCCATCCCAGAGACAATGGATAAATAAATTGTGTTATTACTGAACACTGGAATATACGCTATAGCAGTTGAAATAAGGGAACTAGGTTTTACATGATCCACATGGCTAAATCTCAAGAACTTAATATTGAGAGGTGGAGAAAAGTAAGTTGCAGAAGAACACATGTATGATACAATGTATATACACTTAAAGCATGTAGCACATACCTAGGTAATGAAAGAAAAACAGGTATGGGGAGAACACAGACCAGCTTCAAAACAGTGTTTTCCTCTAGGCAAGGAGAGAGGAAGGGAGGGAAGTGTGATCCAGAAGAATTGAAAAGGTGACTTCAACAGTGAGGTGTTTTATTTCTTTTAAAGAAAATATGAATCAAATGTGGTCAAATAAGCTCTTTGTTGAAATCTGTCTGATGTACATATGTGTGTCTGTTTCATCATTTTCTGTCTATTTCTATATACTGTAAATATTTCAGAATTCCAATAAAAATACAATAAAATTTAAAAGACAGAACATGCCACTCCCTGCAGTGATGACACTGCCTAATGTGACGACTTACACACTTCAGAGTTTCAGTATTTCATTTTGTAAAGCCCCTTGGCTCCACCTGAAACAAGTCTGGGCATAGAACAGACGATGGTCAGTGGGTGACTGTGCTCTGTCCTCCAGGGCCCAAAGTAACCATCCTCCAGAGTGATATGTGTGTCACTGTGCAGTAATTGCTGTTTATGTGTCTGTCTCTCCCATAAGCCTGGGAGCCCCAGGGCAGCAACAGGGTCTTCTTCATTGCACTGGCACATAGGAGGTGACAATAAACACAGTCTGAATTGGAGAACCCCATGGGTACCGGCTCAGGATGCTCAACACATTGGCAAGCTGGAAATCTGCTCTTAGGACATTCTGCACCTGGTCCTGCAGGGTGCCCTGGGATGGGTCTTTTGTAAGTGGGTTTCTCCGTGAGTCCATTGGGCTATTTCCTGGAAGGAGGAAGCCCAGAATAGACTCAGTGCTCTTGGCCTCTTCTTTTTGACTATACATCACACCAAATGGCACCAACACTAACAATGATGCTGCACACATTTATGAATATTTCTGTACAGAGACCCAAAGGGACTATACCCACATGAAAACAGTCGTTGCATCAAATTGGGGAAATTATGTTTTTCTCCCTATTTTTCCAGTTTTCTGCAATATGGTTTTATTGTCCTAATAAAACCTTACAAAGAATATAAAAATCCTATTTCGTCTATGAAGTGATGAAATAGGTGGCAAGTGTTTCAATGTTTCAATAGACGTCATTCCCCATGCTTCAAATTTTCCCTTTGAAATGACCAATAAATACATAACTAGAATATGTGTAATTAGAATATACATACAAATACATATATATTTCAATAGAATAAATAATACCTAAATAATACAGACAACAGTACCATGGAGAAGTAAAACATTATGTGCTATTTCTGCAAGAAATCCTGCAGACAGGGTTAAAAAATAGAATGCAGGTTTTCATGCTCAGGGTCCCAGGTGGAGGCCAGGAACTCTGCATGTACAGCAATCTCTCCAGATGATTCTGATTCAAGTGGTCTTCAGATCACAGTTGGGACAACAGTGAGATAAAGAAAAATTTGGGGTGGGGTTCAGTGCCTACCTAAGGAAGTGGCAGGGATGTGATGTAAGTGAAAATCTGAAAATCAGAGACAAAGGGTAGAGATGAATGGATGGGCAGCAAAGGGGGTGGCTGAGATCAGCTTACCCTCAGCCTTCCCTGACACAGAGCGGGCTACAAGTTAGGTGAAGACATTTGGGGACCAGCGAGGGACTCTGTCTGTCTAGAGTGGGAGGGATAGAGGTGAAGAATACTGCCCCTGGGAAAGCAACCAACCCCAGTGTCCAGATGTTACTGATCCCACCACCTGCACAGAAGCCAGGTCCCCAGGCAAGTTCAAATCAACCTCAAGAAATGCAGCGGTTCCCATTTTTCTAGGACCCAAGTATTTGAAGAAGAACCCATTCAAACTCTACCAGAACTCATTACTCTCCCAGTAATGGGCAAATAGATCTTCTCTCCAAAAGAATGAGAAATAAAAGAGAAATCACTGGACTTCTGAGAACATTCAGTAGTTTGTAAGAGAGGAATCATTCTGAGGCATCACAGCAATGTTACAGACAACATCAAAAGACAGAGTGAGAAAGAGAGAATTCAATAAATCATCTAATTTATATATTAAATAAATAGGTTAGCAATTATGTGACTCGTATGAAAAAAGATCAAAATGTACTACTTTTAGGCTGGGTGTGGTGGCTCATGACTGTAATCCCAGCACTTCGGGAGGCCGAGGCAGGTGGATCACTTGAGGTCAGGAGTTCAAGACCAGTGTGTCCAACATGGCAAAACCCTGTCTCTACAAAAAATACAAAAATTAGCTGGGTTTGGTGGCACACACCTATAGTCCCAGCTACTCTGGTGGCTGAGGCACAAGAATTGCTTGAACCAGGAATGCAGAGGTTGCAGTGAGCCAAGATCATGTCACTACACTCCAGCCTGGGCAACAGAGCAAGACTCCATCTAAAATAATAATAAGGGACATGGATGCAGCTGGAAACCATCATTCTCAGCAAACTATCGCAAGAACAGAAAACCAAACACCGCATGTTCTCACTCATAGGTGGGAATTGAACAATGAGAACACTTGGACACAGGAGGGGGAACATCACACACCGGGGCCTGTTGTGGGGAGTGGGGAGAGGGGAGGGATAGCATTGGGAGATATACCTAATGTAGATGGCGAGTTGATGGGTGCCGCACACCAGTATGGCACATGTATACATATGTAACAGGCCTGCACGTTGTGCACATGTACCCTAGAACTTAAAGTATAATAAAAATAATAATAATTACTTTTAAGTGAAAACACATTATTGAAATAAAATATAAAGGACAGAGGCAGAGGGTAGCAGATGGTATAACAGTGAAAACTCATGAGCCAAACTGATTCACTTGAAGAATTCTCCTTGGGGTTTTCTGTCCCCAAGGCTCACTTTTCCCCAATCAATCCTCTATGAATTGAATGAATCCTTTTATGAATTGAATTAATGCCGCTCTAACTATGCCACTCTCCTGCTTGAAAGCATCAAATGGCTTCCAATTGCCACTGAGTTCCTAGCACCTGAGGATGGCACTGAAGACCCTCCTACAACTGAGCAAAGGTTGCCCAAGTTCCACACAACCCTTTGTTACTCCTGCTGGGCGCAGTGGCTCACGCCTGTAATCCCAGAACTTTGGGAGGCCGAGGCAGGTGGATCATCAGAGGTTGGGAGTTTGCCAGCCTGACCAACATGGAGAAACCTCCTATCTACTAAAACTACAAAATTAGCCAGAGGAGTTGTGCTGCATGCCTGTAATCCCAGCTACTCAGGAGGCTGAGGCAGAAGAATCACTTGAACCCAAGAGGCAGAGATTGTGGTGAGCCAGGATCATGCCATTGCACTCCCCCATCTTGAAAAAACAAACAAACAAAAAACTCTTTGCTCTTTGCTATTTCCTTTAAGTAAGCCGTATGTTCCCACTTCTGCAAATTGGTCCATGCTTTAGAGATCCCTCCCCATGCAAAGTTCTTTCCTCTAGCTACGTTCTAATAATGCTTCATTGAATGCTTCCATCATTGAATGCATTCCATCATTGAATGCTTCCATGTGCCAGGCACTAGGTAACAGCACTTACTGTCATTAAGTATGTAAGTGTGTAAATATGTAAGTACCACCAAATATGGCACTTACATACATCAAACAAAAACATAAACCACTGCTATTATGTAGAGTACCTAACACGTTGGGACATTTGCCCAAATACTGGTGGTGTAGCAGTGAATAGAGCAGATAAGCTCTTTTCTAAGAGAGGACGATGAGTAGGGGACAGTTAATAAATAACAAGTATATATATAGTTGGACTGAATTGTGTTTCTCCCTCCACCCTCCAAAATTTGTATGTCGAAGCCCTAACCACCCCCTGTGACTATATTTGGAGATGGGGCCCTGCCTTGAGGAGGTAATTAAGATTAAATGAGGTCATAAGGGTGGGACCCTAATCTGACAAGACTGGTGGCCTTATAAGAAGAGAAAGAGAGAGAGATCTCTCTTCATGTACATGCATAGAGGAAAGGCCATGTGAAGGACATAGCAAGAAGGTAGCTGTCTACAAGCAAGGAAGGAGGCCCGCACCAGAAACCAAACTCCGCATGACCTTGATCTTGGCCTTTCCTGCCTCCAGAACTGGGAGAAAGGAATTTCTGTTTGTTTAAACCACCCAGTCTATGGTATTTTGCTACCTGACTATCCACTAAATCTTGCAGATTTCTGGACAAGAGAGGCTGTGGCAAAAACCCACTTTGCAGTGGGGGCATGCATTATGGATTTGAGGGAACACCTAAGAAGCCAGTGTGGCTGGAACAGGTTAAAGCAGGGGGATCGAAAGGAGATACAGTTGGAATGGGAGATGAGGGACAGGGGTGGGGGCAGATCATGGGGGCCTTGTAGGCATAATAAGACTTCAACTTTCACTCTGAGAGCATTGAGAAGTCACTGGAGGGCTCAGCGAGGAGAAGAATAACATGATTTGAAACATTATGAAAAGATCATTCTGGCTGTTGGTCAATGGTGGAAGCAAGACGGCATTTAGGAGGCTGTATCACAACCTAGGTGAGTAAGATGGTAGTTTGGACCAGGGTAAGAACAGTGGAGGTGGTGAGAAATGGTCACATTCAGGAAGTATTTTGAATGTAGAGCCCGTGAAATTGGCTGTGGATTTCACATGGGATAGGAGAGAAAGAAGGGTCGAGGATGACACAAAGTTTTTATCCTCAGCAATGTACATGATGGAATTGTCAATAATTGAGACAAGAGGAGCTTCTGAAGGAGTCTGAGTGGGTAGAGATGGTGAAGAGTTTGGTTTTGGACATATTGGGAGTCAGATGCCGATGAGGCATACCCAGAGGAACGTGTCCAGTAGACTGCGGGTGTCTGAGTCTGGGAGAGTCTGGAAGAGAAACGGAAGTTGGCATTATTCCAGCCATTTAAACCACCTGGTAAGTCAGGGCTTGTAGGTCAGGACATTATTAAATGAGTTCATCAAAAGTGTGCAAGTAGACAGAGAAGAGGTCCTAGAACTGAACCTCAGCTGGTCCAGCACTTAGTAAAGCTTGGGGAAATGAAGAGGGAACAGCCAGAGACTCAGAAGGCAAAATCTGGAGCTTCAAGGAAGACCAGTGGAGTGTGGCATCTTGGAAGCCACGTGAAGGAGGAAAAAAGGGTCATTTGTGTCAAGTGCTGCTGCCGAGTCAAATTAGATTTGGACGAGTAACGACCTTTGGGTTCTGCATCGTGTAGGTCATTGGTGACCGTGATCTAGCAGTTGCCATGGGATGACAGGGGCAACAGCCTGACTGGAGTGGGTGCAAGAGAGAATGGGGAGTGAGGATGGAGAGACAAGTGTAGACAACTAGTGTGAGGAATTTCTTCTAAAGGAAGGCAGTGAAAACTGAACTACTCTGCAAAGGGGGAGGCCTTCCACATATGCACCTGTTAGGTCAGGAACCACCTGGAGAGGAGTTTGACCATTTGCTAATTGCAGCTGGGAAGGAGCTGCAGGAGGACCTTGTGCATTTCAATTCATGAGCCCCTGTTGGTCTCCTGCTCCTTACCAGATCCTGTGCTGAGCAGGAGGGACAACAGGATGAGCAAGACATATGGGGAAGGTGGTTTCAAAGGATGTTTTTTTCCCATGGGAATTATTACAACATGTATGTGCACTGATGAAAATATCCAAGTAGAGAGAGATGGACCTATCATGCAGGAGAAAGGACAATTACAGGAGAATATTTTACCCACTTTTACAGAGGAGGAGGCTAATATTCAGAGAGGTGAAGTGAGTTCACTAAGGTCACACAGCTAGTGGTCTGTGGATCAGGATTCAGACCATGTCTGCCGGATAAAGTCTACATTCCTAATGATTCTTGCTGCTTCGATTCAAACCTTCCCTCAAGTTCAAGTTTACCTCTACCTTCATGCAGCTTGCTTCAAACATTCAAACTAGAAGTGATCTCTGTTTCCTCCCTTTGACCTCTCATACCACTTAATCTTGATATTTTATTACAGTTGTTCATTTTCTGTCTCCAACCCTATTGTGTTTCGAAAACATAGAATATTCACTATAAACCACTCTGTCTTTCCAGCCCCTAACACAGCACCTAGCACATGGTAGGACCTAGAACAATGTTTGCTACAAGCAGGCAGAAAGGAGGGAGGATGCCAGCGAAGGAGAGAGGGAGCCTTTTCCCCAAAGACTCCTCACAAGTTTGGCACCTCATACATTATGACCTGTTTTTCCTGCCTCAGACTAAGGGACTGTATTTACTTTAAACTTTCCTCCTAGGAGCTGTTACCTCTTTACTCATGGCTCTGACTGTTTTCTGGATCTGGTCCAGGCTCAGCACTTCCTGTTAATAATAAATCAGACACTGAAACGCTCTGCAAAGGGGGAGGCCTTCCACATATGCACCTGTTAGGTCAGGAACCACCTGGAGAGGAATTTGACCATCTGCTAATTGCAGCTGGAAAGGAGCTGCAGGAGGGCCTTGTGCATTTCAATTCGTGAGCCCCTGTTGTTGGTCTCCCGCTCCTTGCCAGGTCCTGTGCTGAGCAGGAGGGGACAGCAGGACGAGCAAGACACAGTTTCTGCTTTCACCAGGCTCACGTCTCATGGGGAGGGCGGCAGGTAACGGCAGAGCCGGAGCCAGGATTCCCCGACTATCTCTGAACCATTATCAATTCTTAATTTCTCTGGACACTTAGGAACTGGTTAATTCCTTGAGGAGGCTAGCTTACTTTTTACTGTGCTGGCTAGCAGATTCAGAAACACGCAAAAGTGCTGCCACCACAGAGTTTTTTCTTTAGTGCAGATACCACCTGTTCACTCCAGAGCTTAAAACCCTGCAGTGGCTCCCTATTACCTTCAGGAAAGTGTTTGAACCCCTTTGAGAAATCTCCATTCACCTCACCAGCCCTCTCTCCCCCATGTAGCCCCTTATCTTTATCCTATTTGGGAGCAGTGATTTCGAGCAAAGGCATTGGAGTCCACACTAGCTTTAAATTCTGACTCGCTCTTTACAGGCTATACAGAAAGAAAACTTTCTTAACCTTTCTGAGCCTCAGTCCCCTTATCCATAAAATGGGGGGAAAATACTAATTGTATGGAATTTCTGGGAACATTAACCAGACAACGTGTGGGAAGAGGCCTAACACATTATGCAAAAGAACATGAAAATTTTGATAAATATCACCTGGGGAGCTTTTAAAACACTAATATTTGGGCCAATCTCCAGAGAATCTGATTCCATCAGTGTGAGGCCTAGGCAGCAGTATTTTATAAAAGCCACTTAGGTGGTTCTGGCTTGCAGTTAGGATTGGGAACCACTAACATAGAAACTGTTCAAAAAATATTGGCTGAATCTACATGTGAAACTTACAAATGTGACCCAATGTTGCACCAGGCTGTGCTGTCCAGTTTGAATGAAGTATTGAAACCTCAGCTCCTTGTATATCCTTTCGCCATGCCTCATTTATAATTGTCTTCATATATTTCCTCTATATGCATTTATAACCATATCAGACAGTGTTATAATTTTTGCTCCAACCTTTAAAAAATTTAGGAAAACTTCAGAGAAGAAGAAAAGTTTTGTACCTACCCATATTTTTCTTACTGTCTTTTTTCTTTTTACCTGATGTTCCAGGAATCTCTTTTTTCCGCCTAATTTTCTTTCTGTTTATAGAACTCCCTTTCTCCATTATTTTAGAGTAGGTCTATTGGTGGCCAATTTGCTTATTTTCCCATCATCTGAGAATGCTTTGATTTCTCTCTATTCCTGAAGTGTTTTGCTGGATATAGAAGTCTATCTTGCCAGTTCTTTTCTTTCAGCACCTGAAAATGTTGTGCCACTACTTCTGACCGCCTGCGTTCCTTTTTTTTTTTTTTTTTTTTTTTTTTTTTTTTTATACTTTATATTCTAGGGTACATGTGCACAACCTGCAGGTTTGTTACATATGTGTACATGTGCCATGTTGGTGTGCTGCATCCATTAACTCGTCATGTACATTAGGTATATCTCCTAATGCTATCCCTCCCCACTCCTCCCACCCTACAACAGGCCCCAGTGTGTGATGTTCCCCTTCCTGTGTCCAAGTGTTCTCATTGTTCAATTCCCACCTATGAGTGAGAACATGCGGTGTTTGGTTTTCTGTCCTTGCAATGTGTCTTTATAGCAGCTTTTATTTTAGGTTCAGAGATACATGTGTAGGTTTGTTTATAGGTAAAATTGTGTCACAGGGGTTTGTTGTACAGATTATTTCATCACCCAGGTACTAAGCCTAGAACCCAGTATTTATTTTTTCTGATCCTCTCCCTCCTCCCACCCTCCACCCTCAAGCAGGCCCCAGTGTGTGTCATTCCCCTCTACGTGTTCTCAGGAACACACAGAGTTCTCATCACTTACAAGCTCCCACTTACAAGTGAGAACATGCGGTTTTTGGTTTTCTGTTCCTGAGTTAGTTTGCTAGGGATAATGACCTCCAGCTCTATTCATGTTGCTGCAAAGGATATGATCTTGTTCTTATTTATTGGCGTCCTGATGTCTCAGGAGAAGTTCTTTGTCATTCAGATTGTATTTCCCTATAGGTAAGATGTCATTTTTCTCTTGCTGCTTTTAAGATTTTATATTTGTCTTCAGTTTTCAGAAGTGTGAGTATTACGTGCCTTGGTGGGGATTTCTTTGAGTTTATCCTGTTTGGGATTCACTCAGCTTCATGACTTTCTAGGCTTATGTGTATTTTAGGCAAATTTGGGGAATTTCCAGCCATTATTTCTTTGAATATTTTTTCAGACTCTCTCTCCTTCTCCTCCTCTCCTTCGAGGACTTCAGCTACACAAATATATGATCTCTTCTAAAATTCCACAGGGGTATGAAACACTGTTATTTTGTTTTCTAGCCTGTTTTTTCTCTGTTATTCATATTAGGAAATTGTCATTTTTCTATGTTCAAGTTCACTGATTCCTTCCTCTGTTACTTCCATTCTACTATTGAGTACATCATTGACCTTTTCATTTCAGTTATATAATTTTTTCAGTTTTAAAACTTCCATTTGGGCTGACTGTGCACCTGTTACCCCAGCTACTCCAGAGGCTGAGGCGGAAGGATCACTTAAGCCCAGGAGTCAGGACTAGCCTGGGCAACATAGCAAGACTCTGTCTTTAAAAATGTAGGTAAAGAAATAATAAATAAATAAGGCCAGGCATGCTGACTCATGCCTAGAGTCCCAGCACTTTGGGAGACTGAGGCAGGCAGATCACTTGAGCCCAGGAGTTTGAGACAAGCCTGGGCAACACAGCGAGACCCCCATCTCTACAAAAATAAAATGCAAAAATTAGCTGGGCATGGTGGTGTGTGCCTGTATTCCCAGATACTCAGGGGGCTAAGGCGAGAGGGTTTCTTGGGCCCAGGAGGCAGAGGCTGCAGTGAGCCAAGTTCACACTGCTACACTCCAGCCTGGGTGACAGAGAAAAACCCTGTCAATAAATTAATTAATTAATTAATAAAATTTCAATTTGGTTCTTTTTTATATCTTCTATTCCTTTGCTGAGGCTTTCTATTCATTTGTTTCAAGTATTTTAGTAATTATTTGTTGAAGCATTTTTATGACAGCTGCTAATTTTGGGGGGAGTCAAAAGTTACCTGTGGATTTTTGACAGCACAGGAGTTTGGCATTCCCAACTCCTAAGTTGTTCAAGGGTCAATAATACATGTTAAAGGAATACTTCAAATCAAATCTTGGGGAGGGGAAGATGGATTTTTTTTAATTTTTTTTATTTTTTATTTTTTATTTTTTTTAGACAGAGTCTCGCTCTGTTACCCAGGCTGGAGTGCAGTGGTATGATCTTGGCTCACTGCAACCTCCGCCTCCTGATTCTCATGCCTCAGCCTCCTGAGTAGGTGGGACTACAGGTGCTCACCACTATGCCCAGCTAATTTTTATATTTTTTGTAGAGATGGGGTTTCACCATGTTGGCCAGGCTGGTCTCAAACTCCTGACCTCAGGTGATCTGCCCACTCAGCCTCACACAGTGCTGGGATTACAGGTGTGAGTCACCATGCCTGGCCTTATTTATTTATTTATTTATTTATTATTTCTTTACTTACATGTTTAAAGATAGGGTCTTGCTATATTGCCCAGGCTGGTCTAGAACTCCTGGGCTTAAGTGATCCTCCCACCTCAGCCTCTGGAGTAGCTGGGATAACAGGTGCACAGCCAGCCCAAAAATGGAAATTTTAAAACTCCCAGCCTAAAATCTTTATCAGATAATTGTAACATCCCTGTCATCTCAATATTGACATCAATTAATCATCTTTTCTTATTCAGTTTGAGGTCCTTCTGGTTATTTGTGTGATAAGTGATTTTCTATTGAAACCTGGACATATACTGGGTATTACGTTATGACTCTATGGCTCTTCTTTTAACCTGTTTTAGCTGACTTTTTCTGACACTGCTCTGGCAGGGGAAGGGAAGTCACTACTTCATTACTTTTAGGTGGGGGTAGAAATTTCAAATTTCCCACATTGCCTTTGTTGACCACCAAGTGAGGGGGTCTCCTCATTACTGCTGGGTGAGGTCAGAGTTCTACTTCATATACCTCAATTGATACCTCACAGGCTGGGAGGGTGGAAGGGATTCATTACTCCTCCCCAGTTGGCCTCCAGTGACACCATAGGAGTGTGTGGCCTTGTTATAAATGGGCAGGGGTCAGAGTGCTGACTTTTCATGAGACGTCCCCTGACACCTCCCAGCAGGGAGGAAGAGGAGCACTTCATCAGTCCCATGATGGGTGGAGGTCCAGGTTCCCCCCGTGATGGCTGCTGTAATGCAGAGCAGCCTCCTTATTACCACCCAGCAGGGATAAAGTCCCAGTTCACCATTTAGACTTTTCTGACATTGCCTAGCAAGGATTTTGTTGTGCCCCTGTCATATTCTGGTGAAGGTGAAAGTCTAGGAACCCAACTTGGTCTTTGCTGCAATGGCTTGGGGCGGAGCTACTGTGTTTTCTGTGGTGTTTATCTAGAGTGGTTATTGTATAAAAGTTTATACAATAGGCTACCCCTTTACCTGGTCCTTTGGCTAAAGAGAACATGCTTGTGTCAGGCTTTAAAAAAAAAAAAAATCTGCACCAGCTGGTGTTTCTAGGTTGCTGTTTCCTTCAGCTCCAAGCCTGGGATAGATGAGGCAAAAAAAATCATCATCCAGGGAACATACCTCTGTGTAGTTCCTCAGGTCCTTGCAAGAGGAATAGGGAAAAGCACATCTACTTCCCTTCCCCATGAATAGAATATTACCACACTGTCTTTAACAGTGAATATGCATTTGTTTCTAAGCTGATTTTTGTAATTCTATTATGATACAGTTTCTTTAACTGAAACATGCATTAAGAATGAAAGTGATAAAGAATTTTTCTTAATGAATTATGTATGACAAAATGTAGTCATAGTAACAGTATGGTCTTCATAATGGGACTGGAGAATCCACAATTTCATTCAAATTCTCATGTGTCTCCATACTCAAAATTATTTCTTTATTTATTTTTAAATATTGTATTAAAGCATAATATACATACAGTAAAGTTTATATTTTTTGGTGTAGAGTTCTGTGAGTTTTGACAAGCACATATGGTGGCATAACCTACCATCATGAACAGAATACAGAACACTTTCAATTCTGGTTTCAAAACAAATGAACAAACAAAAACTTTCAAGGCCCCCAAACACCTTCAAGATGTAGTCTGGGCCCTTTGCCAGGGATATCATACCCTCCATGATCTGCCTTTTGCCCCAAGAGTCTAGAGCCCAGTTGGGGAATAAAGGAGGTTGATGTGGTGACCTTCCGCTTCAACTCTGACCTAGTGATACAGACAGGAGACACGGAAACACTGGGTAGAAGAGGGCTGTTCCCCAGCAAAGGCCCCTCAAGTCTGGAAGCCCACAGCTCTAAGTGGGAACAGGCATTTCTGTTTTCGTGCCAAAATAGTTGCATTTTGGCCTGCCATGCCCCCATCCTGTACCCACACAAATCCCAAACCCCGGGCTCCAGAGCAGACAAACAGATGAATGGCGGAATGACACAACAGAGAAAGAAAGAGGACGAGGAATGTCTGAATGCCAACAGAAGTTCGACTGGGGGCAGTCAGAGAGGAATTCGGCTGCTGGACAGCCAGTCTCCAGAGGAAGATCATCTTCCCACTCCATCCCCACTTTCAGCTCCCCATCCATCCCACTGAGAGCCACTTTCGCCACTCAATAACACTCCCACATTCATCCTTTGAGTTCATGTGCGACCCAATTTTTCCAGGACACTGGACAAGAGCTCAAGATATGGAAAGTTGTCACACTGGCCCTCCGCCCTGCAGAAAGGCAGATGGTCCAGTGAGCTGGTTAACACTCATGCTGTCCACAGACAGCAAGGCTAAAAGGGCACACTGTAACACATGCCCACTTGGGCTCCTACACCTGTCCATCTGCATGCTAACCCTCCCTCGGGGTTTGAGCAGCAGCAGTGACCAAATAGGAGAGCCACACCACTGTTGTACATCCTGCAAGGGGTATCAGGGAATTCTCCCAGTTCACTAGGATATGGAGCCAGGGAGGTCAGGCTCTAATTCAAGGCAGGTGTAACATACATGTGCTGAACTGGGGGTACTAGAAGTTGTGAGAGCTCAGAAACAAGAGGCACCCCAAAATTCTCCTGCCTATTGACTCAGACATTATCTGTTATTTTTGCTTAAAAACAAACAACTCTAAACTTTAGTGGCTTAAAACAGCAAACATCTATTATTTCTTACATTCTGTGGGTCAGCTAGGCAGGTTTCCTGGGCTGGACTGGCTCAGTTGATTTCTAGAGTCGGCTGGCATCTCAACTATGCTGCATGGGATAGGCAACTTGCTCACATTGCTGGTGGCTGGCAGTCGGGCTGTTCTAAGAGGGTCTCAGCTGGATTTGTTCCTCTTGGCTCTCCACATGGTGCCTCATCCTCCAGCAGGCTAGCTCAGGCTCCTTCATTTGATAGTCTCAGGCCTCCAAAGAGTCATGAGAGAGGGTGAGCCCCATTGTAAGAGTGCTTTTGAAGCCTTTGTTCACATCACATTCTGCAATGTTCCTTATGTTAAACTAAATCCAGATTCAAGGGATGGAGAAAGAGACTACATTACTTAATCAGCGAAAACACAAAGTCACACTGCAAAAGGTTGAGAGGAAATTTTGTAAACAATGTATCACATTATGCTAGAGCTAGAGACAACAAGGCACAGAGACCACTTTGAATGACCCAGGGCAGAAACCTATGGTGGACTTGGACAGAGCCTGAGGTTAGTCCTTCTGCTACCAGAGACCTGCTGCTAGTGCACCTAGGAGAAGGCCTGGGTCTCTGAGTGCCTGATAAGCCACGCCCTGCTGAGAAGAATGAGGCATCCTCAGGCTACCTGCCTCTACATGACCAGTCACCAAGGCCTTTTACCTGGTTGCTGTCTCTAGTCTCACTAACTCCTATCAGCAATCCATGGTGCATCCAGAGGAAACGTTCCAAAATGCTCTTTTTTTCCTCTGAAAAAAAGGGATGCCCTCTACTTTTTACGTACTAAGAAGCTATGAGGTTTAGTGGTGAACACATAGACTTTGGAATCTACAGGTCTGCTTCCAAATCTGACTTCAACTATTTATTTTATAGATGAGTTTGAACAAGTTAATGAACCCTGTTAAACAGGCTGCTTCTCATCTGTCATATGCGTGTTAAGGGTCTCGCACAATGCCGGGCACACAGTACAAGATACCTTTGATGATTCCATCCCTGGCCGCAGAACAAGTGGACTCCTGACCCAGATGCAAGGACACCCACAGCTTCCAGGGCACCCACAACAGAAGGGAATTGTTTTCTGCGTTCAGTTTTAACTTGCAACAGACAGAACCATCTCTGCAAAGTAATTTATGTGTTGCCTCCAGGCTCATGTTTGGAAGGGCTCCCTGCTCTGTTCTAGGCTGATATTCCGAACATTAACATATGTCGAGAGCCCACACAAAGCCAAGGATGTAAAATCACTTTTCAAAGGAAGGAAGAGAGAGGGCAGTTCACAATGCCAGGGGAGATCCAGAAGGAAAAAAATCTTCAGCAAGCAGAGAGGGCTTGGGGAATGGTGGGTATCATGAATGCAGAGCCCAGGGTAGGAGATGGGGGTGGGGCCACTAAGGGGCAAGCTTGGGTTTGCCCCAGATAAAGTGGAAGCAGTTATTTTTCAGAGACCACTTACCATGTGTGAACTTTTTAATACTCATCTTATTTAATCTTCTTGAAACCCATGTGAAATCAGTATTACCCATTTTATGGAGCATGGAACTGAAGCTTTTAGATGTTAAGTAACTTGCCCAAGTACTCACAAGAGGGGCACAACTGGGATTCAAGCATGCTCCATCTGATTCCAGACAGCACACACTTAGACCACTCCTACCCTGTCAGAGAAGGAAGGGTTCTCCCTCCTTGATATGGTTCAATTCCCAGATTGAGAAACTGAGTATTGTAAAGATTAAGCAAGCTTCCCAGGTTACAGAGTTATCAGGATTAAGAACATGAATGGAATCCAAGTTGGAGGGCTCCCACAGACCCAGGTCTTCAAGTAAGTCCTCAGTGAGACCCTTGCTAGTGCCTTCTTATCTGCTTCTCTCTCTGTCTGCCACATCACTAAGTCCGACAGATCTCTGCCATCAAACTATTCTCCACTTTCATTAACCTGCATTATTCCTTGACCTCTTGGGCTGGGATAGCTGTATGTCTGGCTTCTTTCCTTGAGTTCAGATCTAGGAGCGGGTGGCATCTTTCTCCATCTCCCGTGATTTCCCAGGTTTACTCTTCACAGCTTTCCATACCTAACTGCTCCTCATTCATTCAGAATTAAACCTCTGCAGCAGGCATTGTGTGGGTTGTTGAGAGCAGGAAGATAAAGAACAAAGAATATCTGCCCTCAAGAAGCTTGCTTTCTATGGGAGACACAAACTTGAGAGATGATCACAGGGCAGTGACCTCTAACCCCTTTCCCCCACTGCTTCTATCACTTCAAATAATCCCCGCTACTTCCCAGGTGGGAGGTGGGGTATTTGCATTTGTAAAATATCTCACTGGCTCTGCTGTAGACAATGGATTACTGTGGACACAAGAGGTGCCAGCTGTCAAGCCAGTAAGGATGGTGAGAGAACATGGCAGGTGAAAGCAGATGAGACACCAAACAAAAAGAGACACAGCAAAGATAAAGTTGGAGGAGTAGGGCAAAGGAGGCAGGAAATATCAAAAAGATTTTACAAAGAGTGAAAAGCCCTTGGTGACTGGTTGCCAGGGGTGGAAGGAAGGAAGCACACAGAAGGAACTGGTGGTAATGATAGACTTGGTGGCTGCATTCAGAATTGGACCTGGGGCATAGGAGGTGAGCTCAGTTATATGCAGAGCACAGAGCCCTCTGCAAATGCAAGTTTAAACTGACTAATAGGAATCTGCTGAAAAGAAGAAGAAATAATTATCACCAAGCTGCAGTTCAATACATCTTGGGCTTATTGTTCTGATTGGCCTGACCTCTGAGATGCGGGGCACTCATTGCAATGAGAAGGTGGAGGTTACTTTGGGATTAAGATTCATGCAACCTGACTGCTTTAGGCTTTTGTCAAAGACAAAAGAAAGAGGTGTACCTAGTGTTGAACCAAAATTGGAATGAACTTTTTTTAAACATGAAAACTATGCATCTCAAAATATAATGGCATCTAAGGAAGAAAGTGCAAAGTGCTTCCTGGAAATGCACAAACCCCAAGAGGTTATAAATGCTTTTGCACAAATGGGGCATCATGAGGACCCTCAAAAGTGCTTTGATCTTGCAGGACAGAAAGTTTCACCCCCAATGAGGAGGTCTAGATGGTATGAGTTGCTCAAGGCCTTATTCCTAACCATTAGAGACAGGCTTCCAGATTGGGGTCTTTCTGAGAAGCAGGATAACAGAGAGGTTAAGTGCATAAGTCATGTTAGAATCAAAATCCTGGCAAGTGACTCAACTCCTCTAAGCCACCCCTCTCATACCTCTTAAATGGGGCCACACTCATGCCTGCCTCCCTTTCTCACAGAGTGGCTATGACGAGTCAATGGGATGAAGCATGTAAAGAAAGCTCGTACTACAGCACCTCATGTGTAGCAAAAACGGCTGAGCATTGCCTCTCATTGTTTGCAGTCCCTTCTATAGTCTATCTGATGGAAAGCCGACTTCATTCAGGATGAACACAGTTTTCACAGGAAGCGAGGAGGACCCTGCTCTAAGGAATTCCATATGCAGGGATGATGGGGTCTGCTCCCATGCAGCACTTCGCACAGCAGGGTGGATGCAGAAGCACGAGAAGGGATGCAGCCGAGAGAAGGTGTCAGCACAGGAGAGGAGAGCAACTCTCTTTTAAAAGGTGACTTTCTAGGTCTCCCCTGAAACTCACCCTCTCAAGAAAGAAGAGGCAAAGACTCCCAACACACTTTCATGCAGACACACAAACAAGTTAAAAGCCAAGAATTTCCATTTTTACCAACAACACTTTTTTGTGTGTGTGTGTGTGTGTGTGACGGAGTCTCGCTCTGTCTCCCAGGCTGGAGTGCAGTGGCGCAATCCCGGCTCACTGCAAGCCCCGCCTCCCGGGCTCATGCCATTCTCCTGCCTCAGCCTCCCATGTAGCTGGGACTACAGGTGCCTGCCACTACGCCCGTCTAAATTTTTTTTTTTTTTGTATTTTTAGTAGAGATGGGGCTTCACCATGTTAGCCAGGATGGTCTCGATCTCCTGACCTCGTGATCTGCCCACCTCAGCCTCCCGAAGGGCTGGGATTACAGGCATGAGCCACCGCGCCTGGCCACCAACAACACTTCTAAGCTTCATCCGAAAGGGCCAGCCAGGTGTCCCTCTGAGAATATCTGTTTTTCTATTGCTTAACAGACATTCTCATTCTATCGGAGTGTAACAAACCACTTCAAACCAACAGCATAACCAACAGCGGCTTAACATAAACACAGACTTTGAGAGTAAGGAATTCAGATAGGGCACAGAGGGAATGGCATGTTTCTGCTCCAAAATTCCTAGGACCCCAGTTGGGAAGACTCAAATGGCCAGGGGTGACTTGAATATCTGAGAGTTGGAATCATCTGAAGGCTTCCTTGTTCACATGTCTGCACCTTGACGAATAGCTGGAAGGCTGAGCTCCACTACGACGGACTCTAGGAACAGATGGCTTCTCCAGCACGGTGGTCTCAGAGCTTCAGACATTATATTCCAGGAAAGAAGACGAAAGAACAAAGCCTTTATGATCTAACCTTGGAGGGCGCATAGTATCGTTTTCATCATATTCTGTTGGTTGAAGTAGTCACAAACTCACCCAGATTCTAAGGTCAAAGACATAGGCCCTATCTCCAGATGGGAAAAATGTTAAAGAATCTGCATCCATGTTTTAAAACCTTCACAGGATAGGTATAAATGCCTCTCAGCAGGTGCAACAATCCCTGAGGTAGAGGTGGTTGAATCTTCCAAAATGCCATGGCATTTAAGAACTCAGGATATTTAGAGACCTCCTATCACTACACTTTTAGAGATGAGAGCTCTAAGGTCCAGAGGGGAGAGTTGAGGAATGGAGTTTGCTGTAGAACAGTTAAGAAAATGGGGCCAAGAAAAAAACAATAGCTTGCCCTGTAAGTGATGGCACATTTGGTTTTCAATCACCCACGATACTAAGGAGAATCTGCACATTTGCAGCCCATGGATTAGAAATGCAAATCTCATTTTAGCTTTTGTTTTAACTTCCTCCACTCTTTTTCTCACCATTAGTGTTAGGCTGCAGTCAGGGACCAACAGACAATGAAGAACCATGTAATGGGATAAAGTCAGGAAGCAACTCAGAACCTGGACGTTCTCATTATCATTGCTCCTAAAGGAAACCATGGAGTCCAAAGACAAGGGTCACAAAACCAGCCCCACCTTCAACCTGTTTGTAGTAAACTGACCAGACAGAGATAAATATGCTTAAGCTTATTGGAAAATTTCATAAAGTAAATTGAATCCTCTCAACTAATATTTGCATTGCATTGAGAAGATCCTAATTAAAGAGCATCTGTAGGTATTTCTGAGAAAGGTAGACAGTTCGGGCATTTGGAGTCAAAATGCTGGTGAGCAGGGTTTGCAAGTCAAGCAACCTGTTCCAGGATGGATTCTAAATACAGCCTTTCCTGTTTTCAAGTGGGATGCTCTTACATACAGCAAAAAGAAGGTGGCGAAGAAAGGTCTTTATAAGCAATTTAATGTTGTTCATTCTAACCAACACACTGAGACTGCAACACCTTCAAAGATGAGGATCCTGGCTTATTCGGAAATTATATAAGAAGACATTAAATGACGTTCTACAGTCTTGTGATATCTTCTTGGCCTTCACCATTCCTAGAAGATCCTGCCTACCCCTGTCCCCATCAGACTACATGGTCTTGAGAGCTGATTCCAGGCCATTCATTCATTGCTAATCTCATTGTCATCCCATTTGACAAAGGGATGGACACACAGTAGGAGCTGGGTTGAGTAAAATTTATTTGCTGGGAGATTAAATGACCCTGTACACAGTGGGTAATCGGTCACTGGGAATTGAACTTGAGTATTCA
This sequence comes from Papio anubis, assembly GCF_008728515.1. Taxonomy (NCBI): domain Eukaryota; kingdom Metazoa; phylum Chordata; class Mammalia; order Primates; family Cercopithecidae; genus Papio; species Papio anubis. Next base: position 24,048,732 of record NC_044993.1, on the reverse strand, counting down.
TTTGCTGATGGAGTCCTTACATTTTGGGCTACAAAGGGCATTTATACTATTAGAGGTAACCTGGACAAAGAGGGGGTAGACAAGAAGAGGAAAAAGGAAGCCAGAATAATGAGCCCAACTTTGAAATTCTCTCACTAATAAGGGAGAAGCCCCACAAGGCAGGCAGAACAGTAGAAAGAGCTTGCCTCAGTGCTTCCAGAGAGAAAAACTTAAATGCCAGTAATTATCCTCTGGAGACTTAATGTCCTCGGTCTCACTAACGGAGCCAAGGGAGCATATCCCAGACTTTTTCAAAGTACAGAGGGACACTTTGGGTTTGAATTACAGACTTTGAGGTTATACTTGTCAGAGGTTCTATTTCACTCTTTTTGGGGCTTCAGAAAATACTGGGTTCCAATTTAGTTTTCCAGAGGGCAGAGCAATTCTCTTACTCACTTCTTTCCTCCTATCAGTGATGAAATTATATAAAAAGGAAACAAAGAGAATTTAGAAACATGGAAGATATATATACACACATACACATACACACACAGGATATTACATTCTGGTATGGCTGTATTTGTAAACTTCTTCACAGTGGAGATAGGGATTCTTGCACTCATGTATTCTTTCAGCAGATTTGGTTAAGGACCTACTGTGATGGTCAATTTTATGTGTCACCTTGACAGGGCTAAGGGAGTCCAGAAAGCTGGTATGACATTATCCCTGCGTGCATCTGTGAGGGTGTTTCTGGAAGGGATCAGCATTTGAATCAATAGACTGAATAGAGAGGATCACTCACCCTCACAATTTCAGGTGCTTATTACCCATTCTGTTGAGAGTCTACATAGAACAGAAAGGTGAAGAAGGGCAAATTTGCTCTCTGTCACTCTCTCTTTCTCTCTTTCTCTCTCTGCCTCTCTCTCAGCTTGAGCTGGAACATCCATCTTTTCCTGCCCTTGGACATCAGTGCTCCTGGTTCCTGGGCCTGCAGACTCAAGCTGGGACTGACACAAATTCTTCCTCTGTTCCTCAAGCCTTAGAGCTTTAACCAGAGCCACACCACCAGCTTCCCAGGCCCCCAGCTTGAACACACCAGACTCTGGGACTTCTTAGCCTCCATATTTATGTGTGTCAATCCCTCATTAAAAAAAAAAAAATGTTTTTCAGGATTCATGTGGTGGTTCATGCCTGTAATCCCAGCACACTGACAAGCCAAGGCAGGAGGATTGCTTGAGACCAGGAGTTTGAGACCAGCCTGGGCAACATAGCAAGACCACATCTCTACAAATCATATTTTTAAAAAATTATCCTGGTGTGGTTGCCTGCACCTAATCACTTGAGCCCAGGAGTTCAAGGCTGCAGTGAACTATAATCATGTCACTGCATTCCAGCATGAGTGACAGAGTGAAACCCTGCCTTTAAAAAGATGTTTTTCTATTCATCCAAACAATTAGTTTTGTTTCTCTGGAGAATCCTAATATACCTACTATATCTCAGCTATTATGCTATCTACTAAGGCTTCAGAGATGAAAAAGAAATAGTACCTGACCTACAGAAAGTTTCAGATTAGAAGTGAAAATAAGAAAGGGATTAGAAAAAAAAAAGGAAATTTGAGCAGGTTAATATTGGGAGGATAATCCTTGAGTGTTTCCAGAAGTGACAAAGCTCACACGGCTCTTTCCTATGTTCCCAAAATGGAAGAAAGTTGTATTGAGATTGAGATTGTATTGAAAGTTGTATCACTTCTGGTAATTTTGCTACCACCAAGACTGATGTATAAGCTGCCAGTATGATCCCAAACTCAACAGAAATACAACTACTTTTTCTACCTTTCAACCCAGTTCTCAGAACCTGGAAAGAGGACTCATGGTGTTAATCCTGAATGTGTGGCAGAAAGAACTAGGTTTGTAACCTCATAAACCTTACTTCACATTATCCTAGACATCATATCTTTCACATTATCCTAGAATAATGTAAACTCTAAATCTCAGTTTCATAACTTAAAAATAGGAATGAAACCTACCTTATGTGTTTGTTGCATTAGATGACGTAATACAAAAGTATCTAACACATAGTAGATGTGTAGTTACGTTAATTCTTTTTCATTCGTAAGTATTTCTTTAATGTTACTATTGCAATCCATTTTCTAATAATTAGTATATCATGCCATTAGTTGGCAATAAAGGTATTAGTTTAAACAGGTAGCAGGAAATACAGTAAAATAAAGTTCAGCCCGAGACCCCAAAGGTATCTTGGGCTTTGCTTCCTGAGTAAAAAGATCCGCTACCAATAGTCATTAATGATTTAAAATTGAATCACTTACAAAACAATCAGTAAAAGGGTGATAATTTTTCATGCTCAGAAACGATGACCCGTTTGGGGCTTCAATATTAGCAGTAACAGTGTTGTCAATATGACACCAACACAGTCCGTAATTAATCAGATCCCAACCCCTTTTGTCTGCTGGGAAATCTCCGAAGTCTGCTCCCAGCGCCTTAAAAGATAAAGGTTGACCTTGCCCCACTTGCCTAATAATAATTTATAGATGTGTAAACATTTACCACAACAATTACAGGTCAGCCTAATGAAATTCGAAGAGTACAAGTCACGAAAGACCTGAGCATGCATCATAAATTCAGAATCAATCCCACAGGCTGAGATCTGCAAATAAATTACAAGTCAAGTCAAACCCTTTCAAGAGCAGACCTTTTCCAGGGTCTGGGGAAATTGGGGGTTTTGTGGTCTGACTTCCTTAAAGGATCTGAATGTTCATAGGCCAGGTTTTAAATGCTAACTCTGATATTCTTCACTTGGAAGTCATTTATCCTTCATGAGTCTCTGTCTTCCTAATCTGTAAACTGGGTGGGTGGGGTGGAGCTTCTATACACAGTAGTTGTGAGTGTAAACAGTCACTTCATTCATCGGATAGGTGCTTATTAATTATCATCCAGATCCCAGAGATCTAGCATTTAACATAGTACCAGGCATCTGGCAGACATGAAACAAATGGTGACTATCACATTATATTTGATTTGTTATTCACAATAATAACTGGCATTAGGGTGATTATTGGAAATTTACTCCTTGCAAATTTTATCCTGTAGCAAGTTTATTGCTTAGGGAGTTAGAGGACCAGAAGAGAAATATGATACTGGGAGAAGGTAGAAAGCTGCCAGTAAGTAGGAAACCCCCAGGAGACTGGTATTGCTGTTCAGCAAGGGGGAAAAAGAAACAAAGGAAGCTTCTCTCTTGCTTCAAACAGAATTACTAAGGAGGAAGAACTGACATGAGCTGAGGGTCTCCCATGCCAGGCTCTTTGCTAGAGATGCACTTAAGCCACATCACTGACTCCCTGCAGTCATTCTGCTGAGTTCACTACTGTTATTTCCATGGAAGTGGCAATGTAATTGACAGTCCAAGAGACTAAATGCAAAGAAATACAAATAAGAGGAAAAAAAGGTCTTCAATTATAAACTAATACATTTGGGAAGAACCTGTGGGGACATATGACTCCCAAAGTCTAATTGCAAGTCCCAAGGGGTGTGTGAGTCCAGCATAAAGATTCTCAGGGTGTATAAAGACCCTGACCCCCGATCTAGGGAGAAAACACTTACCCAAGCACAGGTAAGAAAATCCCCATTTAGAAAGCAGGAAACAGCTGGAACCTGTCAACCTCCTTGGGAGGCCCCTTGAATGGGACAGAGACTTGAAACACCAAAGTACCACCTGCCTGTTGCTCCCCGCAGCCGTGCATCCTAAATCCTAAATCACGAATGAGAATATTCAGGAATAAAGCTGCCCCATCTAAGACTTTACAGACAGCAATTGTCATCTGCTCTTAGCAAAACCTGATCCTGTTTTTTTTGTGTGTGGTTTTTTTTTTTTTTTTTTTAATGCAAATGTAAGACAAGTACCCTGAATGTCACACTCAAGGAACACTTTGTCTCTGATTAATCCTAAATGTGGCTATTCAGCATGTGTACTATTCTTCTCCTTAAGTATAAACCCCATTTGTGAAGAAAGATTTGTTTCAGCTGATTGCTTGGCTACAAATCTCATCCCTGATTTTCTTTCTCTCCCTTGTTACTTAAAAGAACCAAGTTCAGACCTCTGATTGTTAAGAATATTTTGAAGTAGAGAATCTTGTCTCTTACATATTGATCCATTTCCTGGGTAACCCACACCTTATTTCAAGCCTCTCAGATTTGGGGTATACCTTTTTTTTTTTTTTTTTTTTTTTTTGAGACAGAGTTTCGCTCTTGTTGCCCAGGCTGGAGTGCAATGGCGCAATCTCGGCTCACCGCAACCTCCACCTCCCAGGTTCAAGTGATTCTCCTGCCTCAGCCTCCCGAGTAGCTGGGATTACAGGCATGAGCCACCACACCCGGCTAATTTTGTATTTTTAGTAGAGACAGGGTTTCTCCATGTTGGTCAGGCTGGTCTCAAACTCCGCCCACCTCGGCCTCCCAAAGTGCTGGGATTACAGGCATGAGCCACTGTGCCTGGCCGATTCGGGGCATTACTTTAAAGAAATGTCCCCCAGTATAGGCCAATGACAAAAAGCCAGGTTTGTGAGGCCAGTTCTTTTAGGATAGAAGCTGACTGGGCTATGGGCTACTTGTGTGATGGTTGACAAGTTGCTACCTCTCTGTGCTCCAGTCACTTATTGTCAGAGTTGTGAGACTTTAAAGAAAATATTTATAAAGAGCACTTAGTGCCCGTTGTCTATCAAACCCCCAACAGATGTTAGCTAGCATGATCACCGTCCTTGTGAAATGGGAGGAGATAGCTGATGTGTTCTCCTCTGCAGTTTGTCAAGATCTTCTCTTAAACACCTGGCATCCATTTCTGTGCTCCTCCACCTGTTATACTAAAAACGAAGCCTGAGCCCTTCCTAAGTGCCAGGCACCTGTTACAAATTTTACAAGCCTCATCTCACTATAGCTCCCAGAGGAAGGTGTAACCCTGTGGTCTGCATTCTACAGAGGAGGCACAGAGAGGTGACCTGGGCCAGAACGTGAGCCTCTGGGCTCTGCAGACTGTCTCAGAGGTGCTGCTTCCTGAAGTCCTCTGACCTGCCGTCCCTCTTCAAAATCAGGATAAGCATCATCAATGATTGCCTATAGGGTTTGGGAAAACTTTCTGGGAGATGTGAATGTTCTTCTTTATCTTGTTGGGGTTTGGTTACATGAGGATGCATTTGTCAAAAACTGTAGTATTGTGTGACACTGTACATGAATTTTAACCTCAACTAATAATACCTCTTTAAAACATGCAAGGCAGAGAAGGGTAGAGTAGAACTGGTGGTAGGGTGGTGGGAAACCATTGGCAGTGGTGCAGGGTACAGAGGCTGGGGCCATGTGTGGCTGTGGTTCAGGAGGCACTGCTAGTGGAGAGAACCAGAGCCAGTGTTCTCAGCCATCCGTCCCTCGTATGTGCATGGTCTGAGTTTTGGGGGTCTCTCAGGGACCCCCAAAGGGCTACTATACCAGTGCCCTCATCTTTCACCCTATGGTCCTACCTCAACTCACATCCCCTTGGAAGAAATTGAACGGAACTTCCTCTTCCAACAACTGCAAATCCTGAGCACCCCCCATCAAAAGACACCCAGTGCATGGATCCCCTGCAAATCCACCCTGTCTCCCTCTGTTATGCCCATCTTCATGGGAGGGGCGCCCTTGAAACTGACGCTGAAGGTGGGGCAAGGTGAGCCACCAATCTTTTCTGCAGCAACATGACCAAAAACTTCAGGGTCTTGACTCCACCCCTCTGGGTAATGGTGGTAGGGGTGGTTTCCGGTGATACTGAGATGAGTTGGTGTTGATGTCAGTCTCCATACCCCATCATTAATTGTGTGATCTAAAAACCTTGTAACCTTATAGAGGCTTGTCTCTCAATCCATTGAAGCCCAGGATCTTGAGCACTCAATTTATTTTTATAATTTTTTAAAAAATTATTTAATAAACGTTGTTCTCTGTTCCCAAACCCCTCCCCCAGTTACCTGCATCCCAGCCATTCTTACCAGTGGGAGTTATCAAAATATATTAAGCTCTATCTCACCTCCACACTTTTACATCCTCCACTATTCTCTCTACCTGGGATCTGTTTCTTCCTACTTCATCTTTCCAGCAATTTGCTAATTCCTCTCAAGATTCGGCTCATGTCCCTCAGTCTGCAAATGCAGCAGATTGTGCTGACCCCACTCCTAAGTCGCAGCCTTGGCAGGACTGCACTGAGCATCAGTCTCCCTCACTGGTCACAGCCTGTTAATAACAGGGAATAGGAATCCTTCACTGTCTCATCCTCAGAGCTCAGTACACAGTAGGTAATCAGCACATGTCCGTTATGGACTGAGAGCAAATACCTACCCACAAATAAATAAATAAAGCAGTGCACTGCAAAGATCCCCACCTTCTGGGTCTGGGACTCCCGGCCAGAGAGGCCCTTCTGGGCGGGAGTTGGGCTGAAATGATGTTCTCCCACCACACCTCTTCCATCCACTGGAACTGCCAGCACTGCTGAAGGCAGGACCCCTGCGTGTACTGGGCCTCGGAGCAGGGAGCCTCTTCCAGCTGCTGCAACAGTTGAATTGAGGAGGGTAACGCCCTCTCTGAGTTTTAGGTGGCAGAGGGGAGACAGCTTCTCACGTCATCCCCAGTTCACATGGATAGATTTCTTTGGTTCTTTTCTCCTTTCCTTCTTTTTGTTTGTATTATTATTATTTTCATTCTGAACTCCCAAAAGTAGAGAGCATCAAAGTGAGCAGTAAGTAGGAAGACTGGAGCTTTGCTAAACCTAAAATTCTGGGACATTGGAGCAAAGGAAGAGGCTGACCCAGAGGGTGAGCGGCCCCACCTCCGGAGCCCAGGGCAACACGGCCAAGGATCTCAGGAAGGCCTGGATGCAGGGTTACCATGGCAACAGAGCTGTCACAGGCCCAAGGTCTTGCTGGGTAAGCACAAATGGATGGCATGCAGGATCCCTCTTTTCATTTGAAAATTACCACTAATTTGCAATTAGTTGGAGGAAAATTGGAGATGGAGGAAAGGGAATTGCTCTTTTCAGCAAACAACCATGACCACTGAAAACTGACTTTTCACCAGAGTCATAATGGAGAGCAAAGAAAACTTGTCTATAAAGAACACAGGCTTTGGACTGTGTTCAGTCCAAGGACTGAATCCTGGTTCTCTCATGTCCTGACTCTGTGACCTTGGAGAAGTATCTTAACCTCTCTGGCTTTGCTTTCTTCTCCTAGAAAACATTTCTAAAATACCCACTTGCAGGATGGATAGGAAGGTTAAACAAAATAATAGAAGTCAAGTCCTGGACACATAGTAAGTGCCCAGCTAATGATGACTCTTATCACTATTTGAGGTTTTCATTCATTCACATAATCTTCTTTCCTTCCCTTGCCATTTTCTTAATTTATCCAATTCATCCATTCCACTAATATTTATTAAGCACCTATCTGCCCAAATGTCTTCTACGTACCATAGCTCATCACATCAGAGACCCAAGAGCAGCCATCAGTGAGAATTACATCCTACCTGCGGCCCCAGAGGCCCCCTCACATTCACTTCCTTTTCTAGGACTCTTTCATGTCCCATCAACACCTCCTCCTCTGCACTCCTGCCAATTGGCATCACGTGTCTCTCTTGGTCCTTTCAGGAGCTGAAAACATGTGAGGAGCTGTGGTTCACAAAGTCAATAGCATGAGGCAACATCAAAGGCAGAAACTGTGGTAGGGTCAGGGCTCAGCTAAGTCCAGGTGTCTCTGGGCTCTCAGATCTGAGCAGAAACTGGGCCCTCATTGTCTCTGAGGTCTCAGCCCCAGGACCATTATGCAGCGTGGGCATCACCAGTGTCTGGGGAGAACATGCTGGAACAGCATGCTGTGAGGCCTTTGGTTGTCCCAGTGAGCTGTTCACTCTGCCTGGAGGGCTCTTCTCCCTGTGCCTTGGGGAATATCCATTCTTCAGCCCCCAAGTCTGAGTCCCCAGAGTATGTAGGAAAAGTCTCTCCCTTCCTCTCTCTTTCTGTGTGTGCAACCCCACCCCAAACCAAGAAAGGGAGCTGACAGCCAATCCCAAAGACAGAGGTGATGGAGGCTTGTCAAAAGAGCCCCTGTTCTCCAAGGCCATGTAGCATTGCAGCTTAGGAGGATGGGCTGCGACCAAGTCCTGCCTCCCACTAACCGTGTGACCTTGAACAAGTTACTTCTTGAAGCTGCAGTGTGTTCGTTTGCAAAAATGAGTAATGGTGATTTAATATTTCCAGGGGGCATCCCTGCTGTCCAAGCCTGAATTGTGGGGCCAGGAGTTAAAACTTCTCTTTCAAGAATCAGGACACAACTACTAAGCGTGGCAGCAGCTTGATAATGATGAGGATGAAAAACGAAAGCCCCCTAACCTGCACATGGTGGCCAGCAAACCAGAAGAAAACCAAGATCATTGTGCTGTGCCCAAAGAAGTTGGCATCCAGAACAGTGCTAGCTGTTGGCATTTCCAGCTCACCTTACTCCCATTAGGATGGATGACGTTAACTAATGAAGAATTATCCACCCACATTGCAAGCCGCAAGCAATTAAGAATTCCATTACCCAGCAACTTGGCCAAGATTCCTCCTGGCTCATCCACAGATGAGAGAAGTTCCACCCAGAGAACAGAGGCACCTGGGAAACAGGCAGTTAATTGCTGTGGAAGACTGACTAATTAAGTCCTTCCCCAGTGCCAGCCTGTGCTCTCACCGCGATGCCTTGCTCCTTCCCTATGGTGTGAAGGTGGCAGGATGGAAAGAGGGCAGAAGGTCAGAACGACCATGTTCAAACAACTGTTCTGCTGTGTGATCACTGCAGACATGGTCTAATCTCTTCGAGCTCCTTTTGCCTCCTCTACCAGATGAGGCTGATACTATCCTAAGGAAATATACATGTGTGGAGAATGCCCTCTGCATCCGAGCATCCTTGTTGATGGACACAGACCATAATAGTGACAGTGACCTGGATGAGGCTTTATCATAATGCTCATAACAACAGCTCATATTTTTCAAACACTGGTTCTTCCAAGCATGGGGACTTACCATGCATTATTTTATTTAGTCTGCAAAATAATTGTTAAAGGTATTCTTATTACCCTCTATTTGACAGACAGTGTAATTGAAGCTTAGGATTAAATGGTTTGCCAGTGATTATATCACTTTTTTGCACAAGCTAAAATTTGAATCTAGCCCTTCTGACTCCAGATCCATTGTTCCTAACCCGCATCCATGCTGCCTCCACTAATCTAGACCACTCCACTGTTGCCTCTGAGGAACTTCAGTGGCCTTTAGGTCTGCATCTTACAGTGCAGTCATGCACCATATAATGACATTTTGGTCAACGATGGACTGCATATAGGATGGTGGTCACAGAAGATTATTATGGTGCTGAAAAATTTCTATCACTTAGTGCCATCTAAATGATCCTGACCCTGTGCAGGCCTATGCTAATGTGAGTTTGTGTGTCTTAGCTTTTAATTTAAAAGTTTAGAAAGTTAAATAAATACATTTTTAAAATAGAAAAAAAAAGTTTATAGAATAAGAGTATATTCTATAATATCTTTGTATACCTGTACAATGTGTTCATGTTTTAAGCTAATTATTACATGAGTCAAAAATTGTTTAAAAATTGAATGTTTCTAAAGTAAGTTATAGTAAACTAATTTATTAATAAAGAAAATAACTTTGTATATATTTCATGTAGCCTAGGTGTACAGTGTTTATAAAGTTTACAGTAGTATACAATAATAAGGCCTTTCACATTCACTCAGCACTCACTCCCTGACTCACCCAAAGCAACTTCCTCTCCTAGAAGCACCATTCATGGTAAGTGCTCTATGGTATTTACAGGTATACCTATACAGGTACACCCTACACAGGTGTAAAAATTTTAATCTTTTACAGGGTATTTTACTATACCTTGTCTATGTTTCAATAAACAGTTACAATTGTGTTACAACTGCCTACAGTATGCAGTTCAGTTACATATGGTATAGATTGTATCCTAGGAGAGAAACCCCAAACATGTAACCTAGGTGTGCAGTAGGTTATACCACCTAGGTCTGTGTAAATATACCCGATGATGTTCACATGCCAAAATTGCCTAGTAACGCATTTCTCAGAACATATTCCTATCATTAAGCAATGCAGACTGTAGTAACTTAATAGCATCACAGATGTTAGGCATGACAAGTCCTAGTTGAGATTTTGCTTTCTTTTAACAAGGATCACAGTGTACAGGGCATGTGAAGGAGTATTTTGCATCTGTCACACCAGGGTGCAACCAATCTCTGATTAATGCTGTTAATTCAGCTAATGTTGACTCGTAAATAATTCAACTAACACTGAAACACTTTTGTCACTGCCTCCTACCACTGAACACCAACTAATATTGGCACTCCTGTCCAAGCATGACTTTCTGAAGTCGAACAACCATTGATCCAAAGGGTTGGCCCTAGAAATGTTCTCCTTACTCATGTCTCCTAAGCAGGCATTTTCCACCATCACACATCAGCTCAGTCTGCCAGTGAAGACTCAAGCTTTGCTGGCCAGCATTATTCATGATCAAGACATGGTCTTGAAGACTCACCCTGAGTGCCAGCAGAATTTCAATGGCGCACTTGTTCATCCTTTAATTCAACAAACACATACATCTAAGATGCCCCTCCACAACCAGGGTCTCCCATCATGGCTGAGGTGCAGAGTCACCAGCAAGTGGGTATAAGTGGATCCCTGAATGCAAACCCAGAATTATTGAATGAACATCTCACAGATGGAGTCTGAGCATGCGTTTACAGAGTAGGTGCTCAATAAATCTTTGTTGAGTGAATCTATAGCAACAAGAACAGGTGCTGCTTCTTGGGCTAATGCAGTAATACTGCTCAGATCCTGGCTCCACTATTTCCCAGTACTATGTGACCATGGTGTTTCTCAATCTCTCTGACCTTAGTTTGCTCCTCTGATATAACCATAGTACCTAGACTGGATAAAGAAAATGTGGCATAGATACACCATGGAACACTATGCAGCCATAAAAAAGAATGAGATCATGTCCTACCTCACTGTTTTTTAAGTTTTTTGAGATATAATTCACATACCATACAATTCATCCACACTATGTAATTCAATGGCTTTTAGTATAGTCACAAAATTGTGCATCCATCATCACAATCAATTCTGGAATATTTTCATTAACCCCAAAAGAAACCCCATATCTAAGAATAATCACCCCCCCAACCCTCTTCCCATGCCCCTAAACCTAGTCAACCATGAATCGACTGTCTCTATAGATTTGCCTATTCTGGGCACTTCATGTAAGTGGAATTATACAATATGTGGTCCTTTGTGACTGGCTTATTTCATTATCAATGAGCATAATATTCATGAGGCTCATTCATGTGGTATCAGGTTTCAGTACTTCATTCCTTTTTATTTCTGAATAATGTTCCATTGTATGGATATGCCACGTTGTTTATCCATTTATTGTTTGATGGGCATTTGGGTTGTTACAACTTTTGGGCTATTGTGAATAATGCTGCTACAAAGATTCATATACAAGTTTTGTGTAAATGTACATTTTCCTTTCTCCTAAGTGTATACCTAGGAATGGAATTGCTGGATCATATGGTAACTCTATCATTTAACCATTTGAGGAATTGTTTTCCAAAGTGGTCATAACATCTTAACCTCCCATCTGCACTGTATGAAGGCTCAATCACCCTCATTCTCTCCAAAACTTGTTATTATCTGTCTTTTTTATTATAGTTATCCTATTGGGTGTAAAGTGGTATTCAGTGCTATTTTTAATTTGCATTTCCATGATGGCTAATGATGTTGGGCATCTTTTCATGTGCTAATTGGTTATTTATATCTCTTCTTTGGGGAAATGTCTGTTCATATTCTTTCCCCATTTTTAATTGGGTTTTCTTTTAATTATTGAGTTGCAATAGGGTCTTTATATTTTCTAGGTACACATCCTTTTTAATTTTGATCATGTCCAGTTTAAATATTTTTTCTTTCATTACTGTGTCTTCAGTAGTATATCTAAGAAACCATTGACTAATACAAGGTTATGAAGATTTATACCAGTGTTTTCTTCAAAGAGTTTTATAGTTTTAGCTCTCACATTAGAGATTTGATCTCTTTGAATTAATTTTTGCAAATGGTGTAGAGTGACCACCTTCATTCTTTTGCATGAGGATATCATTTTTCCTAAATCATGTATTAAAAAGATAGTAATTTCCCCCACTGAATAGTCTTGAACCCATTTCAAAAACCTTTTGAACATGTTATGGTTTATTCTGGACTTCCAATTCTGTTCCATTGATCTATATCTCTATTATTGTGCAAGTTCCATACTGTTTTGATTACCACAACTTTGTAGTAAGATTTAAAATTGGGAAGTATGATTCCTCCATATTTATTCTTTTTAAAGATTCCTCCATCTATTCGGAGTCCCTTGAATTTCCATATGAATTGTAGGATAATTTATAAATTTCTGCAGACAAGTCAGCTGAGATTTTGACAGAGATAGTATTGTATCTATAGATTACTTTGGGTAGTATTGCCACCTTAACAATATTAAGTTGTCCAATCCTTTCAAACAAGCTGTTTCTCCGTTTGCTGAAGTCTTCTTTAATTTCTCTCAAAAATATTTTGTAGTTTTCATAGTAAACATATTGAACTTATTTTTTAAATTTATTTTTCAGCATTTTATTCTTTTGGTGCTAGCTTAAATACAACGTTGTATGGAAGCAGTGAGAGTGGACATTCCTATCTTGTCCCTACTCTAAGGGGAAAAGCTTTCACTATTAAGTATGATGTAAGTTAGCTGTGGGTTTTGATAGATGCCATTTATGGGGTTGAGTTAGTTATCTTCTATTTCTAGTTTGTTGAGTATTTTTATTATTAAGTAGTGTTTAATTTTTGTTGAATGCTTTTTCTGCAACTTTTGAGATGATCATGTGGTTTCTGTTGTTTATTCTATTGAGGTGGCATATTACATTCATTACTTTTTAAATGTTAAACCAACTTTGCATTCTCATTTGGTCATAGCATATAATCTTTTAAGATATTGTTGGATTTTATTTGATAGTATTTTTTGAGGATTTTTACGTCTATATCATAAGAGAGATTGGTTTGTAGTGTTATTTCCTGGCAATATCTTTATCTGGTTTTGGTAGCAGAGTAATGCTGACCTCACAGAATAAGTGGAAAGTGGGGGTATCCTCTTCTATTTTTTGGAGAACTTTGGGAATAATTGGCATTAATTCTTATTAACTAAATGTCTGGTAGAATTCACCAGTGAAGCCATCAGACCCTGGGTATTCTCTACGGAAATTTTTAAAATTCTAATTTAATGTCTTTACTTGTTAATGGTTCATTTGGACCTTTCTATTTCTCCTTGAGTCCTTTTAGGTAGTTCGTATCTTTATAGGAAGTTTTCTATTTCATCTAAGTTTCCTAATTTGTTGGCACACAGTTGTTCATAGTATTCCCTTATACTTGACTTATCTATTTTTGTAAGGTCAGTAGTAATGTCCACACTCTCATTTCTGATTTTAGTAATTTGAGTCTTATTTATTTTTTTCTTAGTGGGGGTATTGAACATCTCCAACTTTTGTTTTTGAATTATCTGTTTCTTCCCTCAATTCTGTCTGTCTTTGCTTCATTTATTTTGTGGCTCTGTTGTTAGGTGCATACATACTCATACTTGTAACTTTCTGATAGAGTGATCTTTGTATCATTATAAAAAGTTTAACTCAAGTAACATTTTTTGTTAAAATCTAATTAGTCTGATATTAATGTAGCCATTCCAATCACTGGATTTTTATGAGAAGTTAAATGAGCTAATCTATATGAATCACACAGAAAAGTATGTAGCAAAGGGCACATGTTTAATAAATATTGGCTAATACTGTTACCTACAGGACACTATTGGAGTGGATTTACATGTCTGATTTCAGTTAAAGCTCTCCACATCCACCCCTGAAGTACACACAGTTCTCTGTATCTTATAGAAGAAAAAAATTGAAAAACAAGAGTTCAAGTAGATTACCCAAGATCCCCAAGCCAAGAGGGTGATTCTAATTGAATCTGACTCCAAAACCCATTCTCTCTTCTGTGTGTTCTACTTGAGATGTTGTGGCCAAATCTGTTATCTATAAGATACTAATTCTATACTTCAACTGAAGATAAATTGTAGTGGTCAACAACATGGACTTGGAGGCATGACCTGGAGCCACCATTCATTAACTAAAAAACTTTAGCAAGTTATTTAGCTGCATGTCTCAGTTTCCTCTTCTATATCATAATGATTCTGATGGTGTCTGCTCCAAGGGGTCACTATGAGTATTAACTGTGATGATATCAGTAAATTTCCCAGCACCTAGAGATCAGTCAATAAGGACTGGTTGTTACTAATATTAGAATTATTACTATGGCTACGTAATGGGTGAAGATGTACACTAACATATTAGTCCGTTTTCATGCTGCTGATAAAGACATACCTAAGACTGGGTAATTTATAAAGAAAAAGGGGTTTAATGGACTCACAATTTCACATGGCTGGGGAGGTCTCACAATCATGGTGGAAGGTGAAAGGCATGTCTTACATGGTGGCAGGCAAGAGAGAATGAGAGCTAAGTGAAAGGGGAAACCCCTTATAAAACCATCATATCTCGTGAGACTTATTCACTACCATGAGAACAGTATGGGGGAAACCACCCCCACATTGGCAATGATTTGATTATCTCCCACCGGGTCCTCCCACAATACATGGGAATTACAAGTGCTACAATTCAAGATGAGATTTGGGTGGAGACACAGCCAAACCATATCACATATCTACCAGGGAATGTAAGAACTGCCACAAGGTAGACAGGAGGAAGATATGTGTGTGTGTGTGTGCATGTGCGCGTGTGTAGAGAAAGAAAGTCTCCTCCCAACTCAGGGACCATCAGAGGCATCCTGAGAAGTGTGACATTTCCTTAGGACCGTCGATAAGATAGAGTAAACCAGACAAGCAAGGCAGGACTGACCCGATGAACAGCAGAGTCAAGGCACCAAGGCAGGCAAGTGCCTAAAAGCTAAGGCCTGGGAAATGTGCTTGATATTCCCCATCAGCACAGCCCTGGCCTCCTCTGAGAGTGCTCTCCTAAACTCAAGGTGACATAAACATGAAAGTACCTCAATAAAGGAAGAACAGATGGCCCAAGGTATATAAGAAAGGAGCTACATCACAAGGCAAGAATCTACATTTCCCCACTCCACCACTGCTTCTCACCTGTGCTGTTTGCCTTGATCTCTGATGAGTTTATTCAGAGCCCATCTGCTTGGTGCTAAAAGCTCTGTGGGGTGCAGAGGATTGGTTTTGGAAGTAACATCCTGGAAAAGTAAAAGCTCCCCTCAGATCTGTGCTTAGCTGAGAATGGCCCTGCTATGGCATCCCTCAATATTGGACTAGTGCAAAGAACCAATGATCCAGCTGAGATCTGGGAAGGGAGCATGAGAGGCACTGGGATGTCACATCTTTCAGCACTACCTCAAAGAGAGGTACACTCTGGTACTGTACCCCAACCCTGCCATATCAATTCTGCCACTATGATCAGCTCTCACAGAGCACCCTGACCTGCAGAGTGGCAAAAATCAGGATGGCCTCCTGAGGGACATCAGCATGTCTTGCCACTTTCTGAGACAAATTCTTCCTCCAAATTGCTCCAAGCCTGGCTTTGGGCTTAGGCACTTCACAATCACGACTTTGTTTTCGCCTAACAGCCTAGGTGTTGGTTGTTCTTTTTATAAAGTTCATATAATCCACATGAGTCTCAAAGAGGAAAGGTCACTTACCTAAGGCCACAAAGTCACAAACAAATGAGCCAAAGGTAGCTCTTGAATGCCGTCAATGCTTTTTGTTTAGGGGCATGGAATATCAGGCAGCTCAGTGTGACTCCCGGAACACACCAGGTGTAGCAAAGTGGAATCTTTTGGGCTCAGATCATAGGCCCGTCTCAGAATAATGGAACAAGTAAAGAGAAGGAGGCAGGGGCAGTAGGGAAGGGCCAGGGGACAAGTGGAGAGTCTCTTCAGCAGCCCCAAGCTGGGCAAAGCAAAACCACCTGCGATGCCAGATCAGAATGTGGAAGGTGCCTTGTCCATATCTCTACAAAAGGACACAGAGACTCAGACTTGGGTTAAAGAGTCCAATTCATGGGAGAATAGACTGCCAAAGACAAGCAGTAGGATCAACATTTATTTAGCACTTACTGTTTGTCAGAAGCACTCATATGTTTAATTCCTTTGTAGCCCCTGCTGTGGCCCAGTAAGGGGGTGGTTTGTACTCTTGTTCTGCAGATGAGGATGCTATAGCAGTAACAAGCTGGTAGCTCATAGTTCCACGTTTTCTCTTTCTGTGGCATACTGGATAGGTGACACTTTTCATTACCTGGCTTTTAGGGGGCCACATAATCAAGTTTTGTTTGGTGGAATTGGGAAAAGGGTATATAGATTTCATACACACTCCCAGATCTTCACATTTCCCCACAAGATCCCCCAAGTTCCCTGTTCCATTGCAAGCTGAAGATGATAAAGTGGGGCTCAGGAGCCCCAGCCAATGGCCGAGCCAACAGACCAAAGGAACCTGGGTCCCTGGATGACAGCATGGAACATGTTGATGTAGACAGAGCCCTTGCAGAAACCCAAGAGACACAGCCCTGAAGATAACCTGCTGTGAGACCCAGTGTTCAGTCACTTCCTGACTCTGAGCCTCAGTTTCCCTTTCTGCACAAGATACAGGTGGCACTGGATGATGCCCAAGGCTTCTCCAAGGCTGCCATTCAGAGATGTGTGTGCTCCTTTAAGCAGGAGAGGAAGAAGAGAGATGCTGAGGACTCCTCCTCCTTCCTTTCCATGGGCTCTGGCTGGCTTTCTTTGAGGTTGTCTGCTGGGGCTTGTGTGGAGCTTCCATTTAAACTCAGCAGAACATGCCAGGTGAGGGATTTGGATACACCCAGGAGCATGACTGGTACCTACCCTGGCTTTCTCAGCATTGTCCCTGACGAGTTAGTTCATTTTTCACCTCCAATAGGCATGCCCCACTTACCTCCACCTCCCTGGTGAGGAGCTCACCAAGATGACACCAAAGCCTCCAAACACGGGCTCTCCGGCCTCCTGTGAGCCGGCAGGTGCAGCTCCCCTGCAGGCACCAGGCTAGAGATACTTGTCATCCTTCCTCCCCTCCTGGACACTCATGACAGGGCAGTGACATTTCATTTGCCACGGAGAATCACAGCCAGTCCCCCTGCACTCCAGACCCTGGAGACCTGCTGAAGCGGCGGGAAAGCCAGCCTCTGCCTGCAAGGGCCACGAAGCCCATTTCTGTCGCCTGAGTCCTAAACAAGGGACACGCCTGGCTTCCTAAAGCCCTCCCTGGCTTATTTGATGTTGGTGCATTTCGCTCCCCACTCTCGCTTCCCCGTCTCCCTCCCGTGAATATCTGTCTCTACCACTCACTCTCCAGAGGCATTTGTCTGCTGGGAAAATAGCGGCTGACAGCAAAGGTCACCGCGACCAGCTCTGACTCGCCGCATACAAATAGGCCTTTCAGCGAGGGGCCCTGCAAAGCAGGCCCAGGTCCTATTATTGATAAATCCTTGAAAATACTCTAATGTATCTTCATTTCAGGGAAAACAACTGCCTTCAAGGTTGCACTGAGAAAATAAAGCAGGCGGCGTGGTGAGGGATTCGAGAAGTTGGCATTTTCCCGAAGATTAAAAGATAATAACACTTCTATTAGGATCACTCCGCCACGCTGTATTGATCTCATCAGGGAAGCCACTGCAGGTCTAATATGAACAGAGCGCATTCTGGAATTAATCACGGGGGGTTTTATTACGGTTCATAGGGCGTTTCGTTCAAACTGCATCGTTTGCAATATTTATGGCCGCACTCCCTGGCCGTTATTAAGTGCCAGTGTGCCACGTGGAGCTGGGCCTGCTGGGTTAGAACACAAAGTCATTCTTCAAAAGTAAATCTTATCTAAACTGTGCACACAAAGCCAATTATGTTTTGATTTACATTTTAATTCTGCTACAGATGCCCCACGCTGGAGTGGGAGGGGCCAGAGATGAAGACCTGATTGGAAGGACCCCGTTCATAACCTGACCCATGTACCCCCGGAGATGGGACCTCCTCAAGGAGCTCATTCCCTTTGCAGAGCCTCAGCTTCCAGATCTGTAAAATGGGCATGATAGAACCTGCCTCCCAGGGCAGCACAAGAATTAAGCCAGACAGCATTTACAGAACATATGCCACGAAACTGGCTCCAATGAACACCCGGTGATAAACACTGCTCCTCTTTGTCACATAGTTTTTTCTTCTTTTGGAGACCTTACCTGACTTGGATTCAGGAGAGACTAATCTAAGCAAAATATCCAATGAAAATAGATTTTTTTTTTTTTTAAATACCAAGCTTAAGATAAACACATGAGTATGTTTTATAATCCATGGAAAGGAGCTTCTAGTACCCTGGTTTCCACCTCCTTTTTCCCGTAGATTAGGGACACCTTTACCCCCACGATGTGGGATTAACCATCAGCTTTTGGGTAAAAGACTCACCATAAATCTCCTGAGTTTTTGTAAAAAAATAAATAAGATAGAACTGGAACTGGGCATGGTGGTTCATGCCTGTAATCCCAGCACTTTGGGACACCTAGTGGGGAGGATCGCTTCAGCCTAGGAGTTCAACACCAGCCTGGGAAATATAGGAAGCTCCCATCTCTACAAAAAATTTAAAACTTAGCTGAGCGTGGTGGTGTTTGCCAGTAGTCCCAGCTACTTGGGAGGCTGAGTTGGGAGGATGGCTTGAGCTCAGGGGGAAGAGGTCACACCACTGCACTCCAGCCTGGTGGCAGAGTGAGATCTGGTCTAAAAAAAAAAAAAAAGATAGAACTGGAAAGGGTTTAGTCCAGGACATCACACAGAGTATGCACTCAATAACTCAAGGCTTTGTGTCATCAGTAGAAGGAACAAGAGGAACAAATAGTAGTTATAAAACTACTAGTCAGAGTAGCAGGACTAGTAACCATGGCAGTAATTTTAAAAGTTATAGTAGTAGTAACAATTGTATAAGCAAGTAGTATTCATAGTAATGGTAGCAATAGTAGGAGTACTGATGGTAGCAATAAAAGTAATAGCAGTAGTAATAATAGGAATATTCCAGCTCCAGATCGTATTACCTCTGTGATGTTAACCAAGTCATTTAACCAACCTGAGCCTCAGGCTCATCACTTGTAAAATGGCAGTAAAAATATCTAACTCTCATGGATCTTATCCATAAAAAATCAGATGCTGTAGGTAAAACTCTGCCTGGCCCACCACAGGCTCAGGAGGCATTAATTTCCTTCCCCATCACCCTTCGTCTGTTTATAATCTCTGCTTATTCCCTGCCCTGTGCTTCTGAGGCTCCAGCGTTTTGTGACTGCATGTCTAGAATGTGCCTGTGTGAATTGTTAGAATGTGAAGAGCATCAGGAGTCTGATGAGTCTTGCTGCAGGATTAAGACACTAATAGTCCTATCTCCATCCCAGGGCAGATGTGAAGACTCAATGAGAAAATGTAAGGAAGCCCTTCCCATGGGACCTGCTGCACCATGGGCACTCCATGCCAGATGCCAATAGAAAAAGACTCTTCACTCTCCTGACCTCAGTTTCCCCATTTACATGATGAGACTCATGTATATATCTTCTATTTCATAGGGACCACAAGCTCAAGAAACCACTAGAGCCCTTCTTGAGGACAGAGGACTTTAATTGTCTCTTCTTTCCAGAGACCAATATAGTCCCTTGCAGATAACAGGCATCCTATTAACAATTATTACATCAATCACACCACATAGAAATTCACTCCCACAGCATCAAAATGAGGAGGTCATGTGGCCTATTCTACATGAATATCTCTAATGTGAAGAAGTTCATCATCCCAGGATTTAGCCCATTTCCTCATTAAACAGTGACAAGTTCCTGATGGGAAGCTGAAATCTATGTCTCCATAACCGCCACCCTTTAATCCTAATTCAGGCCTTTGGCATCACAGGAAACACTTTCATGTGACAGGGCCACAAGTGTCCCATTAGATTCCCCCGTCTTCCTCTTTCACTGGCTACACAACACCAGTCCTTCAACTGTTATGCTTATGATATGGTTCATTCACTTACCAACTCAGCAAGCACCAATTATGTGTGCAGCTGGATCAGGCCCGCACTGGATGCTAGGAGGACAGTGCTGGAAAACGATGGGCCCAGGGAGTGAAGAACTAATGGCCCTGTTTACAAGTGTCTGCAGTGACTCGGCTCTCCTCTCCACTGCTCCACTATGGGTTCCCCTCCACAAGTACAGGCCCTAGAGCTGAGCCCCAACTCCATGCACAGTCTGACCAGTTTAGAGAGATACCCTAATATACAGTAAATATCCTGTATTTTTATACAGGATATTTTATACAGGAAGAGGCCGGGCATAGTGGCTCACACCTGTAATCCCAACACTTTGGGAGGCTAAGGTGGGCACACTGCTTAAGCTCAGCAGGTTGAGACCAGCCTGGGTAACATGGCTAAACTCCATCTCTACAAAAAAATACCAACAATTTAACTGGGCATAGTGGCATGCTCCTGTGGTCCCAGCTACTCAGGAGGCTGAGTTGGGAAGACTGCTTGAGCCTGGGAGGTAGAGGATGCAGTAAGCTACGATTCTGCCACTGTACTCCAGCCTAGGTGACAAACTGAGATCCAGTCTGGAAAAAAAAAATTCCAAGAAAGTATGGTTGAGTGAATGTTTCCTAAATGGATATTACCTTCCTCCTTCTATTATAAAGGTTATGTGATTGCTAATGTATTTGTCTTGCAGGAAAAGCCAAGTGACAGGCCAAACTGGAATGGGTCCCATGGGAAAGAAACCAAGTGTTTGAGCATCTCTCACCTAGGAGTGTGCAAAACCAGGATGCAAGAGTGCAACAGCAAGGTCTGCTAGCCAGAGACTGCTGAGTGCCTGCCTGGAGGCGGCTTAAGGCAGAGTCCTTAGCAGGAAGGCTGATGCCAGAACCCTGGGTGGAATAGTGGGTGGTGAGCTCACAGGGCTCATGGGGACAGGGTCAAAGAGCTGGGACAGAGAGGGAAGAGGTGAAAGTCAAGTGTGCAAGTTGGAGGGAAAACCAAAATCAATAATTGGGACAGGGATGGACTTCTGATGCATTATGTCTGTTGGTTGTGGCCAGTTATGGTTGCAAAGGTAAAGAGGCATATGAACTTAGTCTGTGGAAGACACCCACCTGTGCTTCAATAAGAAGACAGGGGAGAGAGAGAACAAGTGAGGAAAGGAGGAGGAAGAGAGAGAGAGCACACAAGGGTGAGAGTAGAAAAAATAGGGCAGCAGATAAGTTGGACTAGAAGAAGAAGATCTATGGCATATTCGAATATTAAACATCAACCTTGTGAGCACTCTGATAAACTGGGTTTATTGAATAAGTCATCTTACCATAAAATAGATTTGCATTTCCCTCCCCGCAGTGTCCTGGTTCTGCGGCCTGATAAACACAGCAGCATTGCCACCGTAATATGCACCTCATAAATCCACAGATTCCGGTGGCTTCACTAGAAACCCAGAGAGCTTTTCCAGAACTATTGCCTGAAAGCCTGGCTGCTTCCTGAGAACCCCCTTCCTGCCCAGAACAAGCCCTTGGAGCAAACCCTAGAAATAGACACAAACTTCCGTGGAGGAAAAAAGCATGCATCACATCTTCCTATTTTAGCTGAGCAAACCCACCACTTTAGGAAGTGGCATCAATATAGCATTATGGATTTTGAAGAAACACACAGGAACACATCACTTAAACACCAAAATACTGGTTTCTACCCTTACATCTAACAGCAGAAGGAGCAGGCCGAGGGCATAGAGACAAGAAGCACACCAGGGGTTACCCTTAAAGACCAGTCCATTTTCTGTTATGCTGAATCCAGAGGCTAATTCTCAGGGGTTATAAAGGAACTGTAAAAAATATATTTTGATTCACAGGCTTCCATTTCGGCTCAATTTGAGAATACTCTTACTAAATCTATAGCTCCCAACCTTCTCCATTAAAGTCTGACATACTTTATATTGAATATGCAGCTCACCCTTGAACAATATGGCCTTGAACTATGAGTGTCCACTTACACATGGATTGTCTTCTGCCTCTGCCACCCCTGAGACAGCAAAACCAACCTCTCCTCTTCCTCCTCCTCGTCCTCCTCCTCTTGAGCCTACTCAATGTGAAGATGAGGAAGATGAAGACCTTTAGGATCATTTACTTCCACATAATGAATAGTAAATAAGTTTCTCTTATTTAAGATTTTCTTGGTAACATTTTCGTTTCTCTAGCTTACTTTATTATGAGAATACAATATACAATACACATACAAAATATGTGTTAATCAGCTATTTATGTTATCAATAACACTTTCAGTCAACAGTAGGCTATTAGTTTATTTCTGGAGGAGTCAATGTTATACATGGATTTTTAACCATGTGGGGGGTCAGTTCCCTAAATCCCTGTGTTGTTCAAGGGTCAACTGTATATCTGTGTTGAATATATAGACATATATATAAACAAACATAATTGAATATATATGTGTATGTAATATGTATATATGCATGTGTATGTATACACACAGGCACACACATATATGAATGAAATAACAGAAGATAGTCCAGTTGAAAACTCCTGTTGATTTTTGAGTCTGGGTTTAATTCTGCACATGGTGAACAAGAACAGCATGTTCTATAATTGTAATGCAACACAGATATACTAGCATGAGTCTGAGTGTTGGCTGTTTTGATTTGTGAGTTCACCCAGAAGAAAAACCAAAAAATAGATTTGCATTTCTGGGGGCGGAAGAAAATGCAAAAACATTAATTTATTGAGGTTAAAGATAAATCCCAAAAGGAGAAATGCAAATGACCAATCAACATGAGGAACTGCTCAGTCTCTTGGATAATTAAAGGAATAAAACTGAACCACTAATGAAATTTTATCATGGTTTGTCTTTTAATTTGGCAAAGCCTAATAAAAAGTAATAATACTCAAAACTGGTAAGGCTATGATGAGACAGTTATTCATCGATGAGTCAAAAATAGATGGGCATATACTGCAATTTGGGGTGTATATTAATATCCTAGAAATTATTTATTTGACCCACTTAATGATGTCTTCAGTAAAGAAAGAGTTTTGTTGTTTGTATAATTGCAGACAGAAAGTCTGGGGATCACCCAAGATGAGAAAGTGATATTCCAACATGAGACCTGGGGAATAAAAAACTTAGGAATGAGAAGAGGCTTGAACAATGAAAGAAGAGGACCTTCCAATCTAGGTAAGTGACTAATCCTGGAAGTGACATTTCTCAGAGCCACTTTGCCGCAGGTTTTACCAAGTGCCCTGTGAAGAGGGATCAGAATAAAGATCAGAGCCACTCTGAAGGCTACCTATCATTGTGGAATTAGAGTAACAGAGAGTTCCTAGCAAGAATATGCATTGGTGGGCCAGGTGTGGTGGTTCATGCCTGTAATCCCAGCACTTTGGAAGATCGAGGCAGGAGAACTGCTTGAGACCAGGAGTTTGAGACCAGCCTGGCCAACATGGTGAAACCCCATCTCTATTAAAAATACAAAAAAAGTTACCTGTGCTTGGTGGCATGTGCCTGTAATCCCAGCTACTTGGGAGGCTGAGGTACATGAATCGTTTGAACCCAGGAGGTGGAGGCTGCAGTGACCCGAGCCAAGATTGTACCACTGCACTCCAGCCTGGGTGACAGAGTGAAACCCTGTCTCAAAACAAACAAACAAACAAACAAACATGCCTTGGTGGAATCCAGGCAACCTTATCCAGTCCCTGTGTTGTCATGAGGTAAAGGAAAACCTTGGGAATACCATAAAGCACAAAACCAAGCTGGCTTTATGTAGATTCTAGGGGCTGAGTGGGGAGAACAGGATAGCACTCCCTAAGAGCTCCATAAGAACTCCAAACCCAAGGGCCCTCATTGCTGTCTGCAGCAACATTCCATTATGTAGGGACTTCTTGAAGGGCCAGTGAGTGCCTTTCCAGCTGCCAGCCTGCGGTCGCAGCAGTGCACCTGGTCACCAAAAATGAGTAACATCTAGAAAACCCAGTGTCACTGAACTTAACACATTTCTCTTAAAAACTATCTTCTAAAACAGATAAAAACTTTATTTTGGCAATAGAAGACAATTTGGGAGTGATTTCAAGGTGCCAAAGAGCCACAGATCTTTGCAACTTCCTTGTCCTGTCCCTCATTGAGGTGTGCGGTTTTCTCATGTTCTCTTGATACTAAAAGAATAAATGCAGATTTGTAAACAAAGTTGCTTATGGTGACTGCATGCTGTTGACACTGGACATGCATATTTTCAGGTTTTTCCAATATTATTTGGCCAGAGGCTATTCAAGGGCTTCGTTGTTGAAGAAGCCACTGGCCCCTTCTTTCCTGGTGCTCACTTGAGTGACTTTCCAGGATCAAAGGGCTAAAATAGAACACCTCAACCAAACAGAAATTAACCATCTGCTGGAATGAATTTCTATATTTGAATCTGTTGAGAATTTATTTGACAAATTCAATGTATCCATTCATAAAATGTGTATTGAATTCTCATCAGACCCTGTTCTGGGTGCTGGAGGTTAAGCAGTGAACCAAAGAAAACAACCTTGCCTGTATAGTTACTGCACTTCAGTAGGGGGAGGACAGAGGTGATGCACATAAAAACCCCATCTCCACTAAAAATACAAAATTTAGCTGAGCATGGTGGCATGTACCTGTATGTAGTCGCAGCTATTGAGGGGGTTGAGGCTGGAGAATTGCTTGATCCTGGGAGGCAGAGGTTGCAGTGAGCCAAGAAGATCGCACCCCTGCACTCCAGCCTGGGCGACAGAGCAAGACTCCGTCTCAAAAAACAAACAAACAAACAAACAAACAAAGATTCATATCTTGCCCGTGTCTCCACCTCTTCATCTCTGTGGCTCATGGTGAAAGATGTATGACCATCACTTGCTTCTGTAGCTCCATTCAAGACCCTAAGAGTCACTGGCCTCAGTTGGACCCCACATAGAGGCCCCCAAAGGTCTCTGCATCCAGGCAGCCTGACTTCAGCCTTGCTCTGACAATGTAGGGCCTAGTAACAGGACCCTGGCTTGGTGTAGGGGTCAAATCTATAGCACCTGTCTCAGTTTTGCTACCACACTCCTTCCCCTGAGATAAAGGACTGATAATTCACCAACAAACTCAGACCCTGGAGAAAGGAGGCCCTCAGTTTCTCCCTAGACTATTTGGAAGGATTTGTTTCATGCAGAAGCTCAGTTTGAATGCAGCAGGGAATTCATGAATGGGGAATAATTATGAAAAGATCTCAGGAACAGACTGGAAAGGGCTTTTTTTCTCCCAGCTTTATTGAAGTATACATGGTATGCAAAAAATTGAACATAACTAAGGTGTACAATTTCATGAGTTTGGAAATATGCATACTTTCCTGTTACCATTGCCACAAAGTAATAAGCACACTTATAACCTCTAAAAGTTTCCTTAGGTCCCTTTTTAGATTTTCCATGGTAAGAACACTTAAACATGAGATCTCCCCTCCTAACAAATTTTTAAGTGCACAATACCTTATTTTTTAATTACAGGCACGATGTTACACAGCAGATCTCTGGAACTTACTCACCTTGTATAATGTAACTTTATACCCATTGAACAGCTCTCCATATACTCCTTCCACCATCTCCTAGTAACCATCATTCTGTTGCCTGCTTCTATACATCTGACTATTTTAGATGCCTCTTGGCATATGCAAAGAATAATAGAGTATTTGTCTTTCTATGACTGATTGATTTCACTTAGCATAATGTCTTCAAGTTTCATCTGTGAGGTTACAAATCATAGGTTCCTTCTTTTTAAGGGTGAATAATACTCTATTGAATTTATGATTTTGAGCACTTTTTCATACCTTTGTCAACCATTTGTATATCTTCTTTGGAGAATGACTGTTCAAGTCCTTTGCACATTTTTAAATTAAGTTATTTTGGGTTATTTTGCTATTTGGTTGTAGGAAATGTTTATATATCTTGGAAATTAATCCCTTATTAGATAGCTGGTTTGCAAATATTTTCTTATATTCAGGAGGCTGTCTTTTCATTCATTCTGTTCATTGTTTCCTTTGATATACAGAAGCTTTTTATTTTTTTGAGACGGAGCCTCACTCTCCCAGGCTCTCCCAGGTTCAAGTATTCCCTGCCTCAGCCTCCCAAGTAGCTGGGATTATAGGTGTGTGTCACCACGCCTGGCTAATTTTTGTATTTTTAGTAGAGACGGAGTTTCGCCATGTTGGCCAGGCTGGTCTCAAACTCCTGACCTCAGGTGATCCACTCGCCTCAGCCTCCTGAAGTGCAGGGATTATAGGCTTGAGCCACGGCACCTGGCCAATATACAGAAGCTTTTTAGTTTGATGTAGTTCCTTTTGTCTATTTTTGCTATAGTTACCTGTGTTTTGTTGTCACATTAAAAAAAAAAAAAAAAAAAAAAAAGATTGCCAAGACCAATGTCAAGAAGTTTTTTCCCTGTTTTGTTCTAGGAGTTTTACAATTTCAGATCTTAGGTTTAAATTGTTAATCCAATTTGCCTTGATTTTTGCATATGGTGTAAGATAAGAGTTTGATTTCACTCTTTTTCTTGCAGATATCCAGTTTTCCCAACATTACTTTTTGAAGAGACTCTCATTATCCTATTCTATGTTTTTGGCACCCTTGTTGATGACCTGTTGACCATATATTCATGGGTTTATTTCTGTGGTATCCATGTTGTTCCATTGTTCTATATGTCTATTTTTATGACAGTACCATACTGTTTTGATTACTATAGCTTCATAATATATTTTGAAATCAAGAAATGGGATGCCAGTAGCTTTGTTCTTCTTGCTCAAGTTTAGCTCAATAACTTGAGCTATTCAAAGTCTTTTGTGATTCCAAATGATTTTCAGAATTTTTTAAATTTCTGTAAGAAATGTCTTCGATGTTTTCATAGGAATTGAATTGAATTTATAGATTGCTTTAGGAAGTATAGATATTGTAACATGATCAATCTATGACCACAGTATGTCTTTCCATTTATTTGTGCCTGTCTTAATTTCCTTCTTCAGTGTTGCCACTTCTAGTCACCATTTTACTGAAAGTGCTGGCCAGAACAATTAGGGAAGAAAAAGAATAAGAGGCATCCAGATTGAAAGGAAGACGTAAATTATCTCTGCCTGCAACTGGCATCATCTTGTATGTAGAAAACACTAAAGATTACACCAAATAGAATAATTTGCCAATAGAATAGAATAATAGACTGCCAATAACACCAAAAATAAAATAAAATTTTGGAGAATAAACCTAACCAAGAAGGTGAAAGGCTTGTATACAGATAGGGAAAGTTCTGAACGTCAGGCCATAAAGTTCAAACTTTATTTCATAGGCAATGGAAATCATGGAAGGTTCTGAGAACATTACTGAAAATTTGTAAATGCCATTTAAGAGGATGAATTTGGTGACTGAATATGTGACAGATTGGCTAAGGGAGAGAATAGAGGCAGGAAGACCATTTAAGAGCGAGTTGCAAAAAAACTGAGCAAGAATTGAAAGGGGAGCAAACTAGGGAAACAAATGTAGAAAGAAGTGTCCAAATACTGCTCAGGTAGAAGGGGCAGGGATGGAAAACCAACAAATATGAGGGTAAGATACATGGTAAAACACCAACAACTCAAGTTTTCCACATCTCGATGGCTGGAGGAATGGAGGTGGCATTAATGGCAACTGGGAATTTTCTACATAGAAACTCCATGCACCTTTCAAACTGACTTTGTGTGGGAAAGATCTCCTTCCCAGTACCTGAAAGTCTGATTTCCTCCAGAGTCTACAGTTGTTGGTACATGATCAATATGCTATCTCAGGGGAAGGAATTTGGTAGAAAAACTGAGACACTTGCTACAAATCTGGCCTCTAAACCAAGCCAGAGCTCCATTACCAGGTCCTAAAAAATATAGGCTTGTGAGAGAATGCCAAGAGTTTTATTTCAGATATACCACATTTGAGGTACATTCAGACATGGAGGCTAGGGGTGTGCAGTTAGTTGCAAGACCTAGTTCTGGAGGTAAGGACCAGCATGGAGATGTGGAGACCACCTACATGGAGTCTTTCTTGACACACACAGATGAGATTGAAAAAAGAAATAGTGCAGATAAAGAGAAGAAGAGGACAAAGGCATTCAGAGGAAACTTACAAGTGAGTGAAGGAGGGGGAAAGAAGAGAAAGCTTCAATATGGTAGACAGCATGAATAGTTCATGAAGGCCACAGAAGAAGCAGCTTTGAGCAAAAGAGCACAAGTGAAGGACACTATATCTGGGGACTAAAATGGATCCATTGGGCTTGGCAATTTAGATGTTTCTAAAGACTTTCAAGAGATTTCTTAACAGAGGGATGGAGTTCATGTTACAAGAGGAAAAAGGGCAAGGTATTAGAAGGCCAAGGATGCAGGTATGCAAGTCATTCCAAGAAGCTTGGGAGTGAAAGGGGCAAAAGTAGCAGATGAGTCCACCCCGCAAATACCATGGAGTCAGGTCCAGCTGAACCGCTGACCATGTCCTTCTCCACTAAAACACCGGTACCATGGCTTGTACAGTCATGATGAGAATTACATGAAAATATGACAACGTAATATTACAACAGTTAATATTTATTAAATACTTATTAGGTATTCTTCCCTGATCAAGTGACTCCCTTCAAAATCATACAGAATGTGGCAGCTCCATTCCAAGATGGCTGAATAGGAACAGCTCCAGTCTGCAGATCCCAGTGTGATTGATGCAGAAGACAAGTTATTTCTGCATTTCCAACTGAGCTCTGAAGAGACCAGTGGTCCTCCCAGCATGGCATTTGAGCTCTGAGAACAGACAGACTGCCTCCTCCAATGGGTCTCTGACACCCCTTATAGCCTAACTTACAGACACCTCTCAGTAGGGGCCAACAGATACCACATACAGGCAGGTGCCCCTCTGGGATGAAATTTCCAGAGGAAGGATCAGGCAACAATATTTGCTGTTCTGCAATATATGCTGTTCTGCAGCCTTCACTGGTGATACCCAGAAAAACAGGGTCTGGAGTGGACCTCCAGCAAACTCCAACAGACCTGCAGCTGAGGGACCTGACTGTTAGAAGGAAAACTAACAGAAAGGAATAGCATCAGCATAAACAAAAAAGACATTGACACCAAAGTCCCATCTGTAGGTCACCAACATCAAAGACCAAAGGTAGATAAAACCACAAAGATGGGGGAGAAGCCAGAGCAGAAAAGCTGATAATTCTAAAAACCAGAGCACCTTTTCTCCTCCAAAGGATCGCAGCTCCTCGCCAGCAACAGAACAAAGCTGGACCGAGAATGATTTTGACAAGTTGACAGAAGTAGGCTTCAGAAGATCGGTAATAACAAACCTCTCTGAGCTAAAGGAGCATGTTCTAACCCATCACAAGGAAGCTAAAAACCTTGAAAAAAGATTAGACGAATGGCTAACTAGAATAAACAGTATAGAGAAGACCTTAAATGACCTGATGGAGCTGAAAACCATGGCACGAGAACTTCATGACGCATGCACAAGCTTCAATAGCTGATTCAATCAAGTGGAAGAAAGGGCTTCAGTGATTGAAGATCAAATTAATGAAATAAAGTGAGAAGACAAGGTTAGAGAAAAAAAGAGTAAAAAGAAATGAACAAAGCCTCCAAGAAATATAGGACTATGTGAAAAGACCAAATCTACATTTGATTGGTGTACCTGAAAGTGACAGGAAGAATGGAACCAAGTTGGAAAACATTCTTCAGGATATTATCCAGGAGAACTTCCTCAGCCTAGCAAGGCAGGCCAATATTCAAATTGAGGATATACAGAGAACACCACAAAGATACTCCTCGAGAAGAGCAACCCCAAGACACATAATTGTCAGATTCACCAAGGTTGAAATGAAGGAAAAAATGCTAAGGGCAGCCAGAGAGAAAGGTCAGGTTACCCATAAAGGGAAGACAATCAGACTAACAGTGGATTTCTCAGCAGAAACGCTATAAGCCAGAAGAGAGTGGGGGCCAATATTCAACATTCTTAAAGAAAAGAATTTTCAACCCAGAATCTCATATCCAGCCAAACTAAGCTTCATAAGTGAAGGAGAAATAAAATCCTTTACAGACAAGCAAATGCTGAGAGATTTTGTCACCACCAGGCCTGCCTTACAAGAGCTCAGGAAGGAAGCAGTAAACATGGAAAGGAACAACTGGTACCAGCCACTGCAAAAACATGCCAAATTGTAAAGACCACTGATGCCATGAAGAAACTGCATCAATTAACGGGCAAAATAACCAGCTAATCTCATAATGACAGGATCAAATTCACACATAACAATATTAACCTTAAATGTAAATGGGTTAAATGCCCCAATTAAAAGACATAGACTGGCAAATTGGATAAAGAATCAAGGCCCATCAGTGTGCTGTGTTCAGGAGACCCATCTCACGTGCAGAGACACACAAAGGCTCAAAATAAAGGGATGAAGGAAGATCTACCAAGCAAATGGAAAACATAAAGAAGCAGGGGTTGCAATCCTAGTCTCTGATAAAACAGACTTTAAACCAACAAAGATCAAAAGAGACAAAGAAGGTCATTACATAATGATAAAGGGATCAATTCAACAAGAAGAGCTAACTATCCTAAATATATATGCACCCAATACAGGAGCACCCAGATTCATAGAGCAAGTCCTAAGAGACCTACAAAGAGACTTAGACTCCCACACAATAATAATGGGAGACTTTAACACCCCACTGTCAATATTAGACAGATCAAGGAGACAGAAAGTTAACAAGGATATCCAGGAATTGAACTCAGCTCTGCACCAGGCAGACCTAATAGACATCTACAGAACTCTCCACCCCAAATCAATAGAATATACATTCTTCTCAGCACCACATCACACTTATTCCAAAATTGACCACAGAGCTGGAAGTAAAGCACTCCTCAGCAAATGTAAAAGAACAGAAATTATAACAAACTGTCTCTCAGACCACAGTGCAATCAAATTAGAACTCAGGATTAAGAAACTCACTCAAAACTGCACATCTACATGGAAACTGAACAACCTGGTCCTGAATGACTACTGGGTAAATAACAAAATGAAGGCAGAAATAAAGATGTTCTTTGAAACCAATGAGAACAAAGACACAACATATCAGAATCTCTGGGACACATTTAAAGCAGTGTGTAGAAGGAAATTTATAGCACTAAATGCCCACAAGAGAAAGCAGGAAAGATCTAAAATCGATACCCTAACATCACATTTAAAAGAACTAGAGAAACAAGAGCAAACACATTCAAAAGCTAGCAGAAGGCAAGAAACAGCTAAGATCAGAGCAGAACTGAAGGAGATAGAGACACAAAAAAACCCTTCAAAAAATCAATGAATCTAGGAGCTGTTTTTTTGAAAAAACATCAAAAAATTGATAGACCACTAGCAAAACTAATGAAGAAGAAAAGAGAAGAATCAAATAGATGCAATAAAAAATGATAAAGGGGATATCACCACCGATCCCACAGAAATACAAACTACCATCAGAGAATACTATAAACACCTCTACGAAAATAAACTGGAAAATCTCAAAGAAATGGATAAATTCCTGGACACATACACCCTCCAAGACTAAACTAGGAAGAAGTTGAATCTCTGAACAGACCAATAACAGTCTCTGAAATTGAGGCAATAATTAATAGCCTACCAACCAAAAAAAGCCCAGGACCAGACAGATTCACAGTCAAATTCTACCAGAGGTACAAAGAGGAGCAGGTACCATTCCTTCTGAAACTATTCCAATCAGTATAAAAAAAGGGAATCCTCCCTAACTCATTCTGTGAGGCCAGCATCATGCTCATACCAAAACTTGGCAGAGACACAACAAGAAAAGAGATTAGACCAATATCCCTGATGAACATCGATGCAAAAATCCTCAATAAAATACTGGCAAACCAAATCCAGCAGCACATCTAAAAGCTTATCCACCACGATCAAGTAGACTTCATCCCTGGGATGCAAGGCTGGTTCAACATACGCAAATCAATAAACGTAATTCATCCCATAAACAGAACCAATGACAAAAACCACATGATTATCACAATAGATGCAGAAAAGGCCTTTGACAAAATTCCACAGACCTTCATACTGAAAACTCTCAATAAACTAGTTATTGATGGAATGTATCTCAAAATAATAAGAGGTATTTATGACAAATTCACAGCCAATATCATACTGAATGGGCAAACATTGGAAGCATTCCCTTTGAAAACTGGCACAAGACAGGGATTCCCTCTCTCATCACTCCTATTCAACATAGTGTTGGAAGTTCTGGCCAGGGCAATCAGGCAAGAGAAATAAATAAACAGTGTTTAATTAGGAAAAGAGGAAGTCAAATTATCCCTGCTTGCAGATGACATGATTGTATATTTAGAAAACCCCACCATCACCACCCAAAATCTCCTTAAGCTGATAAGCAACTTCAGCAAAGTCTCAGGATAAAAAAATCAATGTGCAAAAATCACAAGCATTCCTATACACCAATAACAGACAGAGAGCCAAATCACGAGTGAATTCCCATTCACAATTGCTACAGAGAGAATAAAATACCTAGGAATCCAACTTACAAGGGATGTGAAGGGCCTCTTCAAGGAGAACTACAAACCACTGCTCAATGAAATAAAAGAGGACACATACAAATGGAAGAATATTCCATGCTCATGGATAGGAAGAATCAATATCGTGAAAATGGCCATACTGCCCAAGGTAATTTATAGATTCAATGCCATCCCCATCAAGCTACCAATGACTTTCTTCACAGAATTGAAAAAAACTACTTTAAAGTTCATATGGAACCAAAAAAGTGCCTGCATTGCCAAGACAATCCTAACCAAAAAGAACAAAGCTGGAAGCATCACTCTACCTGACTTCAAACTACACTACAAGGCTACAGTAACCAAAACAGCATGGTACCGGTACCAAAAAAGATATATAGACCAATGGAACAGAACAGAGTCCTCAGAAATAACACCACACATCTACAACCATCTGATCTTTGACAAACCTGACAAAAACAAGCAATAGGGAAAAGATTCCCTATTTAATAAATGGTGCTGGGAAAACTGGCTAGTCATATGTAGAAAGCTGAAACTGGATCACTTCCTTACACCTTATACAAAAATTAATTCAAGATGGATTAAAGATTTAAATGTTAGACCTAAAACCATAAAATCCTTAGAAGAAAACCTAGGCAATACCATTCAGGACATAGGCATGGGCAACAAAACACCAAAAGCAATGGCAACAAAAGCCAAAATAGATAAACCGGATCTAGTTAAACTACAGATCTTCTGCACGGCAAAAGAAACTATCATCAGAGTGAACAGGCAACCCACAGAACAGGAGAAAATCTTTGCAATCTACCCATCTGACAAAGGGCTAATACCCAGAATCTACAAAGAAACAAATTTACAGAAAAAAACAACCCCATCAAAAAGTGGGCAAAGGATATGAACAGACACTTCTCAAAAGAAGACATTTATGCAGCCAATAGACACATGAAAAAATGCTCATCATCACTGGTTATCAGAGAAATGCAAATCAAAACCACAATGAGATACCATTTCACGCCAGTTAGAATAGTGATCATTCAAAAGTCAGGAAACAACAGATACTGGAGAGGATGTGGAGAAACAGGAACGCTTTTACACTGTTGGTTGGAGTGTAAATGAGCTAAAAACTCTTGTGGAAGACAGTGTGGCAACTCCTTAAGGATCTAGAACTAGAAATACCATTTGACCCAGCAATCCCATTGCTGGGTATGTATCCAAGTGATTATAAATCATGCTACTATAAAGACACATGCACATGTATGTTTATTGTGGCACTATTCACAATATCTAAGACTTGTAACCAACCCAAATGTCCATAAATAATAAACCGGATTAAGAAAATGTGGCACATATGCACCATGGAATATTATGCAGCCATAAAATAGAATCGGTTCATGTCGTTTGCAGGGATTTGGATGAAGCTGGAAACCATCATTCTCAGCAAACTATCACTAGGACAGAAAACCAAACACCACATGTTCTCATTCATAGGTGGGAATTGAACAATGAGAACACTTGGACGCAGGGCAGGGAACATCACAAACTGGGGTTTTTCAGGGTGGGGGCTGGTGGAGTGATAGCATTAGGAGAAATACCTAGTGTAAATGATGCATTAATGAGTGCAGCAAACCAACATGGCATATGTATACCCATGTAACAAATCTACACGTTGTTCACATGTAGAGAAGGAGAGGGAGAAGGAGAAGAAGATCATCATACAAAATGTGGCTCACGCCTGTGATCCCAATATTTTGTGAGGCTGAGGCGGGCACATCACGAGGTCAGGAGATCAAGACCATCTTGACTAATACAGTGAAACCCCGTCTCTACTAAAAATACAAAAAATTAGCCAGGCGTGGTGGTGGGTGCCTGTAATCCCAGCTACTCGGGAGACTGAGGCAGGAGAATCGCTTGAAGCCAGGAGACAGAGGTTGCAGTGGGCTGATTTCGCCACTGTACTCCAGCCCAGGCGACAGAGCAAGACTCTGTCTCAAAAAATAAATAAATACATAATTAAAAAATTATACAGAATGGTGCCACTTCCCCATTTCACAGATGGGGATTTGAGGTGCAAAAACATCAAGTAACTTGCCCAAGGTCACACAGCTAGCAAACAACAGAACCAATTCAACTTCAAGCAATCCGGCTCCAGAAGCTGTGCTCTTGGTCACTACAGTGCAGAGGTCAACAGTCTGTTACTGTATGGCCTGTGAGCTAAGAATGGTTTTCCCACTTGTAAAGGGTTTGGGGTGGGGGAAGAATATTTTGTGACATGTTAAAAACGATATGAAATTTAAATTTTAGTGTCTGTGAATAAAGTCTTACTGGAACACACACACAAACACAAAAGAAGTTTGGAAGTGAAAAGAAGTGGTAGGTTGAAAAGAAGTGGGATAAAAAAGGGTTGTAGCTGTTTTTTAGGCTGAAACTTAAACCAGCAGGAAAGGAAAGATCTACTGAAAGGGAGATCCCACA
The DNA here is from genome assembly GCF_008728515.1 of Papio anubis. Classification (NCBI taxonomy): domain Eukaryota; kingdom Metazoa; phylum Chordata; class Mammalia; order Primates; family Cercopithecidae; genus Papio; species Papio anubis. The sequence continues at coordinate 24,013,464 of NC_044993.1, read as the reverse complement.
AAAGGCAAGTCACTGAAAGAACAGCACAGATGCTTTCAGTTCCAAGTAGTGAAATGTCCCACGAAAGGGGCCTTAACAATACAGCCTTATTTTTTACGCACACAGTAAAAATTGTCAGCCACATGTTTTAGGAAGCTATGGAAGGGCTAAAACAAGATGTGTTTTTCATGCAGTCAGAATCCAACTGACATCAGATGTACACGATTGGCATGGAAACCAGGAAGCTTGAGGGACTCAATTTTCAAAATTTGTTTTACAACTGTATTTGCATTTTGTGTGGGTGTGGATGGTAATTGTGATGCTCAGGCCAGTGCAAGGACAAAAACATATTTCTTAATGAGTCTCCTAATGCTGTCCTCACTAGCTAATCAATACTTGTGTTTTGGGACACCAAACATATTTACGCTAATGATTTTCCCATCTAAATGTAACTATAAATGTTGCTCTGACAGCTTTGCTGCGGAAAGGTCCATTTATTGTGTGCGGGGGCATCAATAGAACGAACAGGCCTGCGATCCCACGTATGCGCTGCCCTCCTTTCCCATTCCCCAGGCCCTCCTAGTATCCCTCCTAAAGGATCCAATTCCAATTTCTGGGGCCAATACCACTTGGCTTAAAGTGATGAATCACTCTCATTAAATTAGGGTTGGTCACCTTCGTGTGACTATTTATTTTGCCCTGTGCCTATCGACCGTAGATTTTATTGATTACTAATTTCAGCTAAAACAGTCCTCAAGCGTCACAAATTCTGGCTCACTCTGCTAATACTGAGAGAAAGAATAGGAACCAATGGATGGAAGGTGTCTGCTCAGGGAGGATTTTCTACAATCAAGATGACCACAGAATGGGACCATTGAGCTTGAGAGAAAGTCATTCCTCCTTACTGGAATTTGTTTAGACATTTGACAGTTTTCAGTTTATCCCACATTGGGTTCCCCAGGAGGTGTCTAGCAAGTAATATGTTTAAGAGTATTGATCAGATCAAAGCCCGTGGAAGGGAAGGTGATATGGTTTGGCTCTGTGTCCCCACCCAAATCTCATCTTGTAGCTCCTATAATTCCCACGTGTTGTGGGAGAGACACAGTGGAAGATAACTGAATCATGGGGATGGGTCTTTTCTGTGCTGTTCTCATGATAGTGAATAAGTCTCATGAGGTCTCTTGGTTTTAAAAATGGGACTTTCCCTGCACAAGCTCTCATCTCTTGTCTGCCGCCAGGTGAGATGTGCCTTTCACCTTCAGCCATGATTGTGAAACCTCCCCAGCCACGTGGAACTGTGAGTCCAATAAACCTCTTTCGTTTGTAAATTGCCCACTCTCAGGTATGTCTTTATCAGCACCGTGAAAATGGACTAAAACAGAAGGGAGGGGAAAGGAGAGGAGGGGAGGGAAATTGGTTGACAAAAGGAGAAAATCAAGCATGATGCACACCAAATACCAAACTCAGCTGACGCTATGGGGAGCACCAGCATTAGAATGACCTTTCATCTTTGCCTCAAGTTGAGCCAAGAAACTTTATACTCCCATATCTACTATTCATTGGACAGGTCACCCCAAGAAGGGATGTGATCTTAAGTGGGTAGTTTCTGACAGCATCCTTAAAGAGGTTGACAGACTTCAAACTTGTCTGCCGACACTACCCTCTACAGCTGAGATCATCAGACCTTACTGAAGGGAGACTTCAGCAGCACATCACAGCATCCACCACAGTGCAACAAGAAGTAAGCCTGTCTCCACCAGTGTGGGAAAACAGCATGCCCCTCACGCCCAACCCGGAGCAACCAACATGTATCAGGGCTGGAATCCGTGGACTCAGATAAGGAGACTTGCCTTCTGAGAGACCACTCGTAATCCCTGTCTGGGTGGGCTAATTCCTACAATGGGGTGCTGGCCTCCAGTTCCCTGTCCCAGCTTTTTAGTTCTCCACTGAGGCTGCAGTTGGTTCTGACACCTCCCTGATTCCAGAGGACCATAAGCCCTGGTCAGTCTTTTGAGTCCTTACTGAGGCATCTGCCCTGCTTCTCCTCCACCACAGGTGGTTGAAGCACAGATCCCCACCCACTCTCAGCATCCAACTTCTCTACTGTGTTGTCCCTTGTCAGATAACAAGGCCTGCTTAGCTCTACACAGCGCTCACTTCATTAGGTTAACAAGGAGTCACTGAGGCCTGGGGCAGCGGCACAGTCAGGCTCTTGGTCCTACCTTCTGTCCACCTCCCAGTGCCCACCTAGCAGGAGCTCATCTTAGATGACAACACAACTTCATGATGGATGTGACAAAAGGTGAGGTTGCAAAAGATTCTGAGGGGCTTTCAGTGACAGGTTAGTGAAGTTGAGAATGAGTTACATTTATACCACAAAGCCCAGCGATACTAATTAGTAACTGGGAGAAATGGAAAGAAGGGCATGACCACAAATTCATCAGCCACTGTCACTCCTCACCCATTCATCCATTCCTTTTTTTTTTTCCTGTTGTCATAAGTCTATGGTAATTTATTTATTTTTATGCTTTTATTTTGATTTTTAAATCAATGTATTTTCATATATTTGGGGGGTTACAAGTGCAGGTTCCTTCCATGCATATATCACATAGTGGTAAAATCTGGGCTCTTAGTGTACCCATCACCTGAAGAATGAACACTGTACCCAATAGGTAGTTTTCAACCCTCACATTCCTCCCACCCTCCCACCTTTTGTTGTATCCAGTGTCTATTATTCTACTGTCTATGTCCATCTGTACCCTTTGTTTAGCTCCCACTTTTAAGTGAGAACATATGGCATTTGACTTTATGAGTTATTTCAGTTAGGATAGTGGCCTCCAGTTCCATCCATGCTGCTGGAAAGAATATGATTTCATTCTTTTTCACGACTGAGTAATATTCCATGGTCCATTCACTCATTCTGTCAGCAAGCGCTGATACCTATGTTGGGCTGGTTTCATGCCAGTGGCTAGGGACACAAAAGCCAACAGGCCTGAATGAAAAGCCCCGTGTGTTCTTTCCCCCATGTTCCCACTTCATCTCATAAACGTGGAAACTTTTGCTTTTATCCACCCATTTTCCTTATGTAGGGAAATGTCATGGTGGGAACTCTGATTCTCCACCTTCTCACTTGCCACTCCCTGTTTCCTCCTTCCATCTAATCCAATTGGTCAGTTTAGATTTAATGAGCTCCATTTTCCTAGTGGTCAGGGATGCTGCCTCAAAGACTCTCCCTCTTCCCTTTGCCATCCAGACTCTGGTGCTACACATCTCCTTCCCTTCCCCACCTTCCTATTATGATCCCAGCAGGGCAGGACTTCCCTGTTTCAGGGGAAAAGCCCACCATTCTCCCTCTCTCTCTAATCTGCTCCCTGTTGACGTCTTTGGTTGATGATGGCATAACTGCAGTCCTTTTTTACAAAGTTGGATAGCTAAGGGATTTGGAACTCACTCTACAAGCTATGCTCTATTGCCTGTGGTTTGTGCAAGTCTGTGTGTCCTGAGGTTTAAACACAGAAAGGCAAGTAGTAGATACCTCTCATTCCCAGGTCTAAGCCATAAGCTCGGAGACAGTTTACTAGAGTCTCCAGGTTTGGTGGTCACTAAGTGTTCTGCAACCATTGTTAGAATAGATAAGGGGATCCCCATTTGGCCATCAGTTCTTTTGAATACATCTGTATATGTATTCTTTAATAGTCAGAACCTTGAATGGGAAGAAGAGTATTTATTTTGCCCAAATCTCTAAGAAAACATGGTCTGGAGTTTATGGTCTTGTGGTTAAAGGAAAAAAAGATATTGTAAAAATATACATAACCTGGCTTGAGGGAGGCCATTGGGAAAGGTTTCCTGGAAGCATTGAGTGCAGAAAAGATAGCTCAGTGGATGAATAAGTTAAATGAAGGTCAAGGAGCAGAGGGAGACACAGTTCAGTCAGAGGCAATGGCACGAGCAAATGCTCAGGGGCTGACCAGGGCATGCTTGGAGGGGAGAGTCACAGCTAATCGGGGCTGGTGTGTGAGAGCTTGCATCCAGCCAGAAATAAGCTCATGTGACACTTGCAGGCTGGAAGGAGAAAGTGCATCCCTTATTTTCTGATTTCTGTCTGGATCCCTGGAGATGTACAAGCACATTAAGCCATCATCATTCACCCATGATACATTCATCTGTGGTCTTGATCGGCTCTCCCATCTTGGAAAACAGATCTGACATGAACTTCCTTCAAATGCTCTGAACAAGAAGTAAATGCCAGTCAAGCTAGGACCATGCATTGCTTATACCGGAATGATGTTGAGTTTCCCAGAGAAGAGAGAATTCAAGAGAAGCCTTGAGTGAACAATAACTATTAACAACGAGGCCTCCATTACCTTTGCCTACTCTCCCTATGTCTAACTGGTCTCCCTGCATCCAGTCTGACCCTCTTTGATTTGCCCTTCAAAGCAGCCACACTACAAATCATACCACATCAGAATATGAGGCTTCAATAGCTCCCCAAAGTTGTCCAAATAAAGTCTGATTTCTTTATTATAATGTCACAGGCTGAGTTCTTCAAGAAATAGACCCTGAGACAAATATTAGCATGCAGGAATGTATCAGGGAGCACTCTTGTTAACAATTCATGAGGAAGAGAAGGGGTCAGAAAGAGGTAGGATTGAAGAGAAGAAACTGGGTTGTGATGCTGTCCCGACAAAGGCCTCAGTCAACTGCAAAGGAAGCTCTAATGCTAGATGACCTTTCAGGGTTGACCCAAGTTGGGCAGGAGGACCAAGCCTTAATACCCACATGCAACAAATCCCAGATTCAGGCTACCATAGGTACAGAGGCATAGCCTTGGAAAGGGCAATCCTTGATCCAAGACAAGTCCTGAAGAGAACCAGCAGCTGAGAGAAGTCTGCCAGCAGCTAGGGGAATAAGCCGTCAGTCCTGAAGGGAGATCTGAGTGGTACCTCAGCACATCCAGAATCTATGTTATTCAGTGATTTTTATAGCTTTTTATGACCTGCTGTGTTCATTTTCTAGGGATACTATAACAAAGTACCACAGACTGGGTGTCTTAAACAACAGAAATTTATCTTCTCATACCTACAGAAATTTAAAAGTCCAAGATGAAGGTGTTGACAGGGTTGATTTCTTCTGAAGTCTCTCTCCTTGGCTTGCAAATGACCATCTTCTTCTTGTGTCTTCACAAGGTCCTTCCTCTATGTGTATCTGTGTCCTTGTCTCTTCTTCTTATAAGGACACCAGTTCTATTGGATTAGGGCCCACCCTGATGACCTCATTTTACCTTACCTTTGTGTTTTGTTTGTTTGCTTGTTTGTTTGTTTTGAGACCAAATCTTGCACTATCACCCAGACTGGGGTTCAGTGGCATAATCTCAGCTCATTGCAACCTACACTTCCTGGGTTCAAGTGATTCCCCTGCCTCAGTCTCCCAAGTAACTGGGATTACAGGTGCATGCCACCATGCCCAGCTAAGTTTTGTGTTTTTAGTACAGATGGGGGTTCACCATGTTGCCCAGGCTGGTCTCGAACTTCTGGGCTCAAGTGATCCACCCACCTCAGACTCCCAAAGTGCTGCGATTACAGGCATGAGACACCGTGGCCAGCATACCTTTACTTACCTTTTCAAAGGCCTTAGCTCCAAACACAGTCGCATTCTGAGATACTGGGGTTTAAGACCAGCATGTGAATTTTGAAGAGCACCATCTGTCTAATTCTTTTTCCCCCCAGAATTTTGTTTACTTGTAATAGCTTTTAATCCTTAAGGGGTACAACACAACACAGATTCCATGTCCTATGGCCTTCACAGAGAGGTTGCTTCAGGATTTGGGACCAACCACGCTACTGTTTCCACGGGAGCAAGTGACCTTTTCCCAGATAACTCAGGCTTTGGTTTGCTACCAGGACACACTGTATTATCCTTTGCTTTGTACACATAAACATATCTCTTGCCTAACTAAAATCCGGCTTCATCTCAGGCATCTTAGGCACCTTCAATTTTAAGAAGAGCTGTGTGTTCCCTCTGGTTTGGAAGACGCTTCCAGCAAAAATGACCGTGGGCCATATCCTTTCAGGCATATTTGGCATTTTAGAGATCCTGATCCCAGCAGGCCTACACAGGTTCCGCAATGGCAGAAGGAGAACTACTGGCTGATTCTTGAACATGCTGTATTGGTCTGCCCCTCTATACCTTGCACATTCTGTGTCCTCTGCTAGAAATGTCCTCCCAACCTTATCTGTCCAGTGAAAACCTTTGTATGACCTATGTCTCCTTCAAGAGTCAGCAGATGTGTGCACTCCTCTCAGAAGCCTTCATTACTGTTTCATGTCCCTTTAGGCCCTTCCCTCTCATGCCCCGTCATGAGATCAATTGCCTCAGAATCTTTAGGTATCAGTCAGTGCGTGCTGTTTGGGTAGCTGATTGATGGGTTTTGTGTTGACTGATTTATCAATGGTTCAATCATGGCCATGGCCCACAGTCTTTCAATAGATGAGACCTCCATGTGGATCTCTCTTACATATATGAATGCCTTCACTCTGGGTGAAGAAAAAGTAAATTCAGGAACCATATATCTTAGTTTCTATTTTTGGGAGGCATAATAATGGCTCTCCCAAATATGTCCATGCCCTAATCCCTAGAAGCTGTGAATATGTTAGGTTACAGAGCGAAGTCAAATTAAGTTTGCAGGTGGAATTGATATTGCTAATAAGCTGACCTTAAAAAAGGGACAGTATCCTGGATTATCGAGAGGGACCCAATGTAATTACACAGGCCTTTAAAAGCAGAAGAAGGAGGTGGAAGAGACAGTCGGGGGAGATATAAATACGGAAGAATGATCAGTGAGAGGCAACATTACTGGTTTTGAAGAGGGAGGAAGAGGCCATGAACATGGAAAATTTCTATAAACTGGAAAAGTCAAGAAAATGGATTCTCCCCTAGGGCTCTAGAAAGGAACACAGTTCTGCTCATACTTTGATATTAGCCTAGTGAGACCTATGTCAGATTTCCAACTTGCAGGACTATAAGATAATAAATTTGTGTTGTTTTAAGTCACTAAACGTATGGTAGTCTGTTACAGAAATGGAAAACACAGGTACTATTCTAAACAAATCCCTTCCAATCACTGTCTTCATGCTTTGATCCTATTTCGTATGTGCCAGGGAGGGATACCTGAGCTCACCAGCATTTGGGGAGTTTCCTGATTCAATGGCCAGGGCCTCGAAAGATCTATGAGAACCCATGATTTTAATGCATTTAGTGAATTTTATTGAGAGTGCACTCTATGTGGACACTGTGATAGAAGCTATGTCATTTTACAGAGTCAAATATGTCTCAACTTGCTCAGCCTATAAGATAGATGAGGTATGTAGGTAGCAGCCAAGCAAGTTCACAAGAGGGGGCAATTGTTCCTAACAGAGATCTGTTAGAACACAGTTACCAGGATCTCTTCATTTTGAAAAGCAACCCATCTTGTGAGAACTTTCCGACTGGCTGTGAGTATGTACGACCTTAAGCGGCATGGTCCTCTTCTCTGTTCTATGTAGGACAAATTCCTGCAGAAAGTGAGACTGGCACTGAATAAAGTATAGAAAGCATATCTTTCTTGTAGGAGAAAAGGCACGGAATGTCACGATGGCAGCACTCTGCTGGAGGCGCACCTCGGGGATGCTAATCTTACAAAAACTAATGTGCAAGTTGACAGTAAATCTGTAGGAGAATGCAGTGCACAAAGACCCAAACACAGATCACCAGCAGGAGAGACTCAGAGAAAAATGTCAAAGAAGGAGGACACCAGCCAGACTTTGGAGAGCCCATTGGACAATAGGGAGCCATGACAGATTCTTGAGGAGAGGAGTCAGAGTGAGGAGATGGGGCAAGACGAAACAAAAAAGAAGAATCTTGAGCCAATTATCAGTGGCATCCCTGAAGCCAGACCATCGACTTTTCTTACCATTCCCAACTCCTTGAGTCTGAGAGAGCTGATGTAGTTTTTAAATTAACATTGACAATATTGTGAACTTTATTCACTTAATCTCCATTAAAGTCATTGAGGATGATGCATTGACTTTTTAAACTAAAAAAAGAAAAATCCTGAAAATAGATTCTCAAAACTCGGACCAACCATCCAAATACCATCCAAACACCATCCAAACATGCCGTTAAAGGTTAATAAAAAAGTTCATAAACATTGAGGGATTTTTATTCCTATTCTCTATGAATGACTTGAAAGATTAATTATATTTTAACAAAAATAAATTGTCACACTCTTGAAACCTGTCATTAAAATGTGAGTCTTAGTCTATAGATTGGAAGGTAATAAATAAAACTGTAAATAATATCTATATAACTCTTTGCATTTTGCATGACATTTTCACATACATTATGTCACTGGACTTCACAAAACTCCTGAGGACTTGGTATCATAAAGACTCAGAGAGGCTGCAAGTCTGAAGACAACCTCAGGCAGCCTCACTCTAAACTCTGCTCTTTCCACAGAATCACTGCACCTCTTATGTTTGAACAAATGGTACGACATGTGTGAGATGAAACATGACATGAAGCCAGACAATATCATAACCAAGTGAAACACCAGACAAGGCCAGGGTATAACACAGACTTCCCACAAAGCCAAAGCAAGGATGGGCTCTCGCTCGGACACAGTGACCTTATTCCAGGTCCAGAAATGCTAAAATAAAAGCTGCCAGTGAAGAACAGGCCTGAATCATCTGAAAAAATGTATCTGCTGTGAAGAATGCAATTTCCATTCCCTGAATGGTAAGGCATCATGGACTATTTCACACTGGGTTTAATCACAACGTCAAGGATTATTGTCCAAAGCTCGAGTCAGGCAGATCCGACCACGGCACATTCCAGACCAACAAAACCAGGGAAGGAAGCAGGCTAGAGATTTGCTGATATGAAATAAAGGAACAAGCTTTGAAATGAACTCTTTCAAACTCTTATCCTGCTCCAGTCAAAATCTCCACATCTCCCAGTCAGGTTAATTGGACACACAGCCACCCATGGCTGCCAACAACCTTCAGTGCCTACCATGCGAGTACAAAAGAGACATTCCCACTGGCCACTGCGCTGCAACTAGCTTGCCTGTTCGTCTGGGGAAATGACATTTCTCCATCAGGAACCTCAGGGAAGAGGAATCAACAGGTTTGGATGCAGCCATATGCCAGGTACTATGCTAGGCCCTTACTAATATTTTCTTACTGACTTCTCATGAACATCATGCCAAGCTGATAAAAGCTCCACTGTGCAGAGAAAGAAACTGAGGATCCAAGAGTTTAATAAATTTGTCTATGGTCATAGCTCCCCTATCATTTGCAGGTTAAAAGCTTCACTCATTTGTGTCCTCCATAGGATGTGATGATGTGACCTATGCCTATACGCATACCCCGCAGAGCTGGGATTAAACCCAAGGCCACCTCACACCAAATCCACATTCCAGTGTTTTCCAAATAAACAAGTGAATAAAGATATTTCTACCACACCATGCTACCTTTTAATGATGAGATAAACAGGGAGAAAAAGGCCAGGTATGGTGGCTCACATCTGTAATCTCAGCACTTTGGGAGGCCAAGGCAGAAGGACAGCTTGAGGCTAGGAGTTTGAGACCAGCCTTGGCGACATAGAGAAATCCTGTCTCTACCAAAAAAAAAAAAAAAAAATTCTTAAAAATTGGTAGGCACAGTGGCATACAAATGTGGTCCTAGCTACTCTGGAGGCTGAGGTGGGAGGATCACTGGAACCCAGGAGTTCAAGGCTTCAGTAAGCTATGATCACACCACCGCACTCCAACCTGGGTGATAGAGCAAGACCCAGGAAGGTAGGTAGGTAGGTAGGTAGGTGGGTAGGAAGGGAGGGAGGGGAGGGGAGGGGAGGGGAGAGGAGGGAGGGGAGAGAGAAGAGGAAGGATCTACATTAGAATGAGAAACAGAATAAAAACAATTGGAATAATTGAACCAAGTTTGGAAACAACCAGAGTATTCCTAATATCAGTTGCCTGGACCCAGACTGTCCCTGGAGAATTATCTGAGGAAAGCAACTACACCATTTGAAATGTGTCCCGGGCGCTGACACCTCATGGAAAATAGGGCTCCAGGGAGACTTTACATGGTGGTCTGATGAGGCAGTGTGGAGAAGAACACAGAAGCCACCATCCTCCCGGGTCACCGGGCAGCCCTGTTTGACAGCACTTTCACTGTGGGAGGCACTCCCCTCCCCTGACAAGGAGCAGCCCATGTCAAGGCTGAGTCCTGCCGCATAGTACCACTGATGGCTGTGACTTGAATCCTGTGCAAAGGCCAATCTCCAGTCCCCAGACATACAGTCACAGCCTCAGGAAGCTGAGCTCCCACATGAGGGTGAGTGACATGTACAGCAGGTGACTCACTGGCTCTTTGGAACCCAGAATGGAACTGGCCATTATGGAGTGCCTACAGGGAGTGGGCCAGCATGGGCAGATTGATGCTTGGCTATCATTTTGGTACAGCTCAACATGTCATATGAGACTCGGTCCCAGTTTTATCCCCTTCCTCTCCAGTCTAACCACTGCCATTATCCTAACAGACATGCATAGAGTAGACCTAGCCAACTGCTGCCAGGGTGCTAGGAGTAGCAATTGGGAGTGGAAGACACCACGGGGCTTCACATCCCAGCTATTGACAATGAATAATCATTGTGCCCTGAGCAAGTTGCTTCTTCCCTCTATGCCTCTGTGTCCTATCTTTAAAATAGGGATTGTTATAAGATTTAAGGAGAGAATCCATCTAAATCATTGAGTGTTGTACTTAGAACCATGTTCTGTTTTGTTTTGTTTTTGAGAGGGAGTCTCGCGCTGTCGCCCAGGCTGGAGTGCAGTGGCCGGATCTCAGCTCACTGCAAGCTCCGCCTCCCGGGTTTGCGCCATTCTCCTGCCTCAGCCTCCCGAGTAGCTGGGACTACAGGCGCCCGCCACCTCGCCCGGCTATTTTTTTGTATTTTTTAGTAGAGACGGGGTTTCACTGTGTTAGCCAGGATGGTCTCGATCTCCTGACCTCGTGATCCGCCCGTCTCGGCCTCCCAAAGTGCTGGGATTACAGGCTTGAGCCACCGCGCCTGGCCAGAACCATGTTCATAGTCATTTTCACTTCTACTCTGCTGTCAACCCACCAACATCCTGGACCTCAAGGTCACCCAGAAGTTTCTGACTCTAAAATCTTAAAATCTAATGCCTGACTCCAGCCTACTTCCTCTCAGCTCCCTTAATCATGAGGCATCCTTTGTCTGACTTTATCATGATGTCCAGTCCCCTGAGTTGTTCTGTAAACACATCAGCTCCCGGCCTAATCCTCCCTTCATGCCACTGCTATCATCCATCACTCAGTCATTCTCTGAGCTCTTGCTCTGTAGCTCCTCTGCTGCGATTCCCAAGAGCACCCAACCATCTGCCCCGGTTGCTGCCCCACTAGCCCCTCCTCATGCTGGAGAAAATGACCCAGTCATGCCCTCTCCTGGGTCCCATCCCAGCTGTGACATTGGCACACCTTGGTCTCCAGGCAGATCCCCTCCATTGTTCTAAGCAGACTTGCTCCATCCGCTGTCCTCCAGCCTCCAGCCCCAGCTCCATGCCCGGCTCACAGCAGACGGCCCCACTTTCTACCCCAAAGTGATCATTAGAAGGGTTGGGTATAAACTTCTCCAACAGTTTGCTTCACTGCCCACACAAGCCTACACATCTCTTCTTACCATATCCTCCTCCTCACTGGAAGATGTGTCTGCTGCCACCTTTCTCTGTGCCTGGGCATCACTCAGGACTTTTGCTCATCAATTGTCACTTCCGCATTCTGTATGGCTCAGCTTCCCCCCACCAGGAAGAACCTTTCCCTTCAGCATATCAGTGTGCTCAGAAGGCAGGGCACAGTGGCTTACGCCTATAATCCCAGCACTTTGAGAGGCCAAGGTGGGTGGATCACTTGAAGTCAGGAGTCGAGACCAGCCTGACCAACATGATGAAACCTCATCTCTACTAAATACACAAAAACTAGCTGGGCATGGTGGTGCACACCTATAATACCAGCTACTCAGGAGGCTGAGGCAGGAGAGTCACTTGAACCCAGGCAGTGGAAGCTGCAGTGAGCCAAGATTGCACCACTGCACTCTAGCCTGGGTGACAGAGGGAGACTCCATCTCAAAAAAAAAAAAAAAAAAAATTAAAATTAAAAAAATAAAAACATATATGTTCAGAGCTCCTACAGCTCAAAAATAAAACAAAACAAAACAAAAAAAAATCCCCCTTGGCTTTCTCTCTCCCTCCAGCCCCATCACACAGACAAGCTTCTTCAAATGGTTATCTATACTTCCCCTTCCCTCTCTGCTCCCTCACCCGCTACTGGCCCTGCAGTCTGTCTTTCCACAAAATTGCTCTAAGGTCAGTAACAAATGTGGAGTTGCACTCGACTCCCTTCTCTTCCTCACTTCTGTCTAATCATTAAAAGTTCCATCAATCCAGACTTTATCTGCTTAATAGCTTTTAAATCCTTTCCATCTCTCCATGCATCAGTGATGTGTTCTGGCCTTCCAAGCTCATCCAAAGACATCTACTTAAAACCCCCCAGTCGGGCCCCTACTCCATGCCAAAGAAAGAAAATAGAAATGTGATTCTCCTTGCTCAGCATTCTAAAATAGTCCCCACTGTGTCGCAGGACAAAAGTCTGCTCTCCTCTACATGGTGGAGACCCTTGTTGGCCTAGCGGTAGTGAACATGTCACCAAAGGAATAACTGAAGTATGATAACTAAGAATCTAACTGGACATAACTGCCCCTCAGCCACAGGCATATCCCCCTTTTGTAAAATGCTTTTAGTAGGAGATAAAAAGTTTTTCAGAAATTTCAGAGAAAATTTATCAAATATGGTATAAATTGAAATTTTTATGGCATAATATAAATACCCGTTTTTCAGGAACTATTTTTATGTAGTTATTTCTCGAGATGGTTCTTCCTACCACAGAGGGTGCCACCCAACAGAGAAGATGCTATAAGGGGCAATTTTCATATGATCTGGATGTTACCTCATGTGGTATTTGCAAGCTCAGGATCAAAGTGTCCTTCTTTCCTTCTGCCCACAGCATAACCAACAATTTGTTGCAATCCTCAACTCTCAAATTCAAGCATGCTGATTTAGAAATACAGGACAGTCATTATTATCCTCCTTTCCAGATGAGAGCCTTGAAATTTAAAAAAAAAAAAAAAAAAAAAAGAGGATTTTCCTTAGGTTTCATGTATAGTGCCCATAGCAGAGTTGGGACCAAAGCCTGGTTCTTCACCACTGTGGGGTGGGGTGTCTGCCCCCAGGAGCCTGGGGTCCACAAGGTCCCACAGGAGAAACCCCTCAGGATTAGGGACCCCATGTGTGTTAGTACAGAGGCTGTGATAGATACAAAGTCCTGGTTAACCATACAGTTATGTGATGAGGAGGACGGGACTGAAGAGGAGACAACAGAAGAGGATCCAAAAAAAAAAAGGAGTAGGGAAGAGATGCACCCAGCCCCAGGAATCCCAGGACAGAGAGGAAACAGGACATGCTGAACTCTCGACTTTGGCCCCCACCAGGAAGCAGAGCCCTGCGCTCACTGCTCTGACTAGGGGAAGCACTGTGTTGCCTCAGAGTCAGAAATCATTTCACCAGTGCATCTGGTCCTCGCCCTAGAACACCAAGCAGAAGGTAGTCCAATAACTACTCGTTCATTTTTGTTTCCTTCCTATCAGCATTCTACTGAGCCAGTTAACCATTCTAAATCACTTCAGACTTCTGGTGGCCAGGCCAACTCCTGGCCCTGCCATTCAAGCCAAATGTACACCACCATTGACATCACTACACAGTCTGCCGTGCAGCAAGGATTCACTTCCCTTGCTAGTGTGCATGTACACACATACACACACATTTTCACAACATGCTTTCTGTAACCACGATCTCAGAGTCAATTAATGACCAGATTCTCCACCGAGTTCCTCAGCTTCAGTTCTCTTCTCCAGGCATCTCATAGCAGCAAGTCTATGTAATCCCATTGGTATGTCTCCCTCTCCCCAATCCCCACACTCCCTGCCTTGGCCTAGAACCTCCTCCTCATCCCTCACCTGGATTGTGTCTTCCTGATCCTCTTCTGCCTTCCACACAACCACTTGAGAAGCATCTCTGAAACAAAATATGACCACATAACTCCTCTGCTTAACTTCGTCAACTCCATTGCCCACAACAACAAATCCGAAGCTGATGTCATCAGCCACATCAGTGAAGTCCAATTCTTCAGCTTGCTCATCATTGAACCATTCATTAATTCATTAATCATTCATTAATTCATCTACTCAACAAATATGCACTCAGTGTCTACTCCATGCCAGTGCTGTTCTAGGCACTTGGATAGATCAGAGGTGATGATCCTTGCCTTTATGGAGCTTACATTCCAGCTGAAGGAGAAAGCCATGATTAATAACCCTATAAGGATGTATATTACAAAGTATGTTAGAAGATGGTAAGTGCTATGGAAAAAGGAAGAAGTAGTACAGGGGAAAAAGGATCTAGAGTTACTGGGATGGGGTAGGAGGGCTGCAAAACTAGTTGGTCCAAATTAGCCTAAATAACACTGGAGTAGACTTGGAAGAAGTGGGATTGTTAGTGTTAAGGCTCTCGAAGCAAAGATCACTCCAGGCAGTTTGCATTGGAAAAGCCAATGCAAAAGCCCTGAGTTGAGAGTTCAGCGGGGATATTGGGGGAACAGCATAGAAACCAGTGTGGCCAAAGTGAACAAGAAGGAAAGGATAAGGAGATGCCATGACAGAGGGAAAGGGCCACATCATGGTCCTCTGTCATTCCCCAGCCTGATCCTCACGGGTCTTTTCTCTAACACTTGTCAATGCTGCAACTCCAAAGACTGGCTTTCCTGATGCCTTAGAGCTGTGCCTATGTCCTGATGCCATGGTTGTCTGACCACAACCCCCTTCCCCAGCCCAGAGCCCTGACCGTCACACTCCCTATGCTCCCATATTCCTTGACCATAATGTTATTATACACTAAACGCACTGAATGCAATTACCCTACTCACTGGCTATATTACCCACTGGACAGAGCTCCTGCAGGAAAGAAATTCCATCATCTCATGCCTTTTTTGTCCTACGAAGCACCACCTGGCTGGCTAAAGAACGGGTGGATGGAAGGAGAATAGGCAGTAGAAGATTAGGTAGAGGTTAAGTTGAAAAATGCTGCTTTGCCTGAAAATTGAGATTATCTTGGCCAAAAAGACACTGAACCTCTTTGAATCTCAGTTTCTCTATATGTAAAATGAATATAGCAATCCTGGCTTTACTTGCATTCCAGAGTGATTCTACACATCAAAAAAGAGACTAGGGCCAGGCTTGGTGGCTCGTATCTATAATCCCAGCCCTTGGGGAGACTGATGAGGGAGAATCACTGGGAGTTAGGGGTTTGAGACCAGCCTAGCCAACATAACAAGACCCCAAGTCTATAAAACGTAAAAAATAAAAAACAAAATTAGCCTGGCATGGTGGCTTGTGCCTGTAGTCTCAGCTACCAGAAGACTGAAAGGTGGGAGGATCAGATCACCTGATCCCAGGAGTCTGAAGCTGCAGTGAGGTGTGATCATACCACTGCACTCTTGCCTGGGCAACAAGTCAAGACCCTATCTCTAAAAAGAGAGAGAACCCATATGCATACCTTAAGGATTTTGGGGGGTGGGGGTTCAAGTGAAGAGGATCATCATTATTGTTCTCATTGCTATTAATTGCAAAATCCTGTGTCCCTGTTTACAAAAATTATAAAATCCTGGATGTCTCTGGTTCCAATTATAACCCAGTGATGTGTCCTTGGTTGCAGCAGAGGCAATGCTGGGGTAAAGTTTATCTTGTGTCACATGCGATTTGTTCTCAAAATGGAGCAAGGAGAGCCTGACTCTCCATGGAAAAGAGCCCTTGGGTGATAAATTAGTAGGATCTTTCAATGCATCCCAACCCTTATCTGTGCAGGCAGGGCTGGCAGGCACCAGCTGTCTGAGCCACACCTGCCGTGGGAATGCCAACCAGCCCTCCTCCCCCAACCAATCCCACCCCCACAAATTGTCAAAAAGGCATCATGACAGATAGAGCTCCCGCATGCCACAAGGTAAGTGTTTAAATCTTTTATAAGACAGTCAATGGCCTTTATAAACCCTCAGACAAGAATTACAGTGTCTGAGATGGAGCTGAAAGTCAATGGGAAATTGATTCTGTCTAGCTGGTGCTGTTTCAAAAAGGAGGCTTGCTGGGTGCCTTCGGGACCAAACGTGCCATCTCCAATCTGTCCCCAGGGCCCGGCGTGTCACATGCGGAGAATGCTGTGATGCCAAGGACCATTTCTGGGCAAAGCAACACCAACGAGGCAGCCGCAGGCTCCCACCACAGGAAGGCCCTGGAGAGCACTGACGAGCACCGGGGATGGTTATAAAGTGTGTTTACCTTCCCAGAAATTGATGTCAGTACCAATCTGATGTCATTGCCTGCACCCCAGGCAGGGAAGCCAGAGGATGATAAACAGCCATTGATCTGGTGGCCACCATTGGCAGGGCACACCTAAAATTACTCTCCTTTGCTAATGACCCCATTAGCCATTGGATCAAACACAGTTACAGGGTGTGATGATGCTGTGGTTATTTCTTTGCCAATACCCATTGGCCTGATCCATACCATCTGCCAGGGGATGCCAAATCTGGCAGCAAAGACCCTCTGTTAGGGATGAGGGAAGCCCAAGGGTCATAGCCTGGTCACAGCCTAGTCATGACAAGGATGTCTCTGGGGTCAAGGTGAGTGCATGGACTTTGACAGGTAAATCAAGGCTGGGTGTGGTGGCTCACACCTCTAATCCCAGCACTTTGGGAGGCTGAGGCAGGCGGATCACTTGAGGTCAGGAGTTCAAGACCAGCCTGGCTAACACAGTGAAACCCCACCTCTAAGAAAAATACAGAAATTAGCAGGGCGTGGCGGTGGGGGCCTATAATCCCAGCTGCTCCACAGGCTGAGGCAGGAGAATCGCTGGAACCCAGGAAGTGGAGGTTGCACTGAGCTGAGATCGCACCACTGTACTCTAGCCTGGGTGACAGAGCAAGATTCCATCTTGAATGAATGAATGAATGAATGACAGGTAAATCAAATAGCCCCAGTCTGAGGAGGTGGCAGGGTAGAAAGAGCACCCACTTTGGAGTCAGGTAGACCTGGAGTGGAGCTCTGCTCACCATCTTGTGCCAAAACCAGAATATGAGAAAGCAGACAGTGCTCTCTCATGAAGCAGATGGCCTGAATTAAGCAATGAAAATGGTAACTCAGTCTTAAGTACTGACCAGGTGCCAGATTCTGGAGCCACCACTTGCCATCCGTCACCTCGATCCTTCCCTACCATCTTGAGATGTACAAGGTATTATCTCCATTTTCTAGGTAAGGACACTGGAGCCCAAGGAATTTCAAGAGATCGATTCTTCCAACAAGAGCAAACACTAAGCTTATGTTTATAGCAGGTCTGTTCTGTGCTGGGCACTCTCCAAGGGACACAGCTATGAGACATGCAAGACAGATGGAGCTCTAAGGTCAGGCTTGTGGCAAAGCCCAGACTGGAGTCAAAGCCTCCTGAAGTCATGCGCTGTATCCTCTCCCCTGCAATTCTCCCCAATAGGAAGGACTTCTCAGTCCTTCCCCAGTTCAACGTGCCCTTTGTATTTCTCCAGACTCTTCACCTTAGTTTTCAGATGAGATCAAGGGAAGTTCTGATACTTTCTCAAGGCCACACAGTGGGCAGGAAAAGCATCTGCAATCTTGAAATGAGATCAGTAGAATTTCAGGTCAAGTCTGTTTTCTTCATGCGCTGCTTGTTTCCTGAAATATTGCACTTTATACCTCCACCCCAGGTCTAAAGGAAGCCAGCAGTGCACGATGTGCCATAGACAGTGGTAGATAGGCAGAAGGTGAAGGTCTCTGTGCACTGCTCAGAAATATTTGCATGGCCTACAAGGAGAGCCATCTCATCAGGTCAGCTAAAGGGATGGAATGGATTAGCACCCCAGCATCCCATTTTTGGTTAAGTAACACCATTGGTACTACATGGTCAGGTGTCTTTGAACTTCAATAAAGGAGCTTTATTTGAAAACCCTTCAGGGTGCCAGAAACACAGTCATTTCCCACAACAGCTGTCTACCCAAGGCAGGCTTAGCAAAGAAAGGCGAGTATCACTGGCTGTTATAAAGGGGTGGGAGCAGGAGCAGTGTGGCGGTGGGATTATTAAGGATGAGGTCAGGCAGGAAGGGACAGCAAAGGCAAACTTTCCTGTTGTCAGACAGAGACACAAATAAACACTTGCTGGCAGCTGGAAATTCAGTTCTTAAACCCTGCAAAATGAGAAAAACCTAGTATGCTCAGAAAAGGCATATTTTCTGGCAGGATGAGACAACACAGAGCTGGATTTAAGCCAAGAGCCACTCAGCTGTTTGAGTACACAGTGAGAGGCCCAGAGCTCAACTTCAGTCTTTCCTTCCTGGAAAATGGGTATAAAGCAAAGACCTACATGTTTAGGGGTCTGATAGATCTATTCATCTATCAGACAAGTATCCAACACCAGCACTATGCCAGGCACTGGGAAATCAGTTCAGAATGGGACAGGCTTGCTCCCTGCTTTCATGGAATTTATCATTTAGCAGTGAAACCAAACATGGAAAAATGCAATTACAAGAGGGCACCCTTGCTTTGACGACTCCTGGGACAATATCATTCAGAGCAAACCAATAAGATGTTTGAAGCCAAATGTAATGAAGCCAATGATGAAGCCAATGAAGGTGTTGAGTTCTTTTGACTTCTGGAGGGAGTAAATTGGTGGATCAAGGTAACATTGCGCCCCACAGCTTACAATTGCAACACTTCTTAGAGTCTCATATTCACAGCTGCGGCCAAGGAAACCAGCTGTGTGGGTGGTCACTTCTTCCCAGACTAGTCAACACACATGTCCCCAGGAGCCAATGGTGATGTAGCTTCCTTATTTATTTGGTTAAAAATAAATTGTTCTTATTTATTAAAACATTTTTTAAAAACCTTAAGACACTACACATGAAATGAAAAAGCCATTTCCACCTATTAAAGTGCTTAAAATGCGATATTCTCTTTGACTTTTGCTATTATGGCAACTGTATAAGCATTCCAAGTGTATAGAAAAGATGAATAAGTCTGCCAAAATGAAAATAATTCTACATGGTAGTATGAGTGTCTTCACTAAACCTCAATGTTTTTATTCTCTGGGTCCCTTTTGTTAGAAGTGAAGTGAGAGGCAAAAAATATACATGGAGTATTAAGATTACGTAGTGTTAGTGCTACTAGGGACATAAAAGACAGCAGAGACTGGCGCAGTGGCTCACACCTGTAATCCCAGCACTTTGGGAGGCTCAGGTGGGTGGATCTGGAAATTCAGTTCTTAAACCTTGCAAAATGGGAAAAACCTAGGAGAGGTCAGGAGTTCGAGATCAGCCTGACCAACATGGTGAAACACCATCTCTACTAAAAAACACAAAAAATTAGCTGGGCGTGGTGCCAGGTACCTATAATTCCAGCTACTTGAGAGACTGAGGCAGGAAAATCACTTGAACATGGGAGGCAGAAGTTGCAGTGAGCTGAGATCATGCCGTTGCACTATAATGGGCAACAAGATTGAAACTCTGTCTCAAAAAAATAAAAAGGCAGCAGAGGCCAACCATGTCACTTGAAGCAGGAGAAAACAAGTCTTAGAGCGCTGACACATCTTGTTCAATGTCACACAGTCACTTTGTGGTCCAACTGAGACTCCAAGTCATAAATCTTGAACCATCAGGACTCAGAATTCCTCAGACTGAAATCAATTCCCTAATAGAGTTGGTAGCCGTTAGACAATAAGCTCATTGAGGGCAAGATATTGACTCCTGGGACAGTATCATTCAGAGCAAACCAATGAAGATGTTTGAAGCCAAATGTAATGAAGCCAGAGTCCAGTTGCTGATTTATAATCCCACCCAATGTTCTGGCACTTAAAGTCTCATTGTGCCTATGACCCTTGTAAGTACCAGGCAGGCATTTCTCAAGCAAAGAAACACATCATTTTCAACATCATTTTAGTGGAATTATATAAACATTTATAAAAGTATCTATTTTAAAACATTTTTATTTGCATTTTAAGTAAACTTTCTATCTGACCAAGCCCCAGACGGGTCCCATGCACGTGTTTTCTAAACAAAAGATGACTAGTGCTGTGATAATTAATCAGTTGGCATTGACTGAAGCACTTAATGAAATGAAGCATGAACTGTTTGAGAAAGCAATTGAAAGTCATCATACATGCCATGAATCATCTCTTGAATGCACATTTATTAAATCAGAATTCATAACTTTGATATTTTATCTAACAGGTTTGTTACCCTTTTGAGACTCTATTGGTGGATAAAAAAGACAGATGTTTCCAGAGCTAAATTGAAGAGGGGTGGGGGAGAAACCAGCCAGACATCAATTAAATAGAGCAGGCAGCAAAATGCCATCACCCAATGTCTGGTTTTTTTGCTATTGTCTTGAGATGAAATCCAATAAAAACCTTTGCAAGTGAGTAGGCATTGAAGCAGGGTGCACTGCTGAAGGTTTTGGGGGTCTGCCTGACAACAGGTGGATTTTGTGATGATGGTTTAGGAGGCGACGATGAATTTGGGGCTTGCAGACATGATTGTCATTAGGGGAAACTTCAGTCAAGCAAGAGACAGATTGATGCAAAACACTATTTTTACTTCCTCAGGGTGCCAGGGAGCTAGAGGGGAATCAGAATCCTCTCCTAGTTTCAAGCTCTTCAAAGGCACCTGCTCCTTTTAGTTGAAGCAAATATATATCACATCAATGTCACATCCCAGGACTATTGTCCCAGGCACCTCTTTGGGTGATCAAATGAAAGTGGACTGAGAAGTGTGTGAAGATGTTTAGCTCTTTTGACTGCTGGCAGCAGTAAATTGGTGGATCAAGGTGACATTGTCCCCCATGGCTTACAATTGCAACACTTCTTAGAGTCTCATATTCATAAAAGCAGACCTGGAATCCTTATAGGCAGCCCTCTTGTGCTGAAAATAAAGGAGACCTTCCCTTTTAACTGCTTTGATACAATGTGACCATTCTCCTCCAAAGCCTTTTAAACCCACCCTTTTACCAGCCAGAATCAGAGTCCAGTTGCTGATTTACATTCCTACCCAATGTTCTGGCACTTTCTTTACACAGAACACATATAATGACTTTTCTCCATCATAATCTAAGTAGACCGCTGGAACATGCAACAATAGGATCATCACAAGAGTGAACCTGAGCATTGACACATTTAGAGAAAATTATATAATGTCTTAGTCATCCTATATGGTGACAGTGCCTCTTCCCCTTTATCTATGTTAAGCAAAGGATATGCAACTTCATTTCAAAACCAAAAACAAGTAGAAGAAAATGTGTATAATTTGAGCAAGGCAAAAATTGCCAATGAATGTAACAAACACAGACTGCCAAACTCTCTTCCATCTCTCTTTTTTTTTTTTTTTTAAGCCAAACTGGACAACAAGGTATTCTACAGAGACACACAAAGTTTGCAATTAAGGTCAACTCCTTGTACTCAATTGGGAGTGAGGTTGAGGAGGGGCTCCCTGCCCAGGAGGGAGCAGCATTTCTCCAGCACAGAGCTTCCCACACTGAAGGTCTCTCACAACCACCTGATTGCTGGGCCCCAACCCTAAAGTTCCTGATTCAGTGGGTCTAGGGTGGGGCTCAAGAATTTGCATTTCTAAAAAGTCTCTAGGGAATGCTGATGTTGCCAAACCGGGTACCACAGTTTGAGAACCACTACTGTAGGCAAAGAAAGCTTCATTGGCAAAACATGCTACTTTCTCCAAGGCAAAATGGATGAGATGGAGTTCATGGGCCATCGAGCCTGTGTTGTCATCGGGTGTTATGCCCCCAAATAACCAGGTTCATTGTTTTGTTTGGTTTTTTACTTTTCCTTCATCGTTTGCAGTAATATGCCAACCCTTAAGTTTATTAATACCTGCAGTGAGACAGGAATTCATCCTCACGTCATTAGAGTCATCACTGTAGAAGGGGGAGACGCACTGAAATCCTCCAGACCTGCCATATCACTGGGCCTCTGAGGAAACTGAGATCAGAGAGGCTGAGACATTTGCCTGAGGCCACAAAGCAGAGACTGAACAAAAAACCCAGGGCTGCTAACACCCAATTCAATCCCTTCGCTCTAACTCAGCCCAGCCACTTCCCTGAGGAAGTTGTTTGAAATATCCTGCTGCTTCTAAAAGAGCGATTTTCTGTTGATAAGACTGTTCTTTCCTGGACCAGTGGTTCTAAACCCTGGATGGCTACACATTAGCATCCCCTGGGGAGCTAACAAATGATAATACTACTAGGCCCCACTTCAGAGATTTTGATCAATTGCTCTGGGATGGGACCAGGCATATAATTTTTTAAAGCTCCCTAGATGATTCTATAACATGTAGCTGAGCTTGAGAATTACTACCTAGACTGCGGATTCTCAAAGGTAGTGTCCATTCCCTACTCTGTTAGTAGCAAGATCTTAGAAGATTCTTAGTAAGCGTGTATTGAGGGAAAGACTAGAACAATGCTAAAAAAAAAAAAAAATCATCATCAGCATCACCTGGTATATTAGTCCATTTTCTTGCTTCTGATAAAGACATACCCACAACTGGGCAATTTACAAAAGAAAGAGGTTTAATGGACTCACAGTTCCCCATGGCTGGGGAGGCCTCACAATCATGGCAGAAGGCAAAAGTCATGTCTTACATAGCGATAAGACAGAATGAGGGCCAAACGAAACGGGTTTCCCTTTATAAAACCATCAGATCTCATGAGACTTACTAACTACCATGAAAACAGTATGGGGGAAACTGCCCCCTACGATTCAATTATCTCCCACTGGGTCCCTCCCACAACATGAGGGAATTATGGGAGCTACAATTCAAGATGAGATTGGGTGGGGACACAGTCCAACCACATCACCTGGGAACCTCTTAGAAATACAAGCTCTCAGTCTCCACTCCAGATGCACTGATTCAGAGGCTCTAGGGATAGAGCACAGCAAACTGTTTTAACCATCCCACTAGAAACTAGATCATTCTAATGAATGCTATCACTGGGAATCTCTAGAACAGAGGAATCCAAATATGCATGGAAACATTTAGTTAGAAACATAAAACTAAAATTAGAGTCTATGGGAAGACAATGAAGCATTGTCCCCAAAAGGTGGTGTGATAATAATTGTGTTAGCAATTCAGGGTTGGTGAAAGAAAAGGGAGAAGCCCAGGTACATTATGGATGCTGTGAAGGGAGGGGTGGAGACAAGGCCGGAGAAGTCACTGAGACCTCGAATAGCAGACTTGGGAACTGAGGATCTTGAATTGTGGACTCAGGAACTGAGAGTTACTGTTTGTCTAAGGGAGCAAGGGATTGGGGACAGCAGTCATCTCACTGGACAGTAGAAGGCCATCTCCAAGGGTACAGGTCCCAGAGAGGTCCTCTGATCCTCACAACAGTGGGTGAAATCCTGCAGGTAAATGGTGCAGATACCCAATGAGGGATCATGGAAAACATGGACTTAGAAATCCCCAAAATCCTGGCTTTGTAGCATACTAGCCAGAAGTCCTTGAGCAAGGGACTTATGTTTTCTGAACTTTAGGTTCATCATCTCTAAAGTGAGTACAATCACTACTTGGCAAGGTTGTTATAAAGTTTAAATTATAAAGATATGTAAGCAGCTGGTGCAGTGCCTGGAGAGTGAGTGTTGCTCACACCTAATACCTAGAATCCCATTTCAGATGAGAAAGCATAAACCCCCAATCCGTTGTTCTTCTAGTGCTGACCATAAGGAAAGCTGGAGAGGTACACAGCTCACCAAACCACAAGAAAGGAAGTGGACCCTTTAGAAAAGGACAGGTTTAAGTGTGTTTCTTCTAGAACCCTTCCTGTATTTGGTGGTTGAGTTCCCAGGCCAGCTCGCAAAACCCATTTTAACTTGGACTCTCTGAATTCAGGTCCACAACCCTGAGAGGAGAAAGGCACTGGGCAAAGAGAGAGCAGTAAATGACCCACACTCTGTAGTACCCCTGGCCTCTCTCCAGACCAGGGCCAAGGCCACCAGCACCATTGAGTTAAGAAATTGAAAATGTCATGACTGTTTCCCAGCCTGGTGTTTACCCAGCGTTTGTGCCCAAGAATGCTGAACTTAAAGGGACTGGCAGGAAATAAAACCAAGGGAGACATTTCTTTGTAGTGTTCTTTAAAAAAAAAACAAAAGTAAAAGAACTCCACCTAAAGTAATTAACTTAAAAGCATATGGAAGTCACAGCAAAACTGAAAGGGCACAATCTGGCTTTGAAGATGAGCACACGCAGCAGGTGTGCACTGCTCGATGAAATGTGAAGATGGTTCTCATTCTACCGTTCCCCAATCATGTCCCTTGGGAAAGTGGCACTTCCTGGGTGCATTCCATGCATCCGGCTTCCGGAGAGCCCTTTCCCATAATCAGGAACTGTTTGTTTATTCAGTAATCAATAAGTGCTCATTGTGTGCCCAGCAACGGACTGAGAACTAAGGAACGAAGATGAATAATGTGAACTGTGGTGCGGCAGGGAGGGTACTTCATCCATCCTTCAAGGGGTTCACTGACTAGATTGCTAGAGGCAATTGTTCTCATTTAGTCCCAATAATAACACTACTAGATGGGCATTACAATCTTTCCCATTTTGTAAATAAGAAAATAAAGACTCAAAAGAAAGAAAAATACTACCTGAATGATTAAGTAAAGGAGATGGGATGTGAATCCAGGACTTTATGTCTCCAATAACAGGGCTCATGCCATATATAGTGGAGGTGAAGGACAAGTCTGTTCTCCTCTTTCTAACCCTCAGGAATCCCATGTGTAAAAGCAATGACTTGAGGAAATAAATAAGAGATGGGGTGTTGCTCTGTCACGCAGGCTGGAGTGCACTGGCACAAACAGCTCAGTGTAGCCTCAACCTCCTGGGCTCAGGCAACTCTCCAGCCTCGGTTCCCCAAGTAGCTGGGACTACAGGCACGTGCCTCCATACCCAGCTGATTTTTATTTTTTGTAGAGATGAGGTTTCGCCATGTTGCCCAGGCTGGTCTCGAATTCCTGAGCTCAGCAATTCGCCCACCTCACCCTCTCAAAGTGTAGGGATTACAGGCGTGTTTCCTAAGAAACACCCGGCCGTGTTTCTTATCAGACTAATGCCAGAGAGGTATAATGAGACATGTTCCACCCCCGCTTTGCATTATAGCTTGGAACAGTCTCTCAGGTTAAATTTTAAGAGCCCTGGTTGAGGAGGAAGTCCATTCAGATGGTTGGCAGGGGGTCTTCGAATTTTATTTTTGATTTACAAGGTCTATTCTTCTAATGCTTTGGTCTATTTTTAAGCACACAGACATACACATGTTGATGAAAAATGCCAAACTGTAAAATAGATTGATGAGGTTTATTCTGAGCCAAATGTGAGTGGCCATAGCCCATGACACAGCCTGAGCAGGTCCTGGGAACATGTGTCCAAAGTGGTTTGGTTACACTTTTTGATTTTATGCATTTTAGGGAGGCAGAAGTTACAGGAAAAGACATGTATAAGTCAATATGTGCAAGGTATACATTGGTTCTACCAGGAAAGGCCAGACATCTCAAAGCAGGGTATGGATTCAAATTGCTTCTTGGCAATTGGGTGAAAGAGGTAAGCAGTGCCTGCAGAATTAAAGTCAGCATAAAGACATGCTTGAGTTAAGATGGAGGGGGGTTGTGGAAACCAAGGTTCTTGTTGTGTAGTTGAAGCCTCTAAGTAACAGGCTTCAAAGAGAAAAGATGGTAAACGTCTCTTACCAGACCTTAGACCTTAAAAGGTGTAAGATTCTCCAGAAAAGACAGTAAGAGAAGGAGATTCTCTACAGAAAGCAACTTTTCCCTACCAAAAAAAAAAAAAAAAAGGCTTTGCAGGACCGTTTCAAAGTATGTCAAAGAAATATATTTTGGGGTAAAATACTTTGATTTCCTCCAGGGCCTGCTGTCTGTCATGCAACGCTATTCCAGGGTCAGGTTGTAGTTGGGTATCTTGTTGTTACAAGGAGTCTGTTTTGTCAGTCAAGAGCTCTATTCTAATGATAATGCTGGTCAGCCGTGCCTAAACTTTCCCATGACCTCCTTTTCCATCATATTATGGCCTGAACTAGTTTTTTAAGTTTTCTTTGGGATCCCCTTGGCCAAGAGGAGGGTCCATTGGGTCGGTTGTGGGGCAGAGGGGCTTATAATTTTACTTTGATTTACACACAGACATGAAGAATGCCATTTGTCATCATTAGTTTCTTGGTTTTTTGGGGGTTTTGTTGTTGTTGTTGTTTTGTTTTGTTTTGTTTTTTAAGATAGCATCTTGCTCTGTTGCCCAGGCCAGTGGCATGATCTCAGCTCACTACAGCCTCAACCTCCTGGGTTCAAGTGATACTCCCACCTCAGTCACCTGAGTACCTGGGATTACAGGCGTGCACCAATACACCCAGCTAATTTTGTATTTTTTGTAGACAGGGTTTTGCCATGTTGCCCAGGCTGCTCTTGAACTTCTGAGCTCAAGTAATCTTCCTGCCTCAGCCTCCGAAAGTACTAGGATTACAGGCATGAGCCACCACACCTGGCCTAGTTTTTACTGCTAAGAAAACCTAGGAGAAGAGACACTATCTTCCTCTCTAGCTAGGGCACTAAGGATGCTCCCTGCTTTGCGAACAGGAATCTCTGGAAAGCTTCACCCAATTCACAGGCACTCTAGCTCTGCCCAAGGCAGGCAAAGGGACCCAGGGGCTCATGGAAGTCTATCAGATAAAGCCTGGCTCTTTCATTCTCCAGCCACAGGCAGAGGATGAAATAAAGAATGCTGTAAATCAACCATCACATAATCACACATTTTTGGAGTTTGCTTGTAATTAGTCTATATTCATAGTGCTGTGTGGGTAGAGAAATCTGCGCCCAAGGAAACTCTGAAAACCAACATGTTTGTTTCAACTGACTGATCTACAGGAACCATATGCCAAGTGACAGACAGCTGAATCCCTCCCCTGTCTGCAGACCTAGGGCCATGCAGATACAAAATATACCTCAGGACAGTGTTTCCTGCTTCTGTTCCCCAGGCTCACATCCCACATCATCTCATCTGGCTCTGCCTTATCCCGTTTGCATTTGCCAAGATTTCCCCTCAAGAAAGCAAGTTTTTTATTATCACGCTGACTTCTCAGGGACAGTCAGTGACATCAGTCAGGGGATGGGGACAAATGGCCACCAGGAAGAGTGCCAGATGTTTCATCCATCTTCAGCCCTCCCAGAGGCCCTACAAAGGAGGCATTCTACCACCTGAATCTCCTATGACTTAGGCTGGGTCCACACACTGCATGGACTGGAGAGCCTGGACTAAGAATGAATTCACGGGACCATCTTATTTCATGCAGTAATAATAATTAAAAAACATGAAAACTAAAGTACAGAGGATTTGCAGTTTCCAAATTATATGCACATCTGACATTTCGTTTGAGCCACATAAAGACTTGAAGTTTGACTTTGTCTTTACCTAGTGATTTTGGCCTCCTATTGACAACGTGACTGTGTTGCATCATCTAGGAAAAGTCACAAAACCTTCATCTGATCCTGCTGGATTTCCACATATGACAAAGCCCAAAGGTCTTTTTCTCCTTTCTAGCAGGCCTTAGCATAGCACTTAGTGTAGGAACTATAGGAGTATGACCCACGTATAAGGTTTATGTATGTACAGGAGAAGGAGGTGGGTTTCTCCCATCTTGAAGAAGTGTTGTTTATCTGATCAGCTTTCACAGAGTGTCGACTCCCTGTCTGCAGACTAGTTGCATTGCCCCTGTTTAGCCAGACCCAGAAAGACCCTAGGACACTATGCAAACAGCAGAGGGGTTTGTTGAGAATGGATGAGCTCAAATTATGTGGTAATATACACAGGTATGTTAGACATTTAATTCTGAAAGTATCTCCTGCAACTAACAATGTCGCCTCCCCACCGCCCAACCTCACCACAGTGATGTCTGTGGTCTGTTTCATTTTTCCACCTCTAGTGCCGAGCCCAATTCCTGGCACACAAGGCATGCTCAATAAATATTTACCATCTGACTTGTTGAATCAAACAAAAGAATTAGAAAAGCTATATCTGTTTTGTAGGTTTATTTTGCTGGATTTTTGCCCCCTGCGGTGGTCAAAGACAGTAATTCTCAACCTTGCCATCCACATTAAAATCAGAAGCTTATTGGATGAATGGGGGCACTGAGATGGTGTGTTTGTAGACTGATACAGTGGAATAAACTGGGGAGCTTTGACCATGTACCATGTGGGTCTGGTGTCCGTGATAGCAATGGAGGCCAGAGGCTGGTTTCTTGTGGCTCCGGGCCCAGCATGGGAAGATGGGGTGCGATGCCTTCCTTCAGCTCGGAGCCTGAGATACAGAATCTACTGCTGAAGAAGGCAGAAGCCACAGTAGCCTCAGGGTATGTGTCACTATTCTCCTGTTCTAAAAATTGCTACATCTGTACATGAACAAGCTAATAAAAATGTCTGTGCCACAGGGTTGAGAGCTTTATTACCCACTGTCGAGCTCCTCGATTGTTTGGGGCCCTCTCTTTCTAGCCTAAGCACTTGCTCACCGAGGGCAGGCTGGCGCCCAAGTGGGTACTCTTGCATCCAGGTACCAAACCAAGTGGACATCCCATGAAGGCTCCATTTTCTGCTGGCTCTCCCGGGATCTTCCTTTGTCCTTGGGGTTCTGTCTGTTTCACTTGTTCTCTTTACTCACAGTCTCGCTCCCTTACCCTCATGCCCATGCAGCCTCTATCTGGAACTTTCCAAAGGGCAATTCCCATGAAGAGACAATGTCCTACCTGCCCAGCCTCAGGCAGAAGCCTCTGCGGTCAACCTACAAGGACTTAGGGACAAAGGGGAGAAGGGGAGGGGCCCCTCAGAAAAACCAAACAGAAAATCAAGGCCAGAAGAGGAGACAATAGCAGCTTACTGACCTGTGAGGGCGACCGGGTGAGAGCGGAGTGAGGTCAAGATTTCATCACCTCAGACTTGCTAAGGTCCTCAAGCCCAGTGAGCTGCATGACCTAATCACATCCTGTATCTTGGTGTAATGTGCACATCTGTACAACTAGAGGAAACTACCCTCAGTGATCTGTGAAAATATTTGATGCTATGTTGCTGCTTTCCCAGGCCCCATGGCTGCCAGAAGCAAGGGGAGAGAGAGGGAGGGAAAGGAGGAAAGGGAGGGTAGCAAAAATGGAGGAGAGGGAGGAAAGGAGGGAGAGAGAATGGAGTGACATGACACGATGACATGATGACACGATGACATATTTAATCATGATGCAGAGCACGATGACATTACGGTACTTATTTATTTATTTGTCCATGCCATGCATTAAGCCGATGACATACGATGACATATCATCATGCATTTAATGGATATTATGATGATGATGCCGCGACATTTAATGATGAGAAATGATGGCCATGATGATGATGACATTTGCTTAAGATGGTCGACATTGTATACGCCATGATGATGATGATGATGAGCCATGATGAGATGAAATGTGATGCAATATAAATGACAAGTCCGTACGATGATGACATGATGATACATCAGCATTATCATTTACATATTATTATTATTTACGCCATGATGACATTTATTTATTATTTATTACATCATGACAGCCATGATGCATGACATTATTTATTTATCGCCACCATGACATTGGCGATGCATATGATGCATATCATACGCCTGGCTATTATGCATTGCTTTTGATGCCACGATACGCGGCCGATGGGAGGTAAGGAGTGGCGTGGTGGAGGGGAGGAGGCCATAATGGGATGTAAAAAGCAGACATTCCTCTACCCTTTCAAGACATCCTTCTGGGTCCAATGTCAGACCTTGGGAAGAACATGAACATGATATACGCCTAACAAACCTGGTGTGATTGCAGAGTCTTTTCAAAACATTGTGCTTAAGGGACCCCCAAGCCAATAATGAAAGCCCCTGGGCTGGAAAAGGAGTAAAGAGAGGAGAGAGAGAGAAGGAGAGAAAAGTAAGAAAGAAGACAAAAAGTTGGCGTGACAATGATAGTTAGAGCAAGAAGAGTAACAGCTGCCCAGGGCCTCTGTGGGCCGTGCATGTGCTAAAGGCTTCCTGTGGGCCATCTCGTTCTTCCTCTAACAGCCCAGAGAGGGGCTTTCTAGGAGACGATCACCAGGACTCAAAGAAACCTGACCAAGGACACACAGCAGTAGGTGGCAGGGCTCAACTCCCTGGTGGAATGTCTGGGGACAGTCCGTGATGGTGGCACTGCTCCCACACCCGATTGTGCCTGCCTGTCCTCTTGTCACTGTCTCTCACTAAAATGCAAGCCCTTCCATGGCCCAAGTCCTTACGAGTAAAACAGTAGTGAGGACACCCACCCCTGTGGTGTTGTCGTAAGGATTAAATGCATTGATTGACTTGCGGAACTTAACAGAAAGCCTGAAACCTAACAAGAGCTCAATAAATGGTGGCTGTGATGAGAAGGCAGATGAGGACCACGAGGGAGAGGTGTCAGGATGTTTCCGTTCACCTGTGAAACCTCAACATGCAGCCAGACCTAGCACCTGACTGGCATCCAGAAAGTGTGCTTGGTTGAAGGCACGCATGCAGGAACACAAGTCTAAAGTCTGAGGCCCCCCAGCTGGCCCAGTCCTGAGTCAACCCCAGCCTTTCTCACTCAGAGGCCCCAACTCCCGTCATGGCCTGGCCAGTGTCAGAGCACAGCTAGCAACCCCTACTGCTAGCAGGACACAAGTTAACACTCATCTCCTCTGTGCAGGAGTCCTCTCCCTCTCCTTGCCCCTTTCTGGAGCCCTGTTCTTCTTCCACTCAGGAGTCAGCAAGGAGCTACTTCTTACTGCACCGGAGGCTTTCAATCACAGGACAAGGCAGAATCAAATTGCAGGAGTCTGGGGGAGCCTCTCCCCACCGGAAATGCCCACAGACTCTGCACCTGGCTGAATGATTGACTGGAAAGTCCAGCTGTCAGTCTCTCTAGCCTCCATTTCCTCTCCTGCAAAATGTCTACACGGCCAGGTATTGTGAGAATTAAGTCACTTCCTGCTTTGGAAGCACCAGAAACAGAGGTTCATTTTCTTTTTTTTGAGATGGAGTCTCGTTCTGTGGCCCAGGCTGGAGTGCAGAGGCAAAATCTCAGTTAACCGCAACCTCTGCCTCCCAGATTCAAGTAATTCTCCTGTCTCAGCCTGCCAAGTAGCTGGGATTACAGGTGCCTGCCACCACACCCAGCTAATTTTTGTATTTTTAGTGGAGTCAGGATTTCACCATGTTGGCCAGGTTGGTTTCGAACTCCTGACCTCAAGTGATCCACCAGCCTCAGCCTCCCAAAGTGCTGGGATTACAGGCGTGAGCCACCGCGCCTGGCCCAGAAGCTCATTTTCCCTTTTCTTTAACCACACAGATGTTTGCACAGACACAGTCTCTCTCGGTTCCCGTGCCTGTCCTGTTCAGTGTGCGGCCTCTCCTCATTTGCCCTCCAGATCTGAGCCCTGGGCTGCTGGGTCGTGTGAACGACATTGGCAGGCTTCTTGCCCTGGAGCTCTCACTTGGGTCCATCTGGCAGGTGCTGACAAGAGATCAGAGGTTGGAAAGGGAGCAAGGTATTCACTCTGGAGCTCGCCCTTCCAGCTGCAGGTCCATGGCAGGTTCTGGGAACCCTTTCTTGCCCTACTACTGAGGCCTAGAGATGATCATTGCCCCCAGTGTTGCTAGCCCCAAAAGTGCTTCACTATCCCTTGCTGATTTTCCCTTCACCTTCCCAGACTGTTACAAATGGTTTATTTATTGACCTCTCCTCAATTCCCCCATTTGAGGGTACCATCTGTCTCCTTCTGGGATCCTGATGGATACCCCAGGCTCCTCTCTAGGTTCACAATGTTCTCTGTTATTGGAAGCACATTCTCAAGGCCCACTTTTTCCAAGAACCGTCCCCATCTCAGCCGTAAGGTAGATCTCCGTGCTGACTTTCCACCTACCATTTGGCTTGCATCACCCTCTCCCTTTCACTATCAGACCTCAGTCTATGAACACAACCTCTCTTGCAACCATTCAAAAGGAACTCAGGCTCTCTCAAGCCTCTCTTCATTCCCCCTCGGCGCCTGGCACAAGCCCTGTGTGCTCTGGGGAGTTTTAAGAGACCGATAAGCATTTCCTCCCTCACTCCCACTCTGGCGACATCGCTTTGGCATTTCTGTTTTAAACACCAGTGATCTTATATGCTGACCTTTTCTCAGTCCCTGACTCATAGGAAGATTTCGCACGGGGATGCACCTGTCCTATCCTCTATCCCCAACTACCTGCAGGGGGATGCCTTCCCAGAACCCCAGAACACTGAGCCTGAAGAACCCCTAAGGACCTGTTCCTATCCCCTCATTCTGCTGATGGGGAAGTGGAGAATCAGATTGTGTAAGGGACTTCCCAAAAGCTGCAAGATGAGTTTGTGAGAAGGGAGACCGATCTAACCCATGGCCTTCAGGGTGCGGCGTTTACAGAGAGCCCGAGGGCACCTGGCCTTGTGTCAGATGCCTCACGCATCTAAGTGCCTCTTCAATGCAGGTGCCCGGCCAGGTGTGACCACATGGGGGCCACAGGAATAACACGCGGCATCTTCCTGAGGGTCTATCGTCTTTCAAGCTTTGAAGGAGAAAAGTGAAGAAGGGTTAAGTACACTAGGGTGAGGCAAGGGAGGCCCCTGCCTCGGAGCAAAACTTAAAAGATGCCAAAACCTCAGTAATCAAGATAAATTATATTTTAATGCAGTACTTTTTAAAAATCCAAATTAATGCCCCAAAATTCATTATGAACAAAACATCAAAACTGTAAGTAAAAATGGCATTCCATCCTGTATTTGCACAACTCTGCCTCACTTGCTTCCCCCTAATCCCAGTGCTGGTTCCAATAAAACTTTATTTACAAACAGGAATGGCCAGTTTGACAATCTGAGTCTTTAAAATATTGCATCCAAATGTTATTTATCTTGATCACTGAGTTTTTTGTTTTGTTTTTTGTTTGTTTGTTTGTTTTGGTTCCTCAAGGTGAGGGCCTCACTCTCCTCACCTTTTTCCTGGCTGGCTCACTAAGCTAGTAAATCATTTAAAATAAGCACAAATAAAGCAAACCAAGTTATACCGACAAGTGGAATACAAAAACCCTGTGACTTTTTTAAGATAAAACAACAGACTTGTGCTTTGGGCAATACTGTCAAACTCCTGGAGCTCTGCGTTCACCCTCTCCTCATTTAGGGGTATTTCACAGCAACAGAATTGGACAGGATTATCCTGATAAATTAGGTGAACCATTCTGTTCCACTTTTGAGATGAGGAAGCCGAACCTGAAAGCTGCTGGGTGAACCGTCACACGTCACCGAGTTAATGGATGATGAGAACCCAGGTAAACTGTTGGCTGGCTGGCTGAGTAAAGACACACTTGCATCTGAATCCCTTTCTTCACGTTAATAAAAATAGACAAGGGAGTGACCTGAATATGCCTCATTGAACTTGTCAACCCACTTCTCCCCAGACCAAGCGCACCAACCTTCTGGAAGAACAGGTTAGGTGACATAATTGTTACTTTGGTTAAAAAAAAAAAAATCGGCCAGGCGCAGTGTTCACACCTGTAATCTCAGCACTTTGGGAGGCCGAAGCGGATGGATCACCTGAAGTCAGGAGTTCAAGACCAGCCTGGCCAACATGGTGAAACCCTGTCTCTACTAAATACAAAAAAAATTAGCTGGGCATGGTGGCGCATGCCTATAATCCCAGCTACTCGGGAGGCTAAGGCAGGAGAATCGCTTGATCCTGGGAGGTGGAGGTTGCAGTGGGCTGAGATTGCGCCATCGCACTCCAGCCTGGGCAACAGAGTAAAACTCCATCTCAAAAAATAAAAAAACAAACAAAAAATCCAGGAGATTGGTAGATATCAAATACTATCACAGTTATAGGGACTATCAGCATTTTGGAAGCTCCATGTAAGTTTCAAATCTGATCCAATTATGTCCTAAAGGTGGCCTAGAAATGAAAGCTGGGGCTGTGTCAGGGGACCTTGGTGCCACCTGTGCCAAATTCATCACCCTCCATTCTTCCTCTGATGGCTTCTCTCTCTGGAATGACATCCTCCTTCTCCCCAGTCCAGGCCAACTTCGCATGAATTTCAAGACTCAATGTCACCCACCCTTTGCATAAGCCTTCCCGGACACCTCTTCAGCATTTGTGCTGCCTCTTTTGCATTCATTCATTGACTTATTCATCCAATTCATAAATATCTCAGGAATTTCTTTAGCTCAACACAGTGCAAGGATCTGAGGACACAGTGGAGAATAAAGAGACTTTGTGCTCTCATGGAGCTCACGGTATTGTTCCCATGGGTTCCAGTATCTCCCTGTCTCTTGTGGTGGGGTGGCGTGCTTCCCTCTTGCTCTCCCCAGCTTGACCAGAGCACCTCAAAACCATGTGCTATTTATCTATTAATCCTCAGGGCATAGCTGGACTCAGCCCAGAAGAGATGCTCAATATAAATGTGAATGAGTGAGTAAGAGACCTAAATTGGTGTTTACCTTGCATTGGTGTTGCAGGTTGTCTGATCATCATGCCCATGAGCTCTGCCCTCTGGCCATTTCTATCATCACACAAATTCCCACTGGGGACATCTACAAGAAACAGAGCTGCTTTTCCATCTAAGGCAGTCAGCATCAACCGGCTGGGGCAGGAATATTCCCCGTAGCTCCAATCAGTGCACATCTTGAGCCAGTGGTCCAGCAGGGCCTCAAAGACAGCATGCCTAATGCAATGCTTTTGATTGGAAAGTGGGCAAAGAGCTCTCAACGATCCACTTTCCCTTAATTACATGAAGCAAACACCTCCTCAAGTACAGCCACAGAAGCCTGTTTGAATCTTTTCCCCCCAGCCCTCCCATCCTGCCCACTGACCAGCATAGAGGAGTTAAAAAGCCAAGAGCTGCCGAACGAATTGAGAAAAGGATACACCAGTCCATCTGCCTGGGGCAGTGGGTTCACATGTGAGTCTGTAGCATCACATCCAGATTTCTGCTCTTGTTCCCAGATTCCTTATGTAAATCTGTAGACTGAGTTCACCTCGAAATTTCAACATGCTTCTAAAACCCTAAACCTTGCTATAAGTTATGGATCAACTCAGAAGGGGTTAGGCAGGCCAACAAGCCCTCAGCTAGCTTACGAGGGATGAGTCAAGTCTGAACAGCCACAGATCTTACAAGGGAAGCCCCAGGGGGTGGAGGGCCAGAACCCCAGATCTTCACACGGGAACACAGGGCAGCAGGGCCCACTCCTTTTCCTCTGCTGGCTCGACCCTGCTCCTTCCTGGCCTCCTCCCTGGCTGCTTCTCTGACCTCCCAGCCTGCAAGCAGACAATTAAGCCTCTGCAAAGACTCATTTCCCTCTGCTCTAGCACTCCATGACCTGACCTTGACTTGTAGACTGACCTTGGTATTTGAGGCCTTCCCTAACCTCATTCCCTCACTCCCAAAGCGGCTGTGTTTCAGAATGCTCTCCAAATTTAAATCTCTGCATTGATTCAGAGACATTTGTGGGCAGACCACAGACCTCTTTTCTAGTAAAACCCTCCTCCAACCCCTGGGTATTCTCCCTCTCTCTCATATATATGTGTGTCTCATATATATATGTGTGTGTGTGTGTGTGTATATGTGTATGTATATATATGTGTGTACATATGTGTATCTATATGTGTATATATGTATGTGTATACACACACACATATACACACACGTACATATGTGTGTATTTATGTAACATTAGTTGAATGCATAGCATGTGCTGGGGGAGAGAACTAATGCTTCACTGAGAACCTACCACAGGAAAGAACTTTATCTTGAATTTCATTCCATTTTGGGGGCCAGATATTATTATTGTTCTCATTTTCAGTTGAAGTTGCAAAGATAGAGACAGACTCAACCACTTGCCCAAGGACCCACAGATAAATGGTGCGCAGCACTCACATCTTGGCCTCTTGACTCCCACCACACCATCCAGTCACCTGCCCACCTGCCCAGATTCTGCCCATCTAGATCCCACCCTATGTCTGTGAGGTTGCCAGTTGCATTAGTCAGGGCCTGGTGGGAAAAGGGTGATGGCTCACTCCAAAGGATATTTAAGGAGAGTTTGATAAAGCTATTCACCTATGTGTGGGTAGGAAAAGCCACTGGGACTGTTCAGGGTGGGATCCCAAGGCTTGGGGCAGGAAGGAGCCATCACCACTGCAGCCCAGAAGAGGGAAGGGGAGATAATGGCCAGAAGCAGAATCAAGGGGGCTGTGTGGTGAGGGGTCTGTGGCTTTATGCCAATAGGTGCAGCCAGCTCGTGGGCACCCCCAAGAAGATATCATAGAGTATAAACACCCCAGCACCCTCTCCCCCAGGCCCCACTTTAACCTCTGATCTCCTGTATTTGCCATTGACCAAAACCAATAGTAAGCCAGAAGGCAAGGGGGCCAGATGGGATTCCAGACAGATCAGCATCCCAAGACAAAAAGCCAGGGGCATCCACCCTTGTCTAGGTGAAAATTCCACATCTTAAGTACAAGAGGACACATAATGTCCCATCGGCCACTGAGTTGTTGCAGGGTAATGTCAGTCTGATCATACTCACACCAGTCCTCTGATCACAAAGTTTTAGTTTGTAATCATAGTTCATCTTCCAATGTGCATTCCACATTCCCCTTAGCCTCTGCTTGGGGGAACTTCCTTACCTTGGGAGAGAACCAAGGCTTTATTTCTGTGAGGTGTGAGTCCTTGATAGCCTTGTTTTTATTGGGTTGCCACAGTTGAATTTACTAGGACTTTGGGAAAGGGAGTATTAAGAGTTAAGAGGTGTCCCTGCAAATATCCTGAGCTACAAATATAATCCTCTTTGCCCACTCCCCCAATTCGCCTTGGTAATTGGGACCTCTTCCTGGGGCCAATTCAGTGGCACTCTTTTTTGCTTGTTGATTGAATGGCATGAGGAACCCCAAATATCCAAAAGATGTTTTGGCCTTCAATTGCACCAGCGTTTCTCACTGTAAAATATTAGGACTAACCTCTGTTTGGAATGGTGCAATGCTGTTTACATAAATCATCACATCCAACTCTCAGTACAAACTTGTGAGATTAACACTCATTATCCCAGTCTATAGATGAGAAAAGGGAGGCTCAGAAAAGTAGACTAATTTTCCCAGTATTACACAGAGCTAGTGTCTGAATACTGGTACTGAATGCTAAAGCCTGGGGCCCTTCCCTTGCCCCAGGCTGCTGCCTGCAGGAGTGCATAGGCCAAGATTGTCCCAGGAGTGTTAGATATGTATGTCCAGACAGACAGCCCTTTGGGCTTTTAGAAAATATCATTTTTCCCTCCATGACCCTTTCTTCTGCAAGCCCCAAACATCACAGAGCTGGTGGGAGCAAAATGCTCTTTTCATATTTTGCAGAGGACCTGATGCGGTTTTCTAGTCTTGACTGTCCAGGCTCAAGACAAAAAAAAAAAAAAAAAAAAAAAGGTCACCTGGAAAAAGCCCCCTCTTATAACCACTGCAGCCCCTGACAACTGATTTCTAGGCCTTTCTTTGAGGGGTAGAGACTGATAACAGCAGACACATCTCTCGAGGCTGGATTTTTGAGTTTTTTAAATTAATTTATCTTTAATTGACAAATAATAATTATGTACATTTGGGTGGTACAATGTGCTGTTTTGACCTATGTATATGCTGTAGAAAGATGCAATCAAGGTAATTAATGAATCTATCACGTTGCCCACTTAACATTTTTTTGTGGCAAGGATATTAAAAATCTAATCTTTTAGCAGTTTTGAAATATGCATTATTATTCACTGCGGTCATCATGCAGTGCAACAGATCAGCAAAACTTCTTCCTCCAGTCTAACGGAAACTTTGTACTCTTTGATGAACATCTCCTCTTTGCCCATCCCTCCTGCTACCCCACCCCTGCCCCATCTCTGGTATCCACCTATCTACTATTTCTAAGACAGAATTTTAGATTCCACAAATAAGTGAGATCATAGAGTATTTGTCTTTCTGGGCTAGGCTTATTCACTTAATGTAACATCCCCCAGTTCCATCCAAGTTGTCACAAATGACAGCATTTGTTTCTTTTTTAAGGCTGTATAGTATTCCATTGTGTATATATACCAAGTTTTCTTTATCCATTCATCCCTTGATGGACACTTAGGTTGTTTCCATATCTTGGTTATTGTGAATAAAGCTGAAATGAGCATGGGAGTACAGATATCCCTTCAGCATACCTATTTCAATTCCTTTGTATGTCTTCCCAGTAGTGGGATTGCTGGATCATATAAGAGTTCCATCTTTAGTTTTTTGAAGAACCTCCATACTATTTTCCAAAATGGCTATACTAATTTACATTCCCGCTAGCAGGGTACAAGAGTTCTCTTTTCTTCATATCCACACCAACACTTGTTATCACTTGTATTTTTGATAACAGCCGTTCTAACAGTTATGAAGTGATATCTCATTGTGGCTTCAATTTGTATTCCCATGATGATTAGAGATGTTGAGAATTTTTTCCATAAATCTGTTGACCATTTATACCTCTTCTTTTGAGAAATATCTTGTTCCTGCTCTTAGATCCCTTGCCTATTTTGTATTGGGTTATTTGTTTTTTCACTGCTGATTTGTTTGAGCTCCTTATATATTCTGGATATTAGCCACTTCTCAGATGTGTGGCTTGCTAATATTTTCTCCCAATACATAGTATAACCCATCACTCTGTGGATTTTTTCCATGGTAATGCAGATGCTTTTTCATTTGATGCAATCTCCTTGTCTATTTTTGTTTTTGTTGCCATGCTTTTGGAGTCCTATCCATGAAATAATTGCCCAGGCCAATGTCATGGGGCTTTTCTCCTTTTACTTCTAGTAGCCTTACAGTTTCAGGTCTTATATTGAAGTCTTTTATCTATTTTGAGCTGATTTTTGTATATGGTATAAGCATGAAATTTCATTTTGTGCATGTGGATATCTGGTTTTCCCAACACCATTTATTTTAAAAAATTGTCCTTTCTCCATAGTGTGTTCTTGGCACCTTTGTCAAAATTCAGCCCAAATGTCCATCAATCAAAAAGTAGATAAAGAAATTGTGGGGTGTGTGTGTGTGTGTGTGTATATATATATATTATATAATATATATATTTTATATATATATATATAAAGGGATACAACTTGGCCACAAAAAAAGGAATGAATTAATGGCCTTAGCAGCAATCTGGATGGAACTGGGGACTATTATTCTAAGTGACTAACTCAGGAATGGAAAACCAAACATCTTATGTTCTCACTCATAAGTGGGAG
Source organism: Papio anubis (assembly GCF_008728515.1). NCBI lineage: Eukaryota > Metazoa > Chordata > Mammalia > Primates > Cercopithecidae > Papio > Papio anubis. The sequence goes on along the minus strand of NC_044993.1, from coordinate 23,973,900 downwards.
CTAAGCTATGAGGATGCAAAGGCATAAGAATGATACAGTGGACTTTGGGGAATCAGGGGAAAGGGTGGGGGGGGTGTGAGGGATAAAAGACTACAAATTGGGTTCAGTGTATACTGCTCGAGTAATGAGTGCACCAAAATCTCAGAAATCACCACTAAAGAACTTACTCACGTAACCAAATGCCACCTGTTCCCCAAAAACCTATGGAAAAAAAAATTTTTTTTAATTATCGATAGTAAATATTTGGGTTTATTTCTGGGCTTTCTATCCTGTGCCATTGGTCAATGTTTTTATTCAAGTACCATGCTCTTTTGATTACAATAGCTTTATAATATATTTTGAAATCAGAGCATTTGATACTTCCAGCTTTGTTTTTTTTCCTCAAAAGATTCCTTTGACCATTTGGGGTCTTTTGTGTTTCATGCAAATTCTTAAATTGTTTTTTCTATTTCTGTGAAAAATGACATTGGAATTTTGATAGAGATTGCATTGAATCTGTAAATCTCTTCAGGTAGTTTGGAAATTTCAACAGTATTAATTCTTCCAATCCATGAACATGAGATATCTTTCCATTGTTTTTCTTCTTCAATTTCTTTCATCAATGTTTTATAGTTCTCAGTGTACAGATGTTTTACCTCTTCAGTTATTTTATTTTTTAAAGCCTATGGTAAATTGAATTGTTTTCTTAATTTCTTATTCAGAGAATTTGTTTTTGTTTGTTTGTTTCTGAGATGGAGTTTCACTATGTTGGCCAGGCTGGAATACAGTGGCATGATCTCAGCTCACTCCAACCTCCACCTCCTGGTTCAAGTGATTCTCTTGCCTCAGCCTCCTGAGGAGAGTTTGTTGTTAAACTATAGAAGCACTACTAATTTTTGTATGTTGATTTTGTAACCTGCAACTTTAATAAGTTTGTCATTTCTAACAGTTTTTTGATGGACTATTTATGGTTTTCTATACATAAGGTCATATCATCAGCAAACATACACAATTTCACTTCTTCCTTTCCTATATAAGTACCTTTTTTTTTCTTGCCTAATTGCCCTGACTAGGACTTTCACTACTATGTTGAAAGGAAGTGGCAAAGTGGGCATCCTTGTCTTGTTTCTGATCTTAGAAGAAGGGCTTTCAACTTTTCACTGTTTAGAATGTTAGTTGTGGGCTTGTCATACATGGCCTTTATTGTGTTGAGGTACATTCTTTCTATATCTATTTTGCTAAGAGTTTTTATCATAAATAGATGTTGAATTTTTTCAAGTGCTTTTTCTCCATCTATTGAGACGACCACGTAGTTTTTTTCTTCATTTTGTTAATATGGTGTATCACATCTATTGATTTATGTATGTCAAACCATCCTTGCACCCTTGGGATAAATTCCACTTGATCGTGGAGAATTCTCTTTTTAATGTGCTGTTGAATTCAGCTTATAAGCATTTTGTTGAGGATTTTTATGTCTATGTTCATCAGGGATATTTCCCTGTAATTTTCTTTTCTTAGAGCGTTCTTGTCTGGCTTTAGTATCAAGGTAATGTTGGCCTTGTAAAATGAGTTAAGAAGTACTTGTCCTCTTCAAGTTTTTGCAAGAGTTTGAGAAGGATTGCTAATAGTTTTTTCTTTAAATATTTGATAGAATTCAGTAGTGAAATCATCAGAAGAAATTAAAAGGTAAATTTAAAAATATCTTAAAAATGGAAACACAACATACCAGAACTTGTGAGATGCAACAAAAGCAGTCCCGAAAGGGAAGCTTATAGCAATAATTGCCCACATCAAAAAAAGAAAGATCTCAAACAAGCAACCTAATGTTACAACTCAAGGAACAAGAAAAAGAGCAAAAAAGGCCAAACTTAGCAGAGGGAAAGGAATAAAAAAGATCAGAGCAGAAATAAACAAAATAGAAACTAGGAAAAAAAAAAAAACAGCTAAACTAAAAATTGGCTTTTTGAAAAGATAAAATCAACAAACCTTTGGCTAAACTAACAAAGGAAAAAAGAAGACTCAAGTAAACAAAATTAGAAAGAGAAGATATTACAACTGATACCACAGAAAAAGATTCGTAAGAGACTACAACGCACAACTATACAACAACACATCCCAGCATTCTGGGAGGCCGAGGCAGGAGGATTGTTTGAGCCCAGAAGTCCGAGACCAGCCTGAGCAACAGAATGAGACCTCATCTCTACTAAAACTACAAAAACTTAGCAAGGTGTGATGGGGCACATCCGTAGTCCCAACTACTTCGGAGGCTGAGATGGGAGGATTACTTGAGCCCAGGAGGTCAAGGCTGCAGTGAGCCATGATCGTGCCACTGCACTCCAGCCTGGGTGACACAGTGAGATCTCATCTCAAAAAAAAAAAAAAAAAAAAAAAAGCCAGAGAAGTAGGAAATCTAAACAGACCAATAATGAGTAAGGAGATTGAATCAATAATAAAAAGTCTCCCATTAAAGAAAAGCCCAAGACCTATTTAATGGGAGATGGAGCCACCAGATAAAGCATCTTTGCAAAACTCCAAAGCCTCCTTTCCATGCCCCTTCAAATTAAAAGAGTTCCCTCTACTAATATATTAACTAAAATGAAATATTAATGGCTGTCCTCTATTATTTATTGGCTGTTTTTGGAGAATAAAATATTGAGACCCAAAGAGGAATCAATTTCTATGAAACCTCCCTTTCCTGAGAGGGCTTGATTCGTGCCACATAATAAAGAGATAAGCTTATCAGCTGCATCAGTTCAAAGACGTGTGCTGTAAATGTTGATTTTGAACCAATAAGAAGATTATAAGCACTGTCATAAAATATCCTTTCAGGATGTAAATTATTCAAAGCCCTTCATGGGCAGACACAGTATCTCATGCCTCAGTGATCCCACTCTATTCAACACATCTCATTTATTAAAGCCAGAGAGGCCCTCTGTTGATAAAGCCCCCTAAATAAATGATAACCTTCATCTCCTTCTTCCAAATTATTTTCACGATTAGAATTTGAAATGTTCATGCTGGAGGTGTCATGTCAAAAATTATGGCCTCTGTAAACCATGTACGCATCTTCATTGGCAAGCTCAGGTTCACCTGACAGTCAAGCCCCAAGCCCATATTTGTTAGAGCAGGACAATGGGTCTAGCAGTGCAGACAAGCTCTGAGGGCTCATCTTTACAATGCTCAGCTGTGAGATGCAGGATGTAATGGAATGAAAGGGCTTGGGCTGCAAATCTGCCTTGCCGTTCAGTCTCAGCATGACCCTGCATGACTCAGGGCGTGCAGTATGCCCTGGGCAAATCACTTAACCTCTCTAGAACTGAGTTTCTCTTACAGGGAGGTAGGAAATAATATGTGCACCCACCAGGCACAGAGTCTGGCTAATAGTAGGTTCTCAGTAAATACTTTTCACTGGATCGCCAACCATGGTACAGACCCCTTGGGGCAGGCTTCTTCTTGTCTCAAGGGCTCTCAGAAACCATGGAGTATCCTGAGCAGCTGTGCCTGCCTCAAAAGGTTCCAAGAGACAGCCCATCCTGGACTCATCTCTGGCCTTCGTTCACAGAAACCCCACCTGACTTTGAGGGCCCAATGCAAATGCTATCTCCTCCTTGAAGTATCTCAAGATTCCCTCACTTGAATTTTATCTTTCCTTTTCATCCTTTCCCAAATATTCATAGAGTGCCCCCCATGTGTCAAGCATCGCTCTGGGCTCTTTACAGATGGGAGCTTGTGTAATCTTCATTACAACCCTGCAAGACAAGTCTTGTTGCCTCTATTTGAGAGAAGAGGGAATTAGGCCTGGGGAAATTATCTTGCTCAACATCACACATTGAGTAAGAGATGGGACCAAGATCTGAACCAGGTTTGACTTGATTCCAAAGCCCATGCTCTTTCCTTTCTGTTCCACTGACCACCCTGCTGTTGCTGGACCCACAGCTCAATGCTATCTATCTGGGCTTCACTTACCCTGCTGAGCATGCCTCGGTTCTACTGGGAATAGGTCTCAGAGCTTGTCATAGATGCTACAGCTCCATCTGCCTGGCTTCCAGCTGGAATAGCATCCATTTACTCATGATATCTTCAATCCCTGCAAGACTTCCTCAGCCAGACCTAGATGACAGCACTGACTTAAATTCATTTCTCCCATTTCTCCATTAACCATGCTGTTCCTCAGTTTCTTCATCTATAAAATGGGATCAGAATGGTACCTATCTCAGGCAATAGCTATGAAGATCAGATGAGATCATTAATACAGAATGTTTTTTGCACAAGCCTACCACAGTCGGTGCTCAATAAATGTTAACTACTATTTGTTGGTATCTTAAAGGTTTCTGGCTAAGTCATTCTGACTCCAAATCCATTCTCTCCCTGGTATTGCACTGATAATTTCTCATGCCCATAGCAAAAAGCTTGGCATATAATGGTCAGCAAGTCATGAATTGCTGGAAAATTCTCTAATGTTTTCCAAAGAACATGCTAATTAGTGTCAAGAGCAGCTACATAGGACAATGGAGGGTACACAGGCTCCAGAATCAGACAGGCTAGAGTTTAAGTCTTGGCTATGATACCTTCTAGTGGGTGGTCCTGCGTGAAGTCATTCAATCCTTCTGGAGCCTGTAATTTCATGTCTGTAAAATAGGGGGTGGGGGACAGTCTAGATACCAAAGCTGCTAGGTCACCATAGGTAGAAAAAGAAACTGTCATCAGGAATACCATAAATGCTCATTTCCTTCCTCCCTTCCACCTTTTTCCTTCATTTTTCCTCTTTCCTCTCCCAACTCTCTACTTCCCAGTTTCCTGCCTCTGCATCTTATGAATGTCACCACCAGGACTGTGCTCCATCTCCTACCTGTTCTTGTGTTTTTGGTGGGGGTCTGGTGTGGACCCATTCATTAATTTGACCTCATCTCTCTGGAGGGACATAATAAATTCTTCAGCAACAAGGACCAAAGCCTACCTCATCTTAAGTGACAGTAGCTGCTTAGACATGTTCCACAAATGCCCATGGAAGGAATCATTCCCATCCACAATGAAAGGGAACTGCTGGCAAAAAGAAGGCCCTCAAACCAATCCTTAAAACTCTCCACCTTTCTCCATGCTATAGGTTATATCACAGCAAGGACCCATTATTCTAACACAATACTGAGAAGACAAAATGGTGGTTCATTGTTACAGTGCCCAAACCAAGCTGTACTATTCACAATAGCAAAGACATGGAATCAACCCAGATGTCCAGCAACAGTGGACTGGATAATGAAAATGTGGCACATGGCACATATACACTGTGGAATACTACATAGCTTTTTCTTTTTTTTTTTGAGATGGAGTTTTGCTCTTGTTGTCCAGCTGGAGTGCAATGGTGTGATCTCAGCTCACTGCAACCTCCACCCCATGGGTTTAAGCAATTCTCCTGCCTCATCCTCCCAAGTAGATGGGATTACAGGCATGCACCACAATGCCTGGCTAATTTTTTGTATTTTTAGTAGAGACGGGGCTTCACCATGTCGGTCAGACAGGTTTCAAACTCCTGACCTCAGGTGATCCACCCACCTTGGCCTCCCAAAGTGCTGGGATTACAGTCGTGAGCCACTGTGCCCAGCCACAGCTACTTTTTAAAATGAGATAATGGCCTTTGTAGCAACATGGATGGAACAAGAGGCTATAATTCTAAGTGAATTAATGTAGGAACTGAAAACCAAATTTCACATGTTCTCACTTATAAGTGGGAGCCAAACATTGTGTACACATGGACACAAAGAAGGAAACAATAGACGCTAGGGTCTATTTGAGAATGGAGGGTGGGAGGAGGGTGAGGATTGGAAAACTACCTATTGGTATTATGCTAATTACCTGGATGATGAAATAAACTGTATACCAAACCCCCATGCAATTTATCCATGTAACAAACCTGTATGTGTACCCCTTGAACCCAAAAGTTAGATAGAAAAAAATGTAACGCTCCCATGTGTACAACAAAATACACACACAAACATAAACACAATGAAACAATGCAAGAATTACTAAGTGTTCTTCATATGGAGATTGTAAAGTTCCTTGCAAATTCTTCAGAAGGAATGGGTTCTCTGAATTACTACTACCCAGAACACAGAAACCATTTGATTCATTTTGTTCACACGGCAGTTCTGTCTTGTCAAGAGCTGACAATCAGACATGCAAAACAAGTGCTATATATGAATTTTGCAAAAGTATCACTTTGGGAAAACAGAAACCAAAACAAATTGAAAAATCATATAAATAATTACTTGGAGTCTCAGCTCTAACATGAAAAAGGAAGGTACAGAAGCAGAAATGCTAATTAATATGACTGTGTAATTACACGGGCCCAAATTAATAAACTAGAATTACTCCAGATTTCCAGCAGGCAGCCCATCTTCGAGTGTGATCTCAGAGGTGTGGGCACAGAAGGGAAAATGCTTGGGTTTCCTTTGCCAGGTGCCCAGCTGGAAAGGCATCAGGAAAGGGGAATGTGAGGCCCCCATGCAGGAGAACTAAGCCCTCCTAGCCTCACCTCTCTGCTCAGACATGTTGAGCCCTCATCTACATCAGCAGGTACAAGCTTCCACCAAGACAACTTCTCTAATTAGGAAGTCATTCCTCATGTAGCTACAACAGCCCAACCACAACTTGCTAAGGACAAAATTAAACCCAACACAACCAAAGGATGGGATTTATGAAGCAGCCAGTACATGCTCTTCTCCCTTCTCTCCCTGTCTTTCTATATCTATGTCTCTCGCCCTGCCTCCTAGTTCCCCTACTTCTCTCTCAATTTGTTTTGGTTTCTGTTTTCCCAGACTAATACTTTTGCAAAATTCATAGGTATCACTTGTTTTGTATGTCTGATTGTCAGCTCTTGACAAGATATAATTGCTGTAAGAATAAAATGTATCAGACTCAGTCAGGTAGATGGTATCATCTATAAAAAAGTAATTATCTCACTCTATAGCAGTGAAAACCAAGCCTCCAAAGGTCAGCTAATCTGATTTTGCTTAAGCCACATAACTGGAAAACAGAAGGTTCTGAATTCAAAACTCTGGGCGTCTGAGTTCAAGCTCTTTTAATTACAGTAAGCTTCTTTCTAGAAATTAAAAATGCTTCCACCTCCCCTACTTAGAGCTACAGCATTCATTTGATCATGTGTTCATCCAATAAAGTCAATCATGTGCCTATCATGTGCCAGCTTTGGGCTATGTCCTGAGAATACAATACTGAGCAAAAATTGACCTAGACCCCACTTTCAAGGAACAAAGACAGTAAGATAGAATGTCATAAATAAAATGATCACACAAACAAATACGTTTCCATTGTCTTTGATCACAGCTACATAGCAGAAAGACATAGAGCTATAAGAACTTGTAAAAGTGAGGGTCAAGTGATCAGGAAACACTCTGCCGAAGAATGGTTGATGTGTGATCTGAAAGATAAGTGCAAATGTATAATATGTAAAGAGAAAATAATTTATATGAATATAGAAGAGTGTTCTGTACTTGCTCCATTTTCTTCCTGTCCATTGACCTCTTAACCTGCTCCAAACTAACCTGGCTTCTGCTCCCATCATTCTGTCATTGAAGTTCATACAATAAATTTTATGGACGTGTTCAATCCTCAGCTTGAGCCTTCAGGCATTTTGGACAACACTGCTACTTCCTTCTCCTTGAAATCACCTCCTCCTCGGCTTCTGAGCCAGAAATTTTCTGGTTTTTCCCCTGCCTTTATGGATCCTCTTTGAAAATTGTCATGACTTCATCAATTTCCTCAAAGTTGTATCTCTCGCCCCTTCTTCCAGACTCCAGATCTCTATTTCCAAGTTGCCTGATAGACCACTGTTCTTAGGTATCTCAGAGGCACCTCAAACTTAGCAGAATCAAAACTGAGTTCATCTTGTGACCCCCAACTCCATCTCAGCACCATCCATCCAAGTTGCAAACCAGAATCCCAGGCAATATCCGTGATCTCTTTCCCTCCCCGTCGTATATGGTAGAATGAATAATGGCCCCCAAAGATATCCAGGCCCTAATCCAGGGAACTTGTGATGTTACTCTATTGGCAGAAGAGAACATTGAAGATATGATAAACTTAAGGCTCTTGAGATGGAGAGATTATCCTAGATTATCAGGGTAAATCCTAAATGTAATCACAGGATCCCTTATAAGAGGGAGGCAGAGGAAGATTTAATGGCAGAAGAGGAGAAGGCCATGTGATGGCAGAAGCAGAGATTAGAGTGGTGCAGCCACAAGCCAAAAAATGTCAGCAGCCACTGGATGCTGGAAGAAGCAAGCGATGGAGTCTCCCTTGGAGCTTCCAGAAGGAACTAGTCCTGTCAACACTTTTATTTTCAGCCCTCTAAGACTCATTCCTGACTTCTGGCCACCAGAACTGTAAGACAATACATTGCTGTTGGTTTAAGCCATGAGTCTGTAGCAATTGGTTATAGCAGCAGTAGGGAACCAGTACACCCTACTAATCCACCCCAACCAGTCCTTTTGATTTTGCTATCTCAATAACTCCCAGATGCATCTACTTTTCTCCATCTCCCCACCTCCTTCCCTTCTATTATCTCTTAAATGAGTAGGTTCCACAGTCTCTAGCTTCCCATGACTCCTAAGATAGAGAGCAAAATCATTGGCATGACCCACGAAATCTTGCTTTTCCTGGTCCCTGTCTCCCTTCCCAGGCTTGTCTCGCACTCAGGACACACACAGGCTTTCTTTCAGATCTTGGAGGGTACTAATCCCCATCCCCCACAAGGCCTTTGCACAGCTTTCTTATTAGGTATAGGATGCTTGTTAACTTCAGATCATACTGAAGTGGCATGACTTCACCATATTCCTTCTGATCTCCCAAATTGGGTTCTTCTGGCACATAGAAGACTACCCTTTTACATTAATTTTTAGGATTGTTTGGTGTGTGTCTAACTCCTCAGCTGGCCTTCAGAGAATAGGGAGAGAGTGGGGCTATGACTGGTTTTGTCCACCACTATATCCCCAGCATCTAGCAAAGTGCCTAGCACACAGCGAGTGTTTTGTTTGGATAAATAATTGGATAAATATTGGATAAATAATCCAAATATTGTTTGGATAACTCCCAGAGTCCAGGGAAGTGTCTTTGAGTGCGTGTGTGCACAGGGTTAGCAGTCTTAGTATTTGGCTTTGCCCCAGCACTTCTAGGCAAGAGGTTTGAAGAAGGGAGGTAACAGGAGAAGAACCTAATTGCACACAGCAGTGGCCAAGGAATCTCCAGAATTAGAATTTCATCTTCCCCAGTGTCGTCTTCAAAGGATGGGTGCTGGGTGGGGTTATTGTTCATTTATGATTCACAATCGTCAATGTATTGGGATTTTCTTCACCACATCATCTACTCCCTCTATTTTTAGGCCTGTATAGTCTCCTCGGCCATCTTCCCTTGGGTTTCTTAGATTAAAGCACTTTGGAAATTGCCTATAAGAGGGCAGGTTCTTCAAATAGCTCCTCCGGGTCCAGATTTTAAGTGAAGGCACTCATAGCCCAGCCCGGCTGGGATAGGAATGGCTCTGAGTTAATCAGATAAACCCCTCTTTATCTATTTTATATACTAGGATTCCAAATAGGAATTTTTTAATAAAATGTTTTTCTGACTAGAAAGAAAGAAAAAAGTTTGTAGACCATTATTATTATACTTATTTGCACCACACTTTATACTTTTCAGAGTGTTTGCTGATTTGTTTCATTTGGTTCTCACATGAACCCTTCAGGCTAGGAGATCATTGACTTCAGTGGACAGATAACAAAACGACTCGAGGAGCTTAAATAACCTGCCCAAGATCACGCATCTCGTATAGGACAGAGCTGGGACTCAATCCTCTGACACAGAACTTCATGCAGGCCATGGAATGGTGGCTGGAGCCAATTTTATCTATTCATTAAGGCACCAGATGACTTCAGTGAACATTTAGGTTCTTATGCCTGGAGAGAAAACAGCATACCATTTTAACACTGTTTTCCTCCAGGTGGCAAGATTGTGAGTAAATTTATTGTCTTCTTTATGCTTCTCTGTAACATCTACACTGTGCATGCATTAATTTTATAATTAGAAAACATTAGAAAATAAGGAAGTATGATTATAAAGTAAGTCAAGGGAATAATGGAAAATAGGAAGATCTCCCCTCACCCTGGGAGGGGACAGGGGACGTGACTGATATTTGGTGCTGGCTCGAAGCTTGCTTTGCCAATTACCATTTCTTTAATCCTCAAGTCTCTTAACCTCTCTGAGTCTCAGTATAGCTCATTGTAAAAAGGAGAAAATAAACCTACCTGCATTGGTCAAAGCTCTTAGCTGCAAATGGCAGAAATACAACTTAAGCCAGCTTAGAGTGGAGAAGGAATTCACTGAGTCTTACGAATGAGGGGCTGAGGAATTTCACTGCAGACATGGCCACCTCTCCATCTGTGTGATCTGCCTTCCCGTTCTTCCTTCTTAAGCACTCTCTCACCCTGTGCCTGGAAAGATGGGACCCAGCAGGCTTCTCTTACCCACCCACATTAGCAAGTCTAGTGGAAAGAAAATCTACTCTCAGAGCTCATATACCAAGCCCAAGGATGGTTCTGATAGGTAGCCCATGCTGAGATCTTGCACCATCCCCAAAACCAATCATGGTGGCCAGGTAATAACCAATCCCATGTACTTACCCGAGAACCCAGTAGCCTCCTTCCGGGAGAGCTGTCTGTCCTGTGCTAATTACTGAGTGAGACAAACTGCTGGCCAGTCCAGATGAGGTGGGCATTTCCATTAGCCAGGGGATCTAATTTATATGTGCTGCTTGAGGGTTTAATTAGCTTGTGAAATGCATTTAAATGATAAGTTTTGCTTAAAAAAAATTTCAGTACTTGGCAGGTGAAAGAGAAAATCCTTAAAATCAAGGTGACAACACAGAAACAAAGAAATGTTTTGTCAGGAAAAAAAAAAAATAGAAACATAAGAAACTGGGTGTGGGAGAAAACTGTCATGACCCCGGGTTCAGAGACAACATGTATGTAGCCCATTACGTAGACTAAACCCTGTGTGCCCACCAAGTTCTCTGCTGTGAGCTCCTTTTTGGAGGGCGGGGGCCTTAACTACGCTTTGAAAATTGGAGACAAGCATTGCAGAAGATGCTCCTCTCTCGATAAAACTCCAAATAAATTAGATATTGAACAAGATGCCGAGATCCTGGCAAGAATGCACAAAAAATTGGGCCTCGGGCTGTTGGGAGATGATAAATTGTCAGTTTCTCTTTAATAAGATTGTGTCTCATCACCATCTCCTGTAAGGGATTTGATAGCTTTTGTTTTAACCTGTGAAGATTAAAATCAATTCCCAACTACAGCTGGGAGCCCCAAGTCATAGAGGCACAAAGATACCAATTAATCAATCAATCAGTTGGTCAATAGATCAGCATGTCCATATTGAGACCAATTTTTGCTGGGCATCTGGGGCAGGAAGAAGAATTAGAAAAATGATCCTGCAGATGCTGCCTGAGGGAAGCCATGCTTCAGAAGGCACTGTTTACAACTTTTAGGGGAAGAGCAAACCTATTTCCATTAGAATTACACTGGGTAGGCAGTGTTCTGTTTACTCATCAGTCTTATTTTATGGACATACTTGATTTGGGATCCTGGATTAACCACAGACTTTGACCTAGCCTTTTGACCTGCTCAGATGCCCACACTGGCAATGTCACTCTTCATGTATCAGCTGGGTTTCTGGGTCCTACCTCTGCTCCCAGGGCATTACAAAAGAGGCAGAAATGAGAAAGAGGCATCAGACAGAGGCTCAAATTCCACTGCCACCATTTTCTACTTTTGTGACTTTGCATAAGATATTCAGCCCCTCTTAGCCCTAGTATGTTTAACCACCAAAGCAGAAATATGGACTTTATATGTTTATAAAGTCCATTTAAATAATATGGACTTTGAAGCCCTTCAAGGATTAAATGAGATCATGTATGTGGAATGCTTGCAATGAGACACAGTTAATGGTAGTTTGTTAACATTACAATCAATTGTCATTGGTGGTAATAATGTTCTTTCACCTACCAGGTTACTCCTAGGTTGGATTCTTTTATTTTTTATTTTTTTATTTTTAGTATTGATAAAAAATGTATATTGGCATGTTTTGCTTCTCTGTTTTTTATTGTTTTTCCCCACCTCCGAATGGACTTTCTTACTCTACCATAATCCTATTAAATTCTACAGACTTCTACTTACATGACACAAATACCCCTCTGGCTTCAGCCCAAACAGAAACTAATTGTCCCCTTGTTCGCCTGTGTGTGAGTTTGTTTTTCCAGATGAAACATTTCAGACTCTGTTTTCTTGTCCCTCGGCATTTTTTAACAACCAACACTGTATGAGTTAGCCACAAAGACAGGGTTTCTTGGAGCAAGGAAGTAGGAGTGTGTGAAGCAAGTGGCTGTGTTTGAAGCCACATTTCTTAATTTCAGCTGAGAAACAGCTGAAAGAGTATGATATAGAGCAGAGCATATAAACTTGGAGATCAGAAAAGGCAGCGTGTTAATTAGCCCTGCCTCTACCTATGTAAGCTATGTGTCTCTGGGTTTATTACTAAACCAGTGTAAAATCAACAATTGTTCTTTCCCCTCGAAGAATGAAACTGGCATGATTAAGTGACACCATTTCCTTAAATATTTTGCAAAATAACATTAACAAGCCTTGAGAGTCATTACTTCCCTTGAAGTGAGGAAATCAAAGGAAGGACTTCTATGGGAGGCTCCAGAGAAAGGAGACTAAGACAGAAAAGTGGAAAACACAAGTTCAAGTCCTCGTCCTACCATCAGGGTACCTGTGATCTCGAACAAACTTCCTTCCCACTCTGGCCTCAGTTTACTCATTAGAACATGAAGAGATTTAGAGAACATGATCAATTAGGTATTCTTCCAGCTCTGGCAGTCAGTCACATTCTGGTCTGAGACTTCTCATGCTATGAAATCTTATTGCCATGATCTCTCTTCTCTGTCTTAACAGCCACACACCTGTTACCTCTTGCTTGTCAACAGTAATAATCACCAGTATTTATTGAATGACAAATATGAATCAGAGACTGTGCCAAATACTGTACACACCTCTTCTTATTTAATTCTCACCACAATCCTCTGAAGCACACTCAATTGTTATCCCCAGGTGAGGACTGAGGAACCCCAGGCTATGAAAGGTAGCAGGACTTCTTACTTACAAAACATTTCTGGGGCTTGAAGTACCGAATCCACATTGCTGTACCACCTCTCAACAATTATGACTGTAGGAGCTAAACTTTTCCTTTGTCCTCTTGAAGTCTGACTGAAAAACCAACTCACAAACGGCAGATTGATAAGAGAAAAGGCACTTCTCAAAGAGCTAAAAGTAGATCTGACACTCTATTGAGCCATCCTACTACAGAGTATCTACTCAAAGGAAATTAAGTCATGATATCAAAAAGACACCTGCACGCAATACTTATCACACCACAATTCACAACCACAAAAACATGGAACCAACCTAAGCGCCCAGCAACCGAAGAGTAGATAAAGAAAATGTGGTATATCTCCACCATGGAGTACTAGTCAGCCATAAAAAGAACAAAATAATGTATTTTGCTGCAATTTGAATGGAACTGGAGGCCATTATTCTAAATGAAGTAACTCACGAATGGAAAACCAAATACTGTGTGTTCTCACAAGTAGAAGCTAAGCTATGGGTATGCAAAGGCATACAGAGTGGTATAATGGCATACAGAGTGGTATACAGAATGGTATAATGCAGGGATACAGAGTGGTATAGTGCATACAAAGTGGTATAATGCAGGGATCCCCAACCCATTGGCCATGGACTGGTACCAGTCTGTGGCCTGTTAGGAACTGGGCCGTACAGCAGGAGGTGAGCAGCCAGTGAGCATTACCACCTGAGCTCTGCCTCCTGTCAGGTCAGTGGCAGCATTAGATTCTCATAGGAGCCCAAACCCTGTTGTGAACTGTGCATGCGAGGGATCTAGGTTGTGGGCTCCTATGAGAATCTAATGCCTGATGGTCTGAGGTGAAACAGTTTCATTGTGATAGCATCCCTTCTCAGCCCTGGTTCTGTGGGAAAATTGTCTTCCATGACACTGGTCCTGGTGCCAAAAAGGTTAGGGACTGCTGGTATAATGGGCATTGGAGACTCAGAAGGGAAAAGGGTGGGAGGGAGATGAAAGATAAAAAACTACATGTGGGTACAATGTACACTACTCAGGTGACAAGTGCATTAAAATTTCAGACTTTACCACTATACAATTCATTTACAGGTACACAAATGTATTAACGTGTATACAGGGAGAACCACAGGTGATCACCTCCCCTCACCCCCACAACAGGGTTCAGAAGCTTATAAACCATCCTAGCAAAACAGGTTATGGGAGGCAGACAAGAGGAATTCTGTTGAGGGGCAATAAAGGATCAGTAAGGAGATTAATGGATCCTGGAACAGGATTAATTTGTAAACATTTTTCTTGGGAATTTGAATGAGCCCGAGAGACAGATATTATTTAGTGAAATATCAGGTGTGGTTACATTCTTGGTATTACAGGGAGATGAAGAAAAAACGATTGTTCCTTTTGGTGGGTCTGAGTCTTAGGCAGATAAAGGAACTTCAACTTCATCCTGTGCTTTGGGAGAGACAGTGGTGCAGGGTAAAAGGCAAGAGAGACTTTGAGGCTTCTTCATTTAAGCATGTCAAAGAGCTACACTTTGGGGTATCAGTTTCTGAGCCCCGACATGATCTAGGCTTCCAAGACACAGAACTTGCCAAGGTCGCCTCTACCATCCAAGGTGTCTCTAAAGCATCTTCCTTTCTTCTCAGGTCTTCCTGCTCCCTCCATCCCCCTCTATTGTTTGGGCTTTGACTTAGGTATTTGATAAGAGGCAACATGGGGCAAGGGATAGTTTACCCGTGGAGGTGAGCTGAACAGAGTTAGAATCCCTCTGTGCCACGCAGAATGTGTACTCTTAGAAGACCTCCCCAAGCCTGGCTGCTATCCTACAGAGCACTCCTGTCCATGAGGCTATTGGGAGAGTTAAGCAGGATTCTGTAAATTAAAGTGATACCAACCAGACATACCACTGAGCATTGGCCCTGTCTCCCCCTACTTATATCCCAGTCTGTTAAGACACAACCCTTGAAAACTGCTTTCCTTATTTTAGAATTGACCTACTCCTCCTTGAATCAATCCAGATCTCAAAAAGTAACAAATTGCACACTGAAAATAGAGTGACTCAAAAAGTTTCTTTCTGAAGGGCTGTGTAGGAAAATGTGGGTAGAGGATACTAAAGGGATAAGAAAATATCTGGGGATTGGTACAAGTAGAACTTTACCACCCCTAGGACCAAAAGGCTAAGAGGCAGATAGTTACCAGAAACCAGGGAATGAGAGGCATGGAGAGTCAGCTTCCTTAGGAGGAGCCATGGTCTTCAGTCAAAGGACATGGCCAGCCAAGAGGGGACTCTGCAGGAAGATTGTTAGGGGATACTCTGACTTCATCCTTGGCTGTGAAAATTAATTCCTAAAATATAGAATTGACCCAAACTATTTTGATCAAGTACCAGGATGACATTGACCCTCAGTCAAGCCATGAAATGTACTGATTAATAATGTTGTTTTGTAACTATCAGCCAAAGGCATTTGGAGCTGGTTTGAATGAGTTTGTTAGCATAGTGTATTGACAATGGTGAGATGGATGATTTGCATTCTCTGACCTCCCTCCAAATGCTTTGTGTGGCTCCACATTGGATGGACCCAGTTGGAAGCAGCAGGAAAACGAACCCATTGATGTCATTCATACAATTCGGCTTCTGGGGCAGAAAATAGACAGGAAAATGGTAGGGAGCAGATCTTCCCATTGCTCTGCTGTCACAAAGTCTATATCCCTTACATTACACTTGCTGGGCACTCGTTTATCAGGAATATCACACGTATGGGTGTGCTGGCCTCACCCACCTAATGGTGAGCCCCCTAAGGGCATGCATTCCCCTTCCTTCCCATGGGCATCTCCCACTACCCATCTCAGTGGCTGGCATAGAGGAGGTGCAAGGCTACGTGTAACTGAATCTCCAGGAGAAGCATCAAGCATCATGGGGAACCAGCCAGCTGCTTGCTTTCCCCAAGGCTGTTTCCAAACATTGCTGCTAAAGACCTTGCCAGTTGCTGAGCAGCTACAGAGACATTCCAGAAGGTAGAGAGAGATCGCTGAGGGGAGAGAGTGGGTTTGCCGGTTGATGCCTGGTCGTAACAATTCTCCAAGTGCCTCCCTCCAGTGACTTTAGATAAATAGAGATGGGAATCACATTTCAGTGTGACAGCTTAAATGACATGTCAAGAAACAATTAAAAAGATCTAGTGCAACATGGTCCTGAGAGATTTTTGTCAGAGTGAATATGTCTCCCGCCAGGGCCGATGTGAGGGTGATATGGCCTGTGAGCCCACGTTCAGGGCCTTGAATTCTCAAAGGCAGGCTCCTGTGAAACCTGGGACCGCAGACTATGTGAGCCTGGAGAATTTGACCCTTTACTGCTTGTCAGTGTTTTCTAAATCACCTGTAATCAGCAGCACAAAACATCCACCTGGCAAATCTCCACCAGAACATGCTACCTTCCAATCCCAGTCAAAACCCCAACTGCGAGAAATAATATTTATGGAGTATTGCCTGAAGGACATGCTGTCCATCACTCCTTTAGATCAGCAGTTTTTCAGATTACCTTTCCCAGAGCCCCAGAGTTCCTGAGGGTATCCCTGAGGTTCCCTAGAAACCAATTCCCTATCTCTACCCCAAAGCAGAGAATGGGAGGTCTGATCTGTTGCATAGTAGGTACTGGAGTTGCATATAAGAAATGAGCTTTTTCAAAAAGGATGCTTATCCCTTAAAAGGACAAAAGTCACCAATTTTGCACTATTTTTTTTTTTTTCCTGCAATCAAGACAGATGGTGAGAATTCTGCAAGCCTCGGTCATGTTACTTTGCTCTGCTGCCCTTAGAATTTCTGGAAATAAAATAAGCTTCAGTGCAATCCCATCAGCCCACATTGTGGGACCCCAGAGGAAACAGCCTGTCGAAATTCCTGATGTGTCTCTTGGAGGGCTCCTTTTGGTGAATCCACGGCAGCATTTCCTCTTCTGTATCAGGAAAGGTTGATTCCAGTTTGTGTCATGTATTCACTATGGACTGGGAAATTCAACTTCTCCCTCTTAGCCTTGGCCTCTGGAACCCTCAGTGCTATTTTGGCAGCAACTTGCAATGGTACAGGACTTGTGCTCTCACAGATTCTAATCCCTGCCCCAGCTCCCTCGGTAATGTATTTTGTTATTTTCAATTGCATTTCTTTGTATGATTTAATTCAGAAGATATGCATTATCACTCATTTGTTAAAAAAAAAGAGAGAGAGAGAAAGAGAGAGAGAGAATATAAATAAATAAGTGTAAGTGACTCTTAAAGAAAAAGAAAGCAACTTCCTTCATTTGGTGAGGCTTTTGTCCCTCACCTCCACCCCAGACATACTCTAATTCTCATCTGTGGAATACACTGTCTTTTCTCATTCCCTGCTGACAAATCTCCCAGCTCCCTATGGGTGGAAGGACCACACCTTAGATTCAAGTCTTCACTGGGGATGGAGCACAGAGAGGGCTGGGCACAGAGGAGCTAGGGCCTTGGCTTATGTTGGGAAAGACAGGCAGGGCCAGGTGCAGTGGCTCAAGTCTGTAATCCCAACACATTGGGAGGCTGAGGTGGGAGGATCGTTTGAGCCCAGGAGGTCAAGACCAGCCTAGGCAACATAGTGAGACCCCATCTCTACAAAAAATAGAAAAATTAACTGGGCATGGTGGCACGTGCCTGTAGTCCCAGCTACTCAGGAGGCTGAGGCAGGAGGATACCTTGAGCCCAGGAGGTCAATGCTGCAGTGAACCTTGATTGCACGACTGCACTCCAGCCTATGAGAACTCTAGCCAAGTTCTGTTGTTGTTAGAAAGATGCTCTCCACCTAACCTCCATGCCCCTGCCAAAGGCTCTTGCAACATCCTCTGACTAGATTGAAACCCCAGTAGAGAGAGAGAGAGAGAGAGAGAAAGGGAGGGAGGGAGGGAGAGAGGGAAGGAGGGAGGGAGGAGGAGGAGGGAGGGAGTGAGGAAGGGAAGGAAGGAAGGAAGGAAGGAAGGAAGGAAGGAAGGAAGGAAGGAAGGAAGGAAAAGAGAGAAATAGAGAAAGAGAGGAAGGACGGAAAGGAAAAGGAAGAGGAAAGGAAAGACCCGGAGATATTTCATTACTCACTTTCAACACAAGTTTTAGAAATAAAGACAGAGCCAGGGTCACTCCCAGCTTCCCCCAGTCCTGCATTCCCCAGGACCATCATGTCTGACCTTAGGATATGTCCGCAGATGGGAGGTCTGGAATTTGTTTTGCTGCCATTGACCCAGTCTCAGGCTTTGATATTTTTAAATTTCTGAGTTGAAGAATCCTTGTTTTGCTAAGAAGAGAGAACATAACCTGGGGCCTCCTGGAAGCAGCATTTGTTTCCACAATTCTGCTGTCTTGATTGATGACATGGAGTGAGCCTCCTGTGATAGCAGGGTGCCCAAGAGGGCTGCTTCTTTGTATTTGGATGTGCATGGCACATACACAAACACATATACCCATGTGCTGAGACTTGCATGAATTTGGAGTCAGAAAGACTTGAGTTCAAACATTGGTTCAGCCACTTACCAAATGTATGTGTGTGCCTTTTGGCAGGTATTCTAATCTGTATAAGCCACATTTTCCTTTTGACCATAGGTAACACTGTTTCATTTCCCCTACAAGCCGAGGCAAGCATTAGTATTAATAACAGCTCCAGTTTAACTGGTTGCTTAAGCATTCTGTGCCTCAGTTTCTTACCTATAGTGTGGGGATTATATCCACACTTACCTCACTGGGCTGCTATGAGAACTAAATAAGAAAGTGTATGTAGAGAACTCAGTGTGCAGCCTGGATAGAAAAGTATGTTTATTATGTGTACATCTTCAGAAGGTGAAAACTTACAGCCTTTTGGTATGTTTTCCTTGATCCAGGGGGAACATGACCTATGGTCGTGCCATGTGTTGTGCCTGATGGCCATATGGATGCTCCAGGGAAGGAGCCTTTTATTGCCGGTTTGGGCAGATCCTTTTGATTTAGCTGTGGACTAAAGCCATGGTCATTTTCTGCCAATCAGTGCCTTAATGTCTGTGTCCGTCTGAAGCTTTATTGCCAGGTAGTGCCCCCTTGCCAAGTTCTGTTGTTGTTGGAAAGATGCTCTCCACCTAACCTCCATGTCCCTGCCAAAGGCTCTTGCAACATCCTCTGACTAGAGCGCTGGGCACCACTAGTACTACAGTCGACCTGCCAACCCGCAGTCCCTCTCTCATCTTCTGCTGTAGCTGCCAACATCCCCTCCTCCTCGCCTCTCCAGTAGGGGGCTCTACACTCAGGGCTCTATGCCACCACGCCCCACTGCAGCATGCACAGCCATTCTTGTGAAGTGACAAGCATGGATGCATTCAGAACAGCTTCACTGTACTGGAGCCCAGTGGAAGGAGGAATGTGCCTACAGCCAGGCCTGGGGAGGCTGCCATTTTTCTTCCTGAACCCTCCCCTCTCCCGAAGGGGCCATATTTAATTCATAATACTGGAGCTAGCACCATTGCCAGATATATTTCCTTGCTGATTAAACATTAAACACACTAGTATTTCAAAGCATTTGAAATAACTCAGAACTAATGAAGGACTAATTGCTTCACTCTGTATATTCAAATTGTGATGTTATTTTTTTAAAAAAACGCATTCTTATGTCAACTGTTGCATCAATTAATTGCAAATTTTCCAACAGTTAGCGGTAGTGTGATTAAAGCATATGAAAATAATCTTTTAATTAGCTTTCATTTTGAAACAAATAGACAATTAAACCAAAGAAGTAAGTGTGAAAATTCTGTTGGTCTGCTCTTCTTGGGGAGGGAATGCTTGTACAAATAATGACCATATCATTGGAAATTATTTCCTTGGCTAGCCTAATGGTTGCTCAGTAACTCCATCTTTTCCCTTTTACATCTCTTCTATTTCTTACAACCCTGGTACCCCTACTGTTTTCCCCAGAAGCCTAAAATATATAACTAGATGAATAATAGCCTTTTTCAAGCATGTATTTTTGAGTAGAGCTATTTAAAGTATCAGCCAATTCTTATTAAAAATATCATTGCTCACATTCCTAGCATTTAAAAAGAGAAAAAAAATAAATCTGTTTTTGGCCACTAAGTCATTAATTCTTTCACCCACCCTGTGGAGCAGGGCTGAGATTATAGAGAGAGGAGAGGTACTTCGGGCACAAGATTTAAGGAGGACACGCTCTCAGAGTCCCAGCCTGCACGTGCACTACCCTCAGGGCATGTGCCTTCTCAAATCTGTGACCTAGGCATTTTGCTGGTCTCACCCCAGTCCCAGCCTTACGAGTAAGAGTCACATGTAGGGTACCTACTATGTGCTTCGTGCTATTCTAGAACCTATTAGGCAAAGGGATAATCTTTTTGGTCCAAGGAGAATCTTTTTGCATTTTGTTACATGCAAAGGTACTGTGGCCCAGAGAAAGGGGAAGGGATATGCCTGATCTGCTACAGAGAAAACAGAGATGGAGATGACAAGGTTCTGGTCCTTGTCCATTCAGTCAAAAGGAATTTGTTGGGTATCTCCTGTGTGTGTGGCATGTGTGAGAGATCTCCAGCCTGAGATGGGCAGCATTGCCAGGAAAGGCACACTCTGTGAGGCAACACAGGGGAGCTGAACTTGAGGTAATGGAGAGTGAAAGCCACTCTTTGAGCTGGGTGACCTTGGGCTACTGGCTTAACATCTCTTAGGCTGTGGATCATTTATTTAAACATAGATAATACTTAGGTGGCTGTAAGCACCATGAATAATAATGTAACATGTATTGCATAGTGACTGACATAGAATAAATCATAATAAGTAGCATTTTATAAGTACTATGTGCCACTAGGTCAAATGCTTTCTTTGCATTGCATAATTCTATCTGTAGAAAAACCCATGGAATAGGTATTGCAAACTTCATTTTATAGGTAAGAAAATAGGTTCAGAGAAACAAAATGACTTGCCAGCATTCACAAAGCTGGTAAGTGGCAAGAGCCAGGACTTAAACCAGTTCCATCATATTCAAATGTTCAAGCTCTTAACTGTTATGCTAAAAGAAAGGGAGAAAATGATGGAGCTCAAATTTGGGAACATACCCATGGTGACCAGGATTCTTAGGGAAAGACCTAGAGATCTTAAATTCATCATCCAATCCCTTTCAGCTACCATTGCAAACACAATTAATGGTGCCTGTTAGCAACACCAGCAGCAAGAGTAGGATTGTAATCTCACCATGACGGAAACAATGTGTAAGATGGGAAAAAATCAATTTCCACATGATGGTACAGTTGCATACAGATATTTTTGGACCTCAAGAATAGAACTATGGCATGAAACTGAATCATAGACTTTAAGAGTTGGAAGCAATCCTGTCTACTGTGTAACCCAACCTCCCTGGCACCCTTGGCACAGACGGCACAGTTTTGTTCAGCTCCAGTAAGAGGGACCCATCCATCTCACCAGAAAACTCTTTCATTCTATTGAACTGAAATCTGCCCTTCTGTCCTGTGGACCCACACAGAAACATAGCACCCCTGGACCAGGCTCATGCTGCCTCTTCCTCAAGGTGAAAAGCCTCAGTCTTCTACCCATTCTCTACAGGGCGCTTTCTATATTCCTCATCATCTCAACAACTCTTCCTATGACCACTGGGAATTTGACAGATGTAGGGTTAAATCCAGCTCCACCACCACAGCTAACCTCAAGGAAACGAATTAACCTCTCAGAAATTCGGTTTTTTCTTCTATAAAGTAATAACAGCTACTATAGTTATTTAGGGTTGTTGCATTAAGTATCTAAAATGAGATGAAGCATGTAAGCATATGACCTGCCCTATATATGTAATCAATAAATGTGAACCCCTGTCATCACTAGTGTGATTATTTCAGAGAGGCCTGAAGCAATGGAGAAAAGGAGGGACCAGCCCATCAACCTTAAAGGGACAGAGCAGAGGTGAGGTCAGGTCCACTGTTCCAAAGGGTAGTAAGTAAACGAACAGTTCTATTTCATAAAGCCCCCTGTGGGAGTCCTTCAGCTCTGACGTCTCTGCAGTTCTATTCAAATATCATTTTGGTTCTGCTAAATCATCACCAGAATGTGTTATCACAAATCACTCTGTGACTTGGCAGAATTGAGTGAAATGTGATCTCAAATCCTAAACTAAAGGAGTGGGGCATTTGCAATAGCACATTCATTTACACCATTTCATTTTGTTATTTCAACTGCTAAGATGTTCAAAGCTCCCAGCATGAAGCCTTGGCCACAACAGAAGGAGGACACTGAGTTATGACAAGTCCTTGTCAGTCTTCCTTGCAAAAGCAAGAGTGAGCATGTGCTGCTGATATGTGGTGATTTGCAGAGGATGGGGGCTCAACACTGGAGCCCAGTTAAACACACAAGGGCTTTCATAGAGGTCAAAACATAGAGAGCAAATCACAAGAACCCCAGGGTACCTCCTTTCTGCATCAAGCATTGGTGAGTACACAGAGTAAATGGTGAATGGAATTTTGGAGTGATGTGGTCTGAATGTCTATGTCCCCCTAAAATTTCTATATTGAAATTCTTACCCTCAGAGTGATGGTATTAAGAGGTGGGACCTTTGGGCGGTGATTAGGTCATGAGGGTGGAACACTGATGAATGGAATTAGTGAACTTATAAAAGAAGCCTGAGAAAGACCCCTCACCCCTTCTGCTACATGAGGTTAGAGTGAGAAGGTAGCTGTCTCTGGGGAAGAGGCCCTCAGCAGACACTGAATCTGCCAGTGCCTTGATCTTTGACTTCCCAGACTCTAGAACTATAAGAAATAAATTTCTGTTGTTATAAGCCAACCAGTCTATGGTATTTGGTTGTAGCAGCCCAACAGACCAAGGCAGGGAGTGTCTACTTCATTTCCCTCCCATCTAGTTTCTACTCTACCTGCTGGGATAAAAACTCTAATGCTCCCAGTCTTAGAGACAGCAAAAGCCAGGTCTGCTGGCAATGCAACAGGAACATCTTAAGAACCCAACATAGGGATCTGGAGAGGACTGTGTACCCAGTGACCTGAATCTCAGATCTTAAAACCATGGGGTCAGTGAAGACCCTGACCCCTCTAGATCCACCACCACCTACCCTATCACTCAAACTCTGATTGAGATATTCCCTTGGGCTCATCTGGTCAGTCACACCCAATTGTTCTGTCTTTCCTATGCCAAGCCAACCTGATTTTACTGGCTTCCTGGAGCATCGAGTTAGAAAAGCTGGGGTGGTTTCATCTTGCTTTAGAGGGAAATCTACATTAACAACAAATACCTGCTATGGGCAAGGGAGAAATCGAGAAATAGAGTGACACGTGTTTGCCGAACTTGTGTCTCTGCCCCCACAGTCTACTTGTTAATCTAATCCGTAGCAAGTAGTTTGTATTTTTTTTTTTTAATTTTTATTTTTTAGATGGAGTCTCGCTCTGTCACCCAGGCTGGAGTGCAGTGGCGCCATCTCAGCTCACTGCAAGCTCTGCCTCCCAGGTTCACGCCATTCTCCTGCCTCAGCCTCCCAAGTAGCTGGGATTACAGGTGCCTGCTACCGCGCCCAGCTAATTTTTTGTATTTTTAGTACAGATGGGGCTTCACTGTGTTAGCCAGGATTGTCTCGATCTCCTGACCTCGTGATCCACCCACCTCGGCCCCCCAAAGTGCTGGAATTACAGGCATGAGCCACTGTACCCGGCTGTAGTTTGTATTTTATTACAAATACAATAGAAATCCTTGAAAGAATGAATGGGACACTGGAGAAAAGGAGGAGAGGAATCTGGGTGTTTTTAGCTTGAACACTGGGGTGACATTTACTGAGATGGGGAAGATGGGCATCTGGAGGTCTGGAGTGGATACTCAAGTGTTCTATTCTCAACACGTTAAGTTCCAAATGCAAATCAGTCAAACAAAAATGTTGAAAAGGTATTTAGAAATAGCAGATCTGGATATTAAAATGTTGATGTCATGGGCACATAAAGTCACAGAGGCCAAGGAAACAAAGGGTTTCAAGTATAAAAGTATGGGCAACTCTGCCAAATGCTACTTAGTGGTCAAGAGGAAGCAGAAAGAGAGATTTGTTGGAATTAGCTACATGGAACTATTTGGTGACCTCAAAATCTGTGGTCTCAGGAGGTCAGAAGGGGACCAATCGCCCTTGGAAGAAGCTGAGTAGAGACTGGAAAATGGGAAAGTTCAGACCACAGAGGTAAATTCTGAGACAATTTGAATGAAAGGAACAGGACAGTGGATGGTGTCAATGGGTCAAGGTTGTTTTCGCCCTTTTTTTGTTAAGATGGAAGATATTAGGTCACATGTGTATGTTGATAAGAATGAATCCTTAGCAAAGAAAGAAAATAATGAAACAATGTTTAAAGGGATTATTAAATAGAAAGCATAGATTTTATTGTGAGAAGTAGTTCTGTTTGTTCATTTATTCATTAACACATTCACTTAAATACTTTCTGAATGGCTACGATGTCATGTATCAGACAGACCAGTGTGGGTAGCAAATGGGTTAATTAAATTACTCTTGGCCCCTTCAATGGATGCTAGAAAAGCCATCTCTCTTGGATCTCAAGCTGGAAGAAATGTTTAAGTATTTAACCACTGGGCTGATTTTCAGTGTCTAGAAGGCATTTATTGCAAAGATTTTCAAAGGTTGTAAGTAGCATAGAATAAAACTGTGAGCCTTTTAAACAATTATAACTACTATAAGGGATATAATTGGAGAATATATATAATACAATTGGAAAATGTAATTGGAGAATTATAGTCACCAGAGAACGCAGGTCCTCACATAGCTAAGGTGTATGGTTTATCCTCAGCTGTTCTATGTGGGAACACTTGCAGAAAGCATTAACATGCTTCTCTTCTAATCTATGTCCATACCTACTAGACTAAATCCCAGCAGGAAGTGGCTATTCCCCACCTACACCACCCTGTTTTGAAGGACCATCCATGCTGGGATACAAAATGTCACCACCATCTCCTGTTTTTCCTGACCACTGCATTCTAGAAGCAGGGATCCAAAAGCAGACACAGCATGAGAGAAACTGACACAGGTGAGGAGACTCAAGGTACTGCCATAGCTGCTGGGTGCTCTAGACAGGGCATTGTATCTCAGTGCTTACACACCAAATGGATTTAGGATGGAGCCTCTTACATGGTTTCACGTCTGACCTTTGCAGAGGGTGAATGGCCATCTAGTTTTGTTCTGAGAATTCTACCTTCTCATTCATAACTGGTAGAATGCCTCCAAGACTCTGGCAAATGATTGGCTGCTTAAGTAACCAAGGGAGTTTGGTTTTTTATTGTACTTCAATATTTCACCCTCTTGTCTTCAAGTTTGCAGTAAGAATGACTAGCTTGGCATTTTCTCAGCATGGAAATAAATTTTTTTTAAGAATTATTCTATGCATTACTTTACCTCCACAAGAGAGTGTGAGTACTTTGAGGTAAGTACCAATATATTGTTTTATAAACAATAATATCCATAAGAACCTTAGGAGACTCCAGAACAATAATTATTAGTTAAATAGAAAGAGACTACTTGGGGAACAGAGCCAGAATGAAATGAGATGAGTTGGATGGGAATTAAATACTGATGAGGAAAAGGAAACTCAAGGTTGTCCACTGGGATATTCTACTTTTAAACCAAACTGACCCCCTCACCACCCTCCACAGATGCCACAGAAGAATGCCCATCTCTGGCCTACAGTCTTCACCACACTTAGTGTCATGCATGTGTCTGCCTTGTTGCTGCCATTGCTGTTCCCCTCAACCCTTCTCTAGAGTCTGTCCTGCTTTGGACACTTTTGGCTTTGCTTTTGTTGCTTTGTTGTTGTTGTTGCTTTGTTTCCAACTCCACTGTGATTCTCACCCTGGGGATGAGAATATATCTGACTTGTTTAGCCATCAGCATTCTGAGCCTAAGTCATGGTTTGCATTCATCCTCTGGCTTCTCTCACTCTAGATTACTCATCATGAAACCCCAGGACAGTCCTCTCCCCAGGTCCATTGCCTACCTCGCTGGCCCCTGACACAGGAACAGACACGTGGAGGATCAACATAAGGAGGTACTATTAAAAGATTATAGTACCACCTCACCTATAAAGTAGAACCGCAAGGTTCATAGATCCCAGAGATTCTTGCAGAGTCCCAAGTGCATTTATGAGACACTGCTCCGGCTACAAATCCTGCATTTTGGTAACATCTTATGGGAACTAATAGAATCAGCTGATTTGAACTCTGAGATACACTCTGATCACCAGCAGAACCAAATCATTGGAACTTTTTAATCCAGGGTTTATCTTATGAAGACATTCATTCAACAATATTTATGAGTGCCTAGCACTGTGATAGGTTCTGAAGATATGATGGTAATCAACAACACAGAACAAGAGTGATCCCTGACAGCTGCAGTCGCCAGACTTTTTGGCACCAGGGACTGGTTTCATGGAAGACAATTTTTCCATGGATGCTGGGCTGCGGGGTATGGTTTTGGGATGAAACTGTTCCACCTCAGATCATCAGGCATTCGATTCTCACAAGAAGCATCCACTCTAGATCTCTCACATGTGCAGTTCACAATAGGGTTCATGCTCCTGTGAGAATCTAATGCCACAGCTGATCTGACAGGAGGTGGAGCTCAGGTGGTAATGTGAGTGATGGGGAGTGACTGTAAATACAGATGAAGCTTCACTGGCTTGCTCACCAACCACTTATCTCCTGCTGTGTGGCCCAGTTCCTAACAGGCCATTGACCAGCACCAGTCCACAGACTCGGGGTTGGGGACCCCTGTGGCTTATAGAACTCATGATCTCAATGGAGAGGCATGGCACTAACCAAACAATACACTAGTAACTGTAAAGTTGTAAGTTTGGTAAGGGCTATGATCAAGCACGGCATACTGTGCGGGTGAATAATATGGGAAACTGACCTAGTTTGAAAATCAGTAAAATATTTATATGAGGAAGAAAATAATTTCTGAGGTCTGAGGAATGAGTTGGCATTAAATAGCCAAAGTGAGGTTAGAGGGCTGGGGCAAGAGAGACCAGTGTGTGTGAAAGCTCTGTTGCAAGAAGGAACCTGGTGAATATGAAGAAGTGAAGGAAAATCTGTGAGTTGGAACCGAGAATGGATGGGAATTGGAAAATGAGGAAGCTGGAGATTGGGGTGGGCCACACAGAGCCCAGGCCATGATGAGAATTTTGGTTGGAATAACAGGTCAACATGATTAGATGTGAATTTTGAAAAAAAAAAAAAAAGTACAATAAATCTTGCTTCTGTGCAGGGACTGGCCTGTAGCTTTTGTCAAGAGGGAGGGAGGTAAATTGAATAGGAGGCTATTACAGTTTTCCCAGTGAGAGTGATGAAATTGGGCTTGGAGTAGGATAGCAGCAGTGGAGATGGAGTGGAGAGGGTATACCTCAGAGACATATTCCAGGAGGCAAAATCAGCTGAGCTGGCAATGAATTGCCTAGAGTGGGCAAGGAAGACTACAGTGTTAGGTTTGGCCCCAGTGTTCATCCAGTGCTCACTCACGCAAGGTAATTCAAAGCCAAACAAAACAGCTTTGGCCAGGCACAGTGGCTCATGCCTGTAATCCCAGCACTTTGGGAGGCTGAGGTGGGCAAATCACGGGGTCAAGAGTTTGACACCAGCCTGGCCAACATGGTGAAACCCCATCTCTACTTTAAAAAAAAAAAAAAAAAGGAGCTGGGCATGGTGGCATGTGCCTGTAATCCCGGCTACTCAGGAGGCTGAGGCAGGAGAATTTCTTGAACCCAGGAGGTGGAGGTTGCAGTAAGCCGAGATGGCGCCATTGCATTCCAGCCTGGGCAACAGAGTGAGACTCCATATCAAGAACAAAACAAAACAAAGAGAGAGCTTCATGAAAATAGATTCGATCAAAACGTAGGACTGGGGAAGGCTACTCGACTGAACAACATTGAAAAGTGGCAGCCGTGCTGCCCTTTCCAGGATTCTCTGTGCTGTGAACTGGTCACTGCGCTGGGTATCTTCAAACATATTTTGTCCTTAGATCTGTTCTGGAATCTGTGTGATGCAAAATTATTTTAACATTAGTCCACAGAAAAAGAACAGTTGAATATCCAGTGAAATGGAAATTCAGAAACATACATTTTTAAAAATCTCATCAAAAAGTTACATCAGGATACCTAAACCATTCCCAGCTCTGCAATTAACTTGCTCTGTGACCTTGGGCAATTTCCTTTCCCTCTCTGTGCTTCCATCTCTGCACTAAGTAATCTGTAAAGCAACTTCCAGCCCTAAAATTCTTTACCTATGTGACTCCATCTCTACTCACATGGAGAAGAGCATGCCCGTAATTGCAGGTAATTTAACTTCTGTTTAATGTTGAGTCTTGCATACTCAGCTCCGTGTATTAACTTAGAGAGTTATTTCAAACAAAATGCAACATAATCTACCGTCAATTTTGAAACAAATTTGTTCTAATGAAAAATGTTCTTAGCAACAACAACCTTGTATAAGAGTTACATTTTCCTAATGGGCAGTGGGCAAAGGGAAACATCAAAATATGTTCCAACTCAGCAAACCCTGAGAATGCACGCCACATAAACACGGCTGTTTGTTCCCAATAAAATTAGCTACATGTTAACCTGCACAGTCAGACTCCTTGGATGATTTTTCAGAGTGCTACCAATTTATATCTCAGGCTTCCCTAGTGCAGCACACCTGATTGCCTCCTCTGCCACATCCTGCAAAGGAACATCTGTTCATAATGTCTTGACGCTGCTTCCAGGAATATACCTGCACTCTACGCACAGACTAGATTAAATGCCCCCCACCTTCCACCTCTGTTGCCAATTCCTTACTTTAGATCATCGCCATCCACTGCATAGACCATGGCAACAGCAGAGTCACTGGTTAATCTGATTCCAGTTATCCTATCCCACTATTCTATGTTCTGTGCCAGTTTCCACAACAGGCACACCTGTCTTCTCACCCCTTTCCTCTAAAGCCTCTCTGATGCTCAGAATTAAACCCAGTCTCCCAGACATGGCATTCTAGGTCCTTCAGGAACTGACTCCAGGCCACCCGTCCAGGCTTACCTGTCCAGATCCAGCCACATGTGCCCTTCCTCTGAGACACACTGGCTGTTTCCCTCTTCTCACGATATGACATTCTCCTCTGAATCAGCTAATCTTTACTGTGACTATTCCCTTTTCCTGCAATGTCCTCTTTCTCTTCTTAGTGTATACCCACTCATTCATCAACAAATAGTCTAAGCAGCTGCCATAATACAGATGAGGTTATTTAATTATGCCTCCTCAAGGAGCTCTGAGACAAGTGGGAGAGACACGCAAATGGACAATTAGGGGATAGTGAGATGTGTGCTGTTCTGGGGATATAGACCCAGGGGGAGCTCAGAGGACTTTCAAAAGAAGGCCATCCCTGATTTGAAGGTTAAAAGGAGAATACGAGCGAACCCGTCTAAGCTGTAGGTAATTCTGGTGGAGTGAGCAGCCTTGCTAAGGAAAAAAGATGAGCAAGACGAGGAGAGGAAAAATAAACCAGTTACGTCTGCAGGACAGGGTGCATGCTGGAGAATAGGGAGGATTCAGACTAGAAAGGTAAGTGATGACTAAGTCATGATGACGGGGCTTGTATGTCCCAAGTGGAGGTTAGCATCCCCTTGAGAACAAAGAACAAGGTGGAGCTACTGGGGACTTTAAGCAGAGGGGTGACCTGGACAGATTTGGTTTTTAGTTTGATATCCCGTGCTGCCACATGGCAGGAGCCAGACAGGAGGAAAAGTGAGGGGAGGGAAAGTTGTTGCAGTGAAGGACTGGTCATGGGCTGTAAAAATGTTAGTTGAATAAACAAACAGCTGAATGCATGAATGAGTCATTCCCTTTCTTGTAATTCACTGAATTCATTCCTAATATTATAAATAGCCCAATAATATAAACATACGCATCTCACTGATCCAAGTCCTGCCAAGCAAACCATAAAAAATATTAGGATTTAGTTTTTAAAAATTTGTTTTTCATTACTAATGTGGAGCAGCACTCTAATTTTGCTAGTCTAGCTAGAGAGAAATTGGCAACATTGAAGAAAAAGTGGCTGCAAAATGGCAAGACTGTCAAACTTTGTCAAGCTCCTTACACTAGCAGGAAAATATTTTTGCATGCTTCATCTTATGCCAATCATCCCCGCAGCCCTACAAATAAGGAGCACAGACAGCTTCGAGGCAATATCCCCAGAACCCCAAACACTCCTACATGGACTTGCAGCTGCTCCAAGAGAAACTTTACATTGGAATGCAGCACACGAGGAAAATGAAAAGGCATTTGTTAACTTTAATGGAGTTTCCTTTATTCTGAGATTATATACTTGATATCTAGGGGTTGTGGTTAAAATGTCCCTCCTAATAGATGGTGGAAGATATTTCTTACTGTTTTATGGCCCCTTGCTTTATGCCCTTACTTAGCTAAGGAAAAAGTTGGTTATTCTAATGTGCTCCAAAAATATTTAACATTTTAAAGGTTTATAAAATTCAAAAGTTTGAGGTCTACTCTTCTGTGCCATTTGGAGGTCTTATCAGGCCACACTGGACCAAGGTCAGCTGATTTTATTGAGCAAGTTTTATTCCATGAGCTAACACCAACTCATTGTACTGAAAAGGATCCTGAGCTTCATATGTGCTCAAAAGTGGGGAAAATGTGCTGGAATCCATTAATGAGGTCTGCTGTGGATGTGAAGGGGGAAATTGCAACCCATTTGCAGTGGTAAATATTTAACAACTACCCTTTAAAAAGAAGAAAAGCCCTGATTTGTGACATTAGCCAATATCTACGGTGACGATGCTCTCACCATGGCCAGTTCCAAGCCACTAACATGGCATAATAAGGAAGAGCTGTTAAGAAATGCACCTGATTGGCTCTCACAAGCTGGTACAAGCCGGGCTCAGAGCACCCTGGCATACTTGCCTCATATTTTCGGCTCCGATTCTGGACAGTGGGAGCCATGGCATGCGTGTGGTTCAGTCTTCCATTCACAGACTGCAACTCTTCTTTCCCTCACCCATGTGTGCACATGATATTCCTTTGATGGGAAAAGTATCATACGTTTCTGGGTTTTATATTAATATGCTTAATTTATCTCTAGCATGAAATGAAATGGATGATCTCACAGATTCCTTGCTGGCAAGAACAGTGGCACTAAAATGTGAGTGCTGACACGCAAACATCAAAACATGAATGATGACATTGAAACAAAGCTACTGAAGTGAATTCCATCAAAAGGAACTGGTGTTAGGTGCTGAAACTGATGGAGGCCTAATTGGGATCTGCCTTCTTGCTATGGATGCCACAGAGACTAACAATTATTAAACAACCGGAGCTTGTTATGTAGTATCCAGAATGAATGGACTCAAGATGCTACTTCTAGGCTGAGCAAGCAGCTTTCTGAAGAGCACTAAATCCTAATATTTACTAAAACAATGAGTCATGTCATTAAGCCTGAGGTGTAGGGCCCAAGAAAGGCTTACAGTACTGAGTGCTGGTTTTGTCATCTGGCTTCACGCACATTCAACTCATGCCCTACTTCTCTGAGTGCTAACCCAGCCTCCTCCAGCTTCACTCTGGAGCTCCAATTCCCTTGGTTGAAGAAAAGCCAGAAGCCTGGTTCATACTGGGGTTTTAAAATCTAGGAGTCAATATAGAATTGGAAGAGTTTGGAATCGAGAGATTGGGTACTGTTGTCCAAAGCAGTAGGTCTATGCAGGCTCCAATGTATGGCTATGCAAGGTTCCAATGTGCAGTTGTGCAAGCTGTGTACTGCACAATTCCAGGAGACACTATTTTATGTGAATATTTCAGCCCTACATCTATAGAGCCTGGAAGTGGGGCAGGATATGCAGCAAATGGTCAGTGACAAAGAATAAGGAAGATTAATGAAAGGAGTTCGGGGAGAAAAAAAAAATGTTGGGACTGCTGTAGCTGAGCCCATCTAAGCGAAAAACTGTCCCAGAAAAGCTTGCTTGAATTAGACTCAGCATTGTACAGATGTGGAAACCAAGACACAGAGAGGGAACTGCTCATTGCTCAGAAAATGAGGTGATCGACAGGAAGAAAAAGTTATTGTTTGGGCTAACAACCTGGGGACAAGTAGCTCTTGCAACTCAAGCCCAGGAGTGCTTGTAAACTCAACAAGTGAGTGGACATGCAGGTGTGGGAGCAGGGACAGAATAAGAAATCAGTTGGGAGCCCAGGGAATGCTCCAAGAGCAGGACAAGGGTGGAATGACAAGATCCCAACCACTCCATAATTAGTGTATATCATTGCGCATTGGCAGGTACTCCGCCATCACATCCACACAACAATCCTGAGTTCTGTTCTGTAGTCTCAATATCAAAGAACTGGAGTTCAAAAAAGTTAGGTAACTTGCCCAACTTCCCACAGCCAGGAAGCAGCAGAGCTGGGACTTGAATCTAGTTATGTCTAAGTCTAAAGGTAATCCAGTTAAGTCTAAGTCTAAGGGCCTGGGACTGGAATCCAGTTAAGTCTAAAGACCTGTACCACTCAAAGTCCTTTGATTGGCATCACCAGCACCATCTTGGAACTTATTAGAAAATTCAGACTCCCTGGTTCCATCTGAGACCTACTGAATTAGAATCTGCATCTAAGCAAGATCACCATGTGACTGAAGTACACATTTAAATTTGAATATCATTATTCTAGAAGAACCCTTTCCAAGTATCCTTCAAAGTGATTCTGCCTCCAGAGAATTAAATCCTGATTCTTTTTTTTTTTTCCAGTATGGTTGGACCAAGATATTCTACGATTCCTAGCTGAGATTTACCCCGGAGCAAGAAAAATGTCAGGGGGTTGAAGCTATTACTTCCTCTTCAATTTCTTTGCGAGTGAAAGTGAAAACAGCACAACCATGTGTGACTTCTCTCATGATGATGACACAGCCAAGATGAGGCTTGTTTTAAGGTAAAATAACGGTTCTGAGCTGGCCACTGTCCCAGGGCTTCATCTGGCTTTATGTGACTTTTCATCACCTTGGCTGTTGAGCAGAATGAAATTCAGTGTAGCTTGTGATGCAGATGCCGGGAAAAAGTAGGAGCAAGGCTGAGACCATCGGGTTTCACCTCTCTTCTCCTCAAGCTGCCAGAAGAAACCTACTTCCATCACCCTAACCCATAGGAAATTATATAAAAGATTGACCACTCAAATGGACCTTCCCCTCCCAAAGGCCTTCATGGAACATATGATCCCTCCTTCTTGGCCATAGCTGATCAGACCAAGGATGGAACAGAGATGACATGCATCTCCCAGATTCATATACCCATTCCTATTTATTCTGTCTCCCTCTTTCTCTCCTCTCTTCCATCCCTTCCTGTCTTGCTCTCTATTCCCTCCTCTCTTTCGTTCCTCTCCTACACCTCATATCTGGAATTGCAGAATAGAGAGACAAGTTCTGAGTCAGCAGTGAGGGGATTCCAGTATTACTCTAAATGTCCCCCTCCCACGCTCTCTAGGTCCCCACCTTTATATACTGAAAGCTGCTGTCTGCAAACATCTGCAACTCTGGCTGCAGGAGCACATTTGGCCAACATACAGAGGAAGCGGGAAGTGCCAAAGAGTTAATGCCTCTACAAGCAAGAGTTAATGCGGCCCTGAAAGACGACTAACTATATTTGGTATATAAATCGCCCAAGCTCTCTTGTCCCTTACGTAGACTATCTCAGGAGCACATACTCTACACTGTCTTGAGTTCCTCAAGAAAGATTAGGCTCCAGTTGCCCAGAATGGTAACTTGCTTGATAAAACATCCTTCACTGGCTTCCTTTTCTCTCTCTTGCCCACTTTTCCTTGCTTCTCTCTCTGTAACCACTTTCCGATATTTCCCAGACTCATCTTCCAAATAACCACTTGTATTTGAATCTTCACATCAGGATCTGCTTCTGAAGTCCATCTCAAGGAGCCCTCTAAGGTGAAGGAAGAGGTCATGGAGAGACATGGGGAACCAAGTTATGGGGAAGCAGGAGTGGCAGAGGCAGAGGAAAGGGTGAGGGAGTCAAAGGCCTAGAGTGGATAAGGGGAGGCTGGGGGTTCCTCCCCTAAGCAGCCTCAGTGCCACATGGCTCTCCAGGTGCAGGCCTAGGTCCAAGAGACCTTACAGAAAGCCCTCTTCTTCAAAGGCCAGAGAAAAGTCCTGGTCTTTGCACCCTCTGGAGAACCTAATTATATTGGCAAGCCAAACCAAGGCAAAAAATGGTGTGTTGGGGGCAGATGATGTTAATAGAGCAACAGTACTAGCTAGCCCTTCTTGGGCATTTCCAAGATGCCTAACATTCTCCTACGCACTTTGAGGGTGTTGACTCATGCAATCCTCACAACCACTTATGAGGTAGTTTATATCGTTATCATCAGTTTACTAATGAGGAAACTGAGTCACTGAAAGTTTGAGTGATTTGACACAGCTCTTGAGTGTGTAAGATTTAGGCTCAAACTCAGTTAGTTGAGCCCCTAAGCACCACACTAAACCAGTCCACATAGCACTAGCTGAGGTCTGCCCTCCTTTTAGAGGTTGGTCTTCACACCTACAGAACTTATATCGTCAATGCAGTATTGTTATGGTCTCCAAAAGTTTTTGGACCTGGATCTCTTCGCTTAAGGGGATTTTGTCCCAAGCAAAATACAGGGGCCTCAGGGGACTGGATGGAGCCAGAGAGAGGCTTGAGTGAGGCTGAGTCCCTGGCCCAGCACTCAGGCCAGAGCCGAGGGAGATCAGTTGCAATGCTTGTTATAGCCTCAGACAACGAGCCACTAACCACGAGCTGGCAATCACGTGATGAATGCAGAGCCAAGAGCTTTATCAGTTTTATAATTTACATGGTCTACATCTCTGTTGAGTACATTATTCCCCTTTCACTTTTGGGAAAACCGAAGCTCAGAGAAGATAAGCGCTAGAGCCCGTTGGGTCTGTTCGCCCTACAGAGCTTGAGTCCTTGCCCAGAGGTTTTGGGCTGACTCTGGGCTTAGGTCACCCAAGGAGCTTGACTGGGTGGGGTGGCTGGAGCATATGGACAGGACTATTCAGATAGTGGTGTGGCCAGCCATTAGACATGGAGGGCATGAGGAGCAGGGCCCAGAACTCAGGAATAACGCCTGGAGCAAACAGGTGTCAGTGCCCCTGCTGGGGATCTCCAGGGTTGGGAAGGCTTTCACGAGACCAAGATTTTCCCAGAGACACTCCAGCATCTCAGCTCACATTGTGCTCCCTCTGAGTCTGCTCTGCTCAGTCCAGGGAATCCTTTTCTGATGCTGTGGTGGGAAGCCTTGCTCAGATCCACCATTTACTCTCTCCAATCTATCTCTAGTTGCTACATTTTGAAAACTCAAAAGCCAGTAACAAAATGATGACTGAAAGAGGAGTAAGGGGGAGCTAAGGAAATGGCAGGAACACTAGTTAAGTCTTCAAACTTGTAACACCACCACACCCCCCTCCACCAAGAAATACGTTACCTCGGTTGTTAAGCATTGATTCATCCAGCATTTAGAAGTGCAAACCTCCAGTTGTTTTGGGGGAATACAGTTCCTCATTTTTTCCTCTCCTTTATACTTTAAAGGCGAGGAAAGATCTATTCTAGTTTTTTTTGTTTTTTTTTTTTTAAATCCCCAGAGACCCAAGAAGTCAAGAAGGAGCCTGAACCAAAGTCCCTGATTAGAAGGTGTCCCTATAGGAGAAGCTGAAAAGAAGTTTTATAAGAAAATAAAAATAGAAAAAGTAATACCAGTGGCATAGGATTTTTTTTTTTTTTTTTCTTGCCACCAAGAATAGCAGCAGTCGACTCCCTGCGCTCTGGGCCCATCTTCTGAAGCTCATTGTGGTGGGAGCTAGAATCCATTTTCTGTTTCAATTGACGTTAATTTCATCCCAGCATATTTCGGGCCTCTCATCACAAGATGATTCATTGCTGCATGTAAGCGAGTACAATCAGCTCAAATATTTGTAGTCTTCATGCAATTGCTGTAAGAAAACAGGGGATTGCGTGCCGCAGATCGCTCCCCTCCCCACTGGCCCCTACGCTGGGCCAAGGTGTCAGGTTAAAATGACAGGCAGCTGCCTGGTTCATCCTCTTCTGCTTTGCTGACTTAGAGCCACACAAATATCCATCCCCCTGGAGACCAGCAGCTTCTGTCAAGAAGATATTTTTGTGGAGAGGGTTATGCCCCCAACAGCCTAACCAGGAATATTTCCAAAGTCACTTTGGAGGAAAATCTTGTCAGACCTTCCCCTCACATGGTTTTCTAAACTTTATGTCCAAGAAACTCTTAGGGTAAGTTTTCTTAGTGATTATGCTAGCATCCTAGACTCACAGGGCATAGGAAGCCTCAGACCTCTTCCTCGCCATTCCAGAAATGCTACTGGGGAGGCAATTGAGAAACACAGATTGTGCAAAGACTCATCAAGGGTGAAGTGGCAAGAGAATCTAGATTAGAATCCAGATCATCTCCCAATTCATGGTCCAGTGTATATGCAGCTGTATTCTTTTGTTTGTTTCTTGAGATAGAGTCTTGCTTTGTTGCCCAGGCTGGAGTGCAGTGGCATGATCTCACGTCACTTCGACCTCTGCCTCCCAGGTTCAAGCAATTCTTGTGCCTCAGCCTCCTCCCAAATAGCTGGGATTACAGGCATGCACCACCATGCCTGGCTAATTTTTGTATTTTTAGTCAAGATAGGATTTTGCCATTTGGCCAGTCTGCTCTCGAACTCCTGGCCTCAAGTGATCTGCCCACCTCGGCCTCCCGAAGCACTGGGATTACAGACTGTAGCCGCCATGCCCAGCCAGCCGTTCATATTCTATAGGTTTTATTGTTTTTATTTTTCTGAGATGGAGTCTCACTCAGTACCCAGGCTGGAGTGCAGTGGCATGATCTCAGCTCACTGCAACCTCTGCCTCCCGGGTTCAAGCGATTCTCCTGCCTCAGCCTCCCAGGTAGCTGGGATCACATGCATGTGCCACCATGTCCAGCTAATTTCTGTATTTTCAGTAGAGATGGGTTTCACCATGTTGGCCAGACTGGTCTCGAACTCCTGGCCTCAAGCAATCCCCTCACCTCGGCCTCCCAAAGTGATGGGATTACAGGCATGAGCCACCGCACCTGGCCATATAGGTTTTATTTTAGAATAGCTTTCTTCTGATTAAAAGTATGTTCCTGACACAGAATTTTTGAAATATGAAATATTTATTCCATAATCCCAGTCCTCAAAGATAATATCACCAAGACTACCTTCGTGGTCATCTAACCTGTGCAGCCACAAAAACTTTGCACTCAGAAGGTTCCTATGCTTGAT
Organism: Papio anubis; assembly: GCF_008728515.1. Taxonomy (NCBI): domain Eukaryota; kingdom Metazoa; phylum Chordata; class Mammalia; order Primates; family Cercopithecidae; genus Papio; species Papio anubis. The sequence goes on along the minus strand of NC_044993.1, from coordinate 23,936,356 downwards.
TTAAGCCTCTGCTGTCATATCTTGAATTTCTTAATTTTTTTAATGAAGGGCCCTGCATTTTTATTTTGCATTGGGTCTGCTAATTATATAGCTGGTCCTAATCACCATTAACATTTTAGTGCTATCTTCTCCAATGCCTTGAATCTTGCTTCATCCCATTCATTCATCTATTCATTCATTTGCTCACTCAACAAATGTTCATTGGGTGCCTAGGAGGCATGGAATCCCATGAAAATATCATTGAAAGGAGGGCATGAGTGCATTATCCCATCAATACAAATTATTATGTTGGGATTGTTGATCCAGGAAGATTAAAATGACTGTGCGCAGAGAAAGAATGGACTAAAACTCCTTGGAGGCAGAGGTCAAGCAGAGGGAAGAAGGTCAGGCATGGTTCTGTGTCGTCAATGGTAACTATTCTGCATGTGCACGTGTGTGAGAGGCTCTGATGCAGATAGTGAGGGCAGAGCTTGAGTGCAGACAGGTGTTACTGACATGTAAGCAATGGCTCACACAACACACCTGTTGTGGAAATAGGATTACTCTCTATCCAGTTCCTACAAAGTTCAGCTCCACAGCCATGGCCCAGCACTTCCAGTAAAAATTTAGTAATTGCTCTGCTGACCTTGCTCTTTCCTGAGTTTCCCAGCATTTTTAGGGCCAGACAATGGGAATGAATTTATTTGCCCTAAAGTCTAGAGAAAGATGGCTTCAAAGCAATGGAGAGCTATTTCCTCCAAGTAGCAGGTAGAAAATGTAAAAGAAAGAGAAGAATTACCTCAATTACATGGTAGACATTGGAAACGCAAGGACAAAGGTCTGTAGGGTCTAAATGTTATTTCTCTACTAGAAAAAAAAAAAATGTAACCTTTTTCTGGACCAAAGGCATCTGATATGAATGCTCCACATTTATAGTAATATACCCCACAGGATATTTGAAAGCTCTGATTTAATCTTTAATTTCCCCCCAACAAGGTATGGGCCTGAATTGTGCCACAGCAATAAGATAGAAGTTCTGACTCTAAAACTAGGAGTTGTTCCCACTCCATAAATTTTCTCCAGAGGCTCTAGAAAAGAGGAATGGTCAAAATTCCAATTGCCTTCTTGATGTCTGACTCTACTTCTCTTGCTGTTGAACACCACCAAGGAGAAAATTCTCAAGACCCAATGAGTTGAGAGAAAAACATCCTTTATCACAGACCACGCTAACTTTGCCTTCATACCCTCCACCTTCCTCCTAGATAAACTTATTCTCACTACTTCCCTGGACATTTTCCTGTAGATGGACCAGGCTTGACACCAATAAATATTCAAGTCAAATAGCTCTGATGAGATTTGAAATAACTACCGGAGGATGTCTCACGTAAAGTCAGTCTGCCTACCACTTTTCTTGCCCCCTCCAATTAACACTCCTTACTAAGACCAAAGTGACATTCTAAAAACTAACTCTGACCATATGCAGAACAGATGTCCCACATCCCCAAAGCCCACCTAAGTTGAAGGCAGCAGTGATGGATAGTCCTGTCCACATACCCAGCATCCCACCTCAAGGATGCACTGAGATGTCTCTCTGCTTTTCTAGCTCTAGGCTTTCTCTGAAGTTCCAGAAGCCAGTTAATCCATCGGTAGATGCAGCCCAATGTGCAAGGAATTACTGCTTCTGAGGGCACCCTTCTGCTAATGAAGGATAGAAGGCAGTGCATCAATGTCCCCAGTTCCCATTCTTCTGTAGGACAATTCAGAGACATGTTCCACATCATTCATTAAAGGACCTCCAGCAAGATTAAGATCTGCCTGGCCCATGGTAGTTTCTAGCTCAATAACATTGTTGCACTGCTTTCCCATGCTCCCTCTGTTTCCTGGGATCACCTTCCACTTAAACCACATGCACTGAAATCCTCATCTTAGTATCTGCTTTCAGAGAAACCCAAACTAAGAAACCATCTCATTCCCTTCCTTAAAACCTTTCAAAATCTCTTTGTGTTTCAGATGAACCTGAACCTGAAGCTCCTTAGCTTAATATTCAAGGCCCTTAAAAGTTTGCTTCTTTTTTTTTTCCCCCAAATTTTATTTTAGGTTCGGGGGGTACATGTGTGAGTTTTTTTATATGGATAAATTACCTGTTATGGGGGTTTGGTAGATGGCTGACTAGATGCAGCCAGGAAGAGCATCTCCCATGGAGAGATCAGACCATCAGGAAGAATGGCACACTCTGAGCAACTCTTCTGAAGGGAGGCATTGACAACGGATTGAGGTTGAATTTGCTTATTGACTATTACTCCTCATGTGAACCCCGAATGCCAGCTGCACCCACTTACCCACAGTTGAAACCCGCCACCCAGCTGCACACCCTCACATCTTCTCAAGCTGAGCTCTCTCTTCTCCATCTCCTCGTACCCATCTCATTCCTACTCAGATCTCAAGACCCTGGTTTAATGCTCCCTTATCTGGGAATCCTTGCCCACTCCATCCTCTGCACTCAGATGCATTTTCCTGGTGGCTCTTTCATGGCATCAACATTTGTGTACTGGCTTACCTCCCTGAAAGAAAGTGAGCTCCTCAAGGGTAAGACCAGGTCTTTATCTGTCCATGGAGCCCCAGGCTACATGCAGAGCTTGGCACACTGTAGAGATGCACTTACACATTTTTAAAGAGCCATATGGCTTTCCCTTCTATCCTTAGCTACATTTGGTGTCCTTCATGAGTCCTGGGCATTGTTGGTATTTTATGTTGGCAACAAAGAAAATTCTTGTTGTTGTTGTTGTTTTGGTTTTTTTGTTTTGTTTGTTTTTTTGAGATGGAGTCTCGCTTTGTTGCCCAAGCTGGAGCACAGTGGCCCGATCTCAGCTCACTGCAAGCTCCACCTCCCAGGTTTGCTATTCTTCTGCCTCAGCCTCCCAAGTAGCTGGGACTACAGGTGCCTGCCACCACATCTGGTTAATTTTTTGTGTTTTTAGTAGAGACGGGGTTTCACCATGTTAGCCAGGATGGTCTCGATCTCCTGACCTCGTGATCCACCCACCTCAGCCTCCCAAAGTGCTGGGATTACAGGCATGAGCCACCGTTCCCGAAAAGTGTTTTTTAAAGAAGTGGCATAGGCCGGGTGTGGTGCCTCACAACTGTAATCTCAGAACTTTGAGAAGCCAAGGCAGGTGGATCACGAGGTCAGGAGTTCAAGACCAGCCTGGCCAACGTGGTGAAACTGCATCTCTACTAAAGATACAAAAATTTGCTGGGCATAGTGGTGCATGCCTGTAATCCCAGCTACTCAGGAGGCTGAAGCAGGAGAATTGATTGAACCAGGACCTGGGAAGCAGAGGTTGCAATGAGCCAAGATTGCGCCATTGCACTCCAGCCTGGGCTACAGAGGGAGACTCCATCTATTTAAAAAAAAAAAAAGGAAGTGGTATAAAGGTGGCATAAAGTGGCTCACTCAAACATTTACTGACATATCCACCAAGCAAAATCCCCCATTCTGGAGTGAGGAGAGTGGATAATGTTGCCCCACAGATATTGACACACTGGCCAAGGCACACAGAGAGCCTAAGTGTAAGTGTCTGAGGGTCTTAGAATGTTTGTGATGTGCAAACCCGAGAAATTATACAGCCCAGCCAACAGTGGGGAAGTGACTTGTTTAACGGGACAAAGCAAGGACTAGAAACCCAGGCTCTGAATTCCCAAGCGAGCATCCTTTCCACTCACCCACATCGCTGCTCACAAAGGGCGAGCTGGAACCAGGCTGGCTGGGCCTTGGTCATTTCTAGCAGGTCAGAATGCAGTATTTTTTGAAGGGTAAGGAAGTAGCAGGGAACCAGTACTTCAGGAAAATTAATTGTCCCGTGCACCCCAATTCAAACTGAATCTGGCGAATTTCCCCAAAGGAATTCTAGAATACAGCTCAGGAAAAAAAAAAAAAAGAATAAGCAGGGATAATTGAGTTGATAGATAAGGTTTTCTGGTGTGTGCTATGTATTCTAAATATTTTTTCCTTGTTTTCTTGTTGCTACATGTACAGAACAAAAGCTTCCTTCCTGCACTATGCATTGTGCAAAATATAAAGTTGTGAAGTCTGTGATGTAGGAAAGGCCTTGTTTAGTTCGTTTCCATTGCTCCAGCACTGACTAGTTAACCCTATTGCCACCTTAGGTCAATAGAACTGAATTATGTATTCAGCAAAGTGGATGGAAGAGAGGATGGATGAGTGGACGGCTGACAGAGGGGTGGTGCATGCGTGGGTGGAGGGGTGAGGTTTCTCCTCAGGACTTGACTTCTTTCCCTGTTCCTTCATGATCTCTTTTCTGTTGCGGGGAAGTCAGGGACCTCAAACAGAGGGACTGGCTGAAGCCATGGCAGAAGAATATAAATTGTCAAGATTTTAGGGACATTTATTAGTTTTTTAAATTAATACTCTTGTGATTTTTTATGCCTGTCTTTAATCTCTTAATTCTGTTATCTTTATAAGCAGAGGATGTATGTCGCCTTAGGACCTTGTGATGATTGCGTTAACTGTACAAATTGTTTGTAGAGCATGTGTGTTTGAACAACATGAAATCTCGGCACCTTGAAAAAAGAACAGGATAACAGCGATGTTTAGGGAACGAGGGAGGTAACTTTAAAGTCTGGCTGCCTGTGGGCCGGGCAGAACAGAGCCATATTTCTCTTATTACTGAAAACGGGCAAGAGAAGTATTGCTAAATTTTTTTCCCAGTAAGAAATATTAATAATTAACAGCCCTGGGAAAATAATGCATTCCCAGAGGAGGCCTCTAAAATGGCCGCTCTGGGGGTGTCTGCCTTATGCAGATGTAGATAGGGATGAAACACGCCCTAGTCTCTTGCAGCGCCCCCAGGCTTGCTAGGATTAGAAAATTCCAGCCTGGCAAATTTTAGTCAGACCGGTTTTTTGGTCTTCAACCTTGTTTATCAATGACAATGCATGTACAGCGGGACATGGAAGTTTGTTAGTGATTTCAGTTTTGCCCTGACCTTGTGATCTTGCCCTGACCTTCTGCCTTGTGATCTTTTGTCGCCCTTGAAGCATGTGATCTCTGTGACCCACAAGTATTCATACACTCCCTCCCCTTTTGAAAATCACTAATAAAAACTTGCTAGTTTTGTGGCTTTGGGGGCATCACAGAACCTGCCGACATGTGATGTCTCCCCTGGACACCCGGCTTTAAAATTTCTCTCTTTTGTACTCTTTCCCTTTATTTCTCAGACCAGCTGATGCTTAGGGAAAACAGAAAAGGACCCACGTAAAATATCGGGGGCCAAATTTCCCCCAATACTTCTCTACTCTTAGCACCCTAGATTCATTACCCTTTTGCATTTTTCAAGATGACTGTTGGGACAGAACTTAATGTTTTTCCCCCAGTAGGTAGAACGTCTCAATAACTCAGAGGTTTCCCAGGCTTTCCTCATCTCCTGGAGAAATGAGTTGTCTCCACTATGAAAAGCCTTTCTTTATATCCTTATCACCCAGTTGGGCTGGTCCTCAGAAGTCTGTTAAGTGTCAAAGGCCATCACCCAGACATTCTGCAAGAGAGAAGTCCTGAGACCCTTCTGAAGGGAGGAGTCCACCCTGGTCCATGCTGAGCCCTGCTGTTCTTGAGCCCCATGATCTGATGCCACCCTCCTCAGGCAGTTCACTCAGAAGCAGCCAGTGCCTCCCTTTACCATCACCTCCCCATTCATTTTAGCATTTTGCATAATGTGGTTTCCCCAGACAGTTTCCATCATGTTTATTTCAGGAACTCCAGCAGTCACTATTAGCATGACCTACATATTTTTTGATGTCCTATGTGTTCTCCAATTATCATTAACGCAGTATGTTTTAAAACTAGTCTTAGAAGTAATTATAGCAGGGAACTAGTTTTACTTTTTTCCATCAACAGGAAGAAAGAATAAGAGAAGGATTTCAATCATAAGCTGAGAAATCTGCTTCTTAAGCAAAAATCCAGGAGAAAAATTGGCCACTAGGGAAAGATGGAAGCGAAGATTTCTTGATCCCTTCTTCCACACTAGATATTTTCACCCATTATTGCCCACAATCTTCCTAACAACTTACAAAATAAGTATTTCTATTACCACTTTTACAGATGGAGGAACTGAAGCTTAGAGAAGTTGGAATTGTTTTCAAGGTAAAAAGGCTAGTAAATAGAGAAGCAGAGGTCTGAGCTGTGCAAACAAGCTTTGCAATTCCACAGGCTTACCCAGAGGTGGTCTCTGGTTGGGTCTGATCGCCAGGCCCCACCAGCACCTTCTCTGCAAAACAGCATCCTGTGGCTTGAGAGAAGGCAGCTGATATGGTTTGGCTGTGACCCTACCCAAACTCCATCTAGAAGTGCAGCTCCCATAATTCCCATGTGTCATAAGAGGGACCAGGTGGGAGGTAATTGAGTCATGGGGGTGCATCTCTCCCATGCTGTTCTTGTGGAAGTGAGTAAGTCTCAGGAGATCTGGTGGTTTTATAAATGGGAGTTCCCCTGCACAAGCTCTCTCTTGCCCACTGCCATGTAAGAAGTCCCTGTGCTCTTCTTTCATCTTCTGCCCTGATTGTGAGGTACCCCCAGCCATGTGGAACTGTAAGTCCATTAAACTTCTTTCCTTTATAAATTCCCGAGTCTTGGGTATGTCTTTATTAGCAGCCTGAGAACAGATTAATATAGCAGCCATGTTCTTCCTCAGCTTTGGCCCTGCCCAGCCCCCACTAAACGCAGTTGATTGGTCCAGGGTTTGACATTCAACCCAAGCCTGATCAATCAGAATCCTTCTCTGGGATTTTTCACATTGGAACTGAAAATCAGAGCCAGACCCTCTCTGATATCTGGCAGCAGAAGATGTGAGACTGACATGAAGGCCAGGAGCAGTGGGCAGTCATTCTCAGGACAGAGTAGAGATGACACAGAAGCAGAGAGGGATGGCAGTGTCTGAGATCCGTGTATGGTCAGTGCCCAAAGTCTAGCTGGGTCTCCTCTCTTCCTGGGGCTTAGTTCTTCAATGAATTCTCCCTTGCAATCCATGAGCCAATAAATGTTCCTCTGTCTAAGCCAGTAGTAGTTATATTTTAGTTTTTGACAATCAAAAAGAGTTCAGATGGATACCGAGGTCCTGTGTGCACATTTCCTGGTCCTTTGTTGGAGACGAGGTAAGTAAAACTGGGATCAGCTGAGTCTCTTCTACAATGATGCCTCTTCGTTCTGTAACAGGAGGGAGATTCAGCTGAAAAGTTTTCCATGCCTGAAGATTAGGCATTGGTTTCTAAGGAATCCAAAAGGCTGGTCCTAACTCAAAATAGCTCAGGATCTGAGGAAGAACAGTAGCCAGAGAGTTGAGAGATGCAACCTCTCAGGCACACATGGAATGGATGTGGCCCACCCCTCATCTTCCCTCCCTTGGCCTCAATCTCCTCATCTGTAGAACAAGAGAGCTGCCTAGATCATGGTTTCAGTCCCTTACCTGCCACCCTCACCATGGGAACCAGTGTTTGTATGCCACTTTTTAAAAATAGGTTTTCTCTGTTGTCCTTTATCTGTGAATAATGAATTTGATATGCCAGCCCACTCTTCCCAATGCACTTTAAAATGCATAACTGCTCAAATAGAACAGGTTTGACTGTGTACCACCCAAATCTCCTTGGGTACCACAATCTGGAAAACAATGAAGCAGATATCTGTAAGAAGCCAACAACCATGTCATGGAAGGCAAGGTCAGAGGCCAGTCTATTCAGCATTCATTCAGCATACATTTACAAACTTCCTGCTCCAGACTGACCACTTTGAGAAACCATAACACACGTTGTTTTAGCTGACAGTAGGTGAGCATTTATAATGGGTTGGGCACTGGACTAAATGCTTTACAGGTGGTCTCTCATTTTAATCCACTGAAAAATCCCATAGGATAGATATAATGAACTTCTGAGTCTCAGAAAGGTGAATTACTCATCACTTAGACCCAAAGCTAGTGTGTTAGTTTTCTATAACTGCTATAACAAATCATCACAAATTTAGTGACTTAAAACATACATATTATCATCTTACAGTTCTGCGGGTCAGAAGTCCAACACAGTTCTCACTGGGCTAAGATCAAGGTATTAGTAGGGCTTGTTCCTTCTGGAGGCTGTAAGGGAGAATCTATTTCCTTGCTTTTTTTCATCTTCTAGAGGCCACCCCATTCCTTGGTTCATGGCCCCTTCCTTCATCTTCAAAGCCAGCAATACAGGCTGTCCCTTCTCACGTTTCAGTCTCTTTGGTTCTCTGCAGCCAGGAAAAGTGCTTGACTTTTAAGTACCCGTGTGATTAGATCAGGCCCTCTGGATAATCCAGGATTCTCTCCCCCATCTCATGGTCCTCAGCCATAATCACATCTTCAAAGCCCTTTATGCTATGTAAGGTAACATATTCACAGGTCCCAGGGATTAGGACATGGACATCACTGGGGCCAGTGATCCCATCCAGCACAGTAGTAAGGGGCAGAGGGGAGACTGAAACCTTCATTTGATGGTTTTAACCACTACCATATACAGAAGCAGTCCTCAGGGGGCTTTGCTTTACAGGAGTGGGGAGGGGTGACACAGAAAGGGTGACCACTTGATATTATAGACATATCATTGTGTTATCATCTCTCTCCAACTAGAATGTAAACTCCATGAGGGGAATTCCATACACCCTGCTCACTGCTGAATCCCATCACCTACAGTCCTACCATCTAATATGGTAGCCACATGTGGTCATTGAGCACTGACATGTGACTCAAATTTAGTATTCACAGTGATTTCAAAGACAGTATAAAAAAGAAAAAAGAATTTTTGTTACATATTGATGTTTTGGAAAATCTGGATTAAATATAAATTCCTGAAATTTATTTCACCATTTTTTTTAACCTTTCTTTTCCGGCTACCTGAAAATTTAAAATTACATAAGCAGCTTGCACATCTATCGGACAGTGCTGATCCGGATGAATAGTTGGTGCATGGCAGACACCCAGTGCATATCAATCGAGTGAATAGAGGGACAAAATAGCGGGAGATAAGTGGGGAACAAAACAGAGTCAGGTGTTTTCAAATATTCTGTCTGATTGGGAAAGTCATGGGCTGTAAACCCAGAGAGACAGGCAGTGGACGCGACATGGATTCATACAGTGAGCCAATGTTTCCTGAATGCCTCATGCAGGTTAAGTTGGAGTATATTTATTCTATTTGCCAGGGTAGAAGCAGCGAAGTATGCTAGGAAATGATATGGCTGAATTTCTGTTTGAGAAAGAAGATTCTTTTATTTTTCTTCTTCTTCTTAATTTTTCTTCAGAGATGGGATCTTGCTATGCTGCCCGGGCTAGTCTCAAATGATCCTCCCATCTTGGCCCCCTCAAAGTGCTGGGATTACAGGCATGAGCTACCATACCCAGCCCTGAGGAAGGGCATTCTTTAACTTAGGACAAGGCTGGACTGGGAAGAAGGCTCGTCTTCCGGCAAACACGAAGCATGGGGAGATGGTGAAGCATGCCCTCTTTAAGATAAAGTAGCTGAGAAGCAACATGAAAGTGCTTGTAGAGAAGAGGGTAGCTTTATGTATCTCAGAACCAAATCGGGTAAGAAGCAATGAAATGGAACTGGGTAAAACTGTAAATGGAAAGATCACATCAGAGGGAGTGCTGCATCTAAGTTCTACCCTGTGAGGACGATGGAACAAAGGGCACCCAAGTACAAAGCAGAGACGGGTGAATCCAGAGCAGACAGCAGGAAGAAATGTTTCATTCTGGACATCACAAACCCCGAGACAGCTTCAGCAGAGGTAATGTGGACGCCCGCAATCAGGGTCAGCACAGCGCTGGGCAGCAGGTGCCGGGTGGGTCAACGCCAACCTGACCGAGAGGAGAGGACACACCTCGCCAGGGCCGCCGAGCACCAGCCAGTCCTCCAAGCGCTTCCGAGCTCTTTGTTACAGAATCAGGGCAGCGCACTTTAGAAGGGAGGCCAGTAGGTTCAGAGACCTTCTCAAGCCCTGTCTGCAATGTGCCTTCATTAAATATTTCAGAGCAGAAAGCCCACTTCAAAAGAGGAAAGCCTTTGCAGCCTGCTCCCTGGAAGCTCCCCAGTCAGGGTGAGCAGCCCAGAGCTGCTTCAACTCCACACGTTTTGTTTTGTTGTGTTTTGTTTTGTTTTGGTGGGGGAGGGCTTTGTTTTGTTTCACCCTCTTGTCCAATCCCAATTAATTTCAAAACAGGACTATAACCCACAAATGTTGAATTCATTGAAGCACACAAAGGAATCATGATGTAGGTTCAAAGTGGGGGGTTGAAGCTGCATTCTGAGCACTAAGAGGAACAACAGGGAAGTAAGGGAATAGGGATGTCCCTAGGTGTGAGACAGCACTCACCCTCTTTCTACAGTTCGGGGAAGCCCACCAAGCCCTGTTTCTGGATCCAAAATGAGCCAGGGCATATATTTATGCCCCCATTCCCGAGTCGCCAAATACCCTAAAAAGACAAGACTTTCCTGTACAAATGAGGTTACAACAAGGCCAGGAAAGGAGGAAAAAAAAATTTTTTTTTGAGAAGGAATCTCACTCTGTTGCCCAGGCTGGAGTACAGTGGCACAATCTCAGCTCACTGCAACTTCTGCCTCCCAGGTTCAAGCAATTCTGTTGTCTCAGCCTCCTGAGTAGCTGGGACTACAGGCGCATGCCACCACACCCAGCTAATTTTTGTATTTTTCACAGAGATGGGGTTTCACCATGTTGACCAGGATGGTCTCAATCTCTTGACCTCATTATCTGCCCACCTTGGCCTCCCAAAGTGCTGGGATTACAGGCGTGAGCCACCGCACCCGGCTGGAAAAAGTTTTAAAAAGGAGCAACTTCAGGACAGGTGTGGTCACTCACATCTGTAATCCCAGCATTTTGGGAGGCTGTGGTGAGAGGATCACTTGAGCCAGGAAGGTCGAGGCTGCAGTGAGCCATGATTGCACCATTTCACTCCAGCCTGGGTGACAGAGATAGACCCTGTCTTAAAAAAAAAAAAAAAAAAAAAAAAAGCAGGGGAGGGAGAGTGGAATTTTACATTCATATGTACTTTTTCTCTCTCTCAAAATCTCATTGAAATGAAAATAAATGGATTTTTAAAAAGAAATAAGCAAATAAACCAGCAAACATAAAGATAGTGAGCAAGGAGACAATAAAATATGGGATGCAGAGAAGCAAGTGGAGGAGGAGTAAGTGACTTAGACCCCAGGAAACAGGCTCCTAAGTCTTCAGGAAGCTGAGAGGCAAATTCATTTACATAACAGGGTTCCCAAAAGGCTCTGCACCAGGAACCTCTGGAATCCTTCACTAGGTCTCCTAGCTTGCGGAATAAAGTCCAACTTAGCACATTAACCCAGTGCGTGGCACTCTGTAGATGTTGGTTGACTGTGCACTACTTCTCTCCCCAAGCAGTAGGAGATCACAGCCTGGCTCCTGGCTCACAGTGAATATTCTAAAATTCCAGACTCCCTTTAGTTCCTCCACACGGGAGTGGGGAGCTGATAGGGTTTGGCTGTGTCCCCACCCAAATCTCATCTTGAATTGTAGCTCCCATAATTCCCACATGTCATGGGAGGGACCCCATGGGAGGTAACTGAATCATGGGGCAGGTCTTTCCTATGTGGTTCTTCTGATAGTGAATAAGTCCCATGAGATCTGATGGTTTTACACAGGAAAGTTCCCCTGCACAAGCTCTCTCTTGCCTGCTGCCATGCACGATGTGACTTTGCTCCTCCTTTGCCTTCCACCATGATTGTGAGGCCTCCTCAACCATGTGGAACTGTGAGTCAGTTAAACCTATTTCCTTTATAAATTACCCAGTCCCAGGTATGTCTTCATTAGCAGTGTGAGGACAGACTAATACAGGAGCTATGGTGACTTTTTTTTCATTTGCACAACTTTTTTTTATTTACCCCTTGATTTAATCATTGCTTTATTTTCATGTGCTTAGTTTCTAGGTGTGAATTGTTAATTCTACCCCCAAATCCCTGCTAATTGTCTAAATCTCCTCCTTCTATGCTTATATCTAGCATTTCATCTTTTAAAATAACTCTCTCCTGAAACTGTAGGCAAGAAAAAACAATCAGACTATAATGATGGCTCAGCTGTGGATATCATTTGCATGGTCAAAAGAATGTAAACTCTGAAGATCAATCCAATGGACACTATGATATAATCATGTTGAGAGGATGAGGCACTGAAAGAATGCATGAGGGTGAGAGACAGCTACACCCCATCATTCACAGATGAGACAGCGTCCGATAATGTTGAAAGCTGAGAAGTCAAGAGACATGATATGGACATGGGATTAGAGATATGGAGATGCATGCCAAAAGAATCAACTAAAAGAGTTGAAAGTGATTGCTCCAGGGAAGAAGAAATGAAGAAAAAGTGGAGGATTGCAGTTTTTCATGACCTATCTTAGAAAACAATGTAACCCTTTAAGTGTAGGAATAACTATGAAAGATATGTATCTAATTAAGTTATCACTCACAAAAGTAGTGCCATGGGTAAGAGAAGACGATGGGAACAGCCCCAATACTTACCAGCTGGCAGACTCACGTGCTTAACTCATGTGTCAACTGCTCTTCTAGGTGCTGGGGACCCAGACTGAACACCACCAATTCTGGCTACTGTTCAGTTCTAGTCGCTGCTCCTTTGGGTTCCCGACCTTAAGCTAGCCCTTCTGGCTCCAGCCTTCACCTCCATCTGGTCACACTGGCTGAGTCATCTGTACCTATTCTGACTCATTGCTTAACCTCTCCCAGGACTCACAAGACGAAGAGACCCATAACCCCATGACCTCCCTGGGGAACCCCACACCCTCTCATGTGCACCTCCCTTCCCCCTGAATGACTGCTAGGACATAGGACTGCCCCCTCCTTAAGAGTGCCCCACAGCAGACACAAAGACCAGCTGATAGAGAAGAGAAGCAGCCCCGATCATGTAAATGGTGAACCTGACCCTGTTCTTGTGCAATTGACCAGACACATCAGCCCTTCCCTCTTGCCCCATCCCTGCTTCTGAGCGTCCCCCTCCCCACCAAGGCATGCTTCCTCTAGGAAGCTTCGGCTACCATGGGACAATTAGAGGCCACACAGTGAGCCCACCCAGCTCTGCCTACCCTCCCATGGCGGCCCTACCTACACTATGTAACAGCCCTTTACTTGATCTGTCGTGTTTCCAGACTGTACCTGAGCTCCCTGAGGCCAGGAACAACACCTGCCTTGTCCACTCCACTTCCCCAATACCTTCCCTGGTGCCTGGTGTTCAATAAGTATTTGCCCAATGGATTAATTTGTGGGCAGACCCTATTGGGGCCCTGTGAGCTGAGTTAGAGTGACGTGTGCCTGAAGGCCCATGCATGACCAGCCGGAGTCTGTCAGCTTCCACCATGAACTCAGAACCCTCAAGACTGAGACTCCTCAGCTACTTGTCTAGCACCTGCCACCCCTCCACCATCCTGCCCACCCCCTGAGTTCACCATCTGAAATCCTAGACACACCTGCTCCCACCTCTCAGCAGTCCACATAGGCATTCCTTACCCCCAACCTCATTTTCCCTAGGACTTTTCTCGAAATGTTCAGCCCAACAGAAAAACTGAAGAAAAGTACAACAAACTCCCATATCCTCTTCACTGGATCTCTATTAATGTTCTACACATTTTCTTTGTGTATGTGCGTGCTGGGCAAAGCATTTGAAAGTATTTTGGCCTTCATCCTAATAATAGAGGCATTCCCCTACATAATCACATAAGAAATTTCACAGGAAGTTGATAATTCCATCTAATATATCATCCATATTCAAATCTCCCCAATTGCTCCAATAGTGTCCTTCATAGTTTTATTTGAGTCTAAGACCAATGAAAGCCCATGCATTGAATTTGGTGATGCTCTCCAACCTCTCTAAATCCAGACCCCTGTACTCAAACTGTGGTTGTCACAACAGCAGCAGCAGTATCAGCTTCGATATTGTTAGAAAGGCACAACCTCAGTCCACCTGCTGACCTTCTGAACCAGAGTTTACCTTTTAACAAGATCTCCAGGGAATTTGTATACATGTTAAAGTGTAAAAGCTCTGCCTTGAAAAACACACACATACATATATATAGACGTACATATACACACATACCTACATACATACACATGCATATGCCCACATGTGTATACACATAAACATATGCATATACCCACATATCCATACATACATGCATATACACATATACACATGTATATACACATACATATACACACATATACACACATGCACATACCTACACACATCATACATATACACACAAACCTACACACACGACACACACATCTATACCTTTTTTGTCTATTTCTTGTGACTGTGACTTTTTCTGTTGGTTTTTTGAAGAGTCTGAGCCAGTTGTCTCATGGAATGTCCCACATGTGTATCTGTCTACTTGTTTCCTTGTGATTAGATTCAGAGCAACATTTTTAGTGAGAAAACCATGTAGACGATGGCTTCAACTTCTTACTGTATCATAGAAAAAAGCTCATAATGTCAGATGTCCCGACTTTTGGTGATGCTACATTTGATCATTTAGTTAAGGTGATGAATACCAGGTCTCTCCACTGGTAAAGGTCCATTTTTTCCTTTGTAATGTGTAGTTAACATGCGGGGTGATTCTTTCAAACCATAAGGATATACTGTTCCCCAGCACCTTTGACATGACAGTTTCAGCATCCCTTGTGCCCCTTGCTTGAATATATTATTGCAATGGAGGTTGAAAAATGATAATTTTCTCATTCTATCTACATTGATTAGTTGGCATTTTTCTGTAAAGAAGAGCTCCTCTCCTCCCCCACCTCTTCTCTCTCTCCCTCTTTCTCTTTCTCTTTTTCTCTCCCCTGGTCTATTATCAACCATAGAGTCATGAATATAGTATTGTTCTGTTTGATGCTCAAAAATTGATCTAAATTTGGCCTGTGGGAGCCCATGCAAGCTGGCAGCCATGTGCTTTATTCCTCTCTGCAAGTCTAGTAGCTCTGCTACTCTGGGCAAGTGACTTCATCTCTTTGTTTCTCAGTCTCCTCTCTGGAAATGAGATAATATAACAATTGACCTTGATAGGTTTTTTGTGAGGATGAAATGAGTGAGTACATGTGAAACATTTGGAACCGTGCCTGCCACATGCTAAAGTCAATGTAAGTGCTTATTATTACATATTCTTATCATTATCATCTTTATCATGATGATCATCACCACCACCACCATCACCACCTCTTAGCCCAGGCTTTGGCACAGCTAGAGCTCCACAAGCAGCTGAGGAAGGGATGGAGGGAGAGAGTTGAGTAAAATTCTTTAAGAGGAAAGATAGTATGTCAGCAATCCCTGGAAGCCCCTTTCTTCCCACCATTCCTCCCCACCCTTCCTCACTCCCCTGCTCATTACCACTTCCTTGCTAATGTCCAGCCTCCAGAGTAGGTGTGAAGTCCAGCCCACCCCCTCACCCATGGAGAAATATTTGGTGAACTGAACTAACACAGGGCTGTTAGATAAACCCGAGTTCTGGCTGACGAGACGTGTGCTCTTTCCCATCTGCTGCCTTCTAAACAATGCTGGTCTTATTATTTCAAACGACACGCAGTTCTCTCTGTAAATTTGCTTGTCGTGCCAATTCAGATTTTATGTAAGTGCATTTCTCATTTCATTTTCCTCTGCATACAAGTCACTGATGCAAGGCAGCTAAACCCCAGGTCTGCCACACTCCCTGAAGGATGACCTTGGCCTAGTTTTCACTTCCTTGACCCCAGAAGGCACCCTGGTTTCACTGCAGAGACCATGAGGAGCCTCTGAAAGTTCGGGTGTGGGCGAAAGTATACACCCGAACATAAAGGTAAATTATGAAACACGAACAACAGGAAGTTGGTGCTTGTTGAAGCTGGCAATGAGTGCATGAGAGTTGGTTGTATTATTCTCCCTAATTGCATATGTTTGAAATTTTCCGTAAGAAGAAGTTGAGAAAGAAAACCTCTAAGAGCTGGGCATCTGGACTGAGTTTTGCAGGCTGAATAAGAGTTCCTGGTCAAATAAGGAGCAGAGGAACAATCCAGACAAAAAGGGATGTCACAAGAGTAGAGCCCAGAGCTGGGCAGTCTTGTGGAAGATTATTTTATTTCAACCTAAAATGGTGAAGTGTGATTCAGTTCTGGCACTAACCACCCATAGTGCAGACCCCAGAAGATAAGGGCTCAGTCCTCCACAAGACCGTCTTTACCTCAGACACCAGTTCAAGTGGGGTCCCACATCATCTGCCCTTCTGACCAACTGGCTACACATGTGGAGGCTCCTAGCATTCCCTTCAGATTTGATAATTCACTAAAATAGATCACAGAACTCAGGAAAGCACTATACTTATTACTATAATTTTATTATAAAGGATACAAATCGGGACCAGTCAAACAACAAGGTGAGACCCAGGAAGGTCCTGAATATGGAGCTTTCATGCCCTCTCCCTGTCCACCTACCCATTTATCCATCTATCTGCCCACCTATCCATCCATCCATCCATCCATCCACCCATCTATTCACCTATCCATCCATCCATCCCTCCATGCATCTATTCACCTTTCCATCCATCCATCCATCCATCCATCTATCCATCCATCCATCCATCCATCCTTCTATCCCTCCATGCATCCCTCCATCCATCCCTCCATCCATCTGTCCATCCATCCATCCATGCCCTCTCCCTGTAGAATCAGGGCCTGCCACTCCCTGGCCCATCAGTGTATTCACCAACCAGGAAGCTCCACTGAGCTTCAGTGTCTAGAGTTTTTATTGGGGTTTCATTACATAGACATGATTGATAACTAAATCTCCATCCTCCCTCACCTTACTGGAAGTAAGGCTGGCTCCAAGCTCCAATCTAACTACCTAATTGGTCTTCCTGGTGACCAACCTCCAGCCCAAGTCATCTCATTTCAGCATAAACTCAGGTGTGATCCAAGGGGATCCTGCATAACAAAGATACTCCTATCACTAAAGAAATCCAAGAGTTGGCCAGGCACGGTGGCTCATGCCTATAATCCCAGCACTTTGGTAGGCTGAGGCAGGTGCATCACGAGGTCTGGATATCGAGACCATCCTGGCCAACATGGTGAAACCCTGTCTCTACTAAAAAATACAAAAAATTAGCCAGGCATGGTGGCGCATGCCTGTAGTCCCAGCTACTCAGGAGGCTGAGGCAGGGGAATCGCTTGAACCCAGGAGGTGGAGGTTGCAGTAAGCTGAGATCGCACCACTGCACTCCAGCCTGGTGACAGGGCAAGACTCTGTCTCAAAAAAAAAAAACAAAAAAAAAAAAAAAAGAAAGAAAGAAAGAAAGAAAAAGAAAAAGAAATCCAAGAGTTTTACAAGCTCTGTACCAGGCACCTAGGGCTAAGACCAGACAAATGTTGTTTTACACAACAAAGGTACAAGGCAACAGAGAACACTGGGCAACAGGCACATGCTGAGTTTCCCATCTATACCTTTGCTGCTCTGGGTGCTCTGGTTTGTGCTATCATCTGATCCTCAAGACATCACTGTACAGTGTATGTGCAGGGGAGGGAGAGAAAGAGAAATGGAGAAAGAGAAGTGGAGAAAGTGACAGAAAGTAGAAGAGAGGAGAGAATGATAGGAATGAAGATAACAGAGAGGGCAGAGAGAGGGAAAGTGGGGAAGAGAGAGTAGAAGAGAATGAAAAGAGAGCAGGAAGAAAGAGAGACAGAGGAGGGAGAGAAGAGAAAGATTTTAACTTCATTTTACAGGAGACCGAGCCCCAGAGACGATGAATGTCCAATTCAAAATCACATGAAAGAAGCAGCAAGACTCAAATCCAGGTCAGTCATATTCCAACATGTACTTATTCTGGTCTGCAGCAGAGGGCAAAGTAAGGGTTTTATATGAAAATAAGGAAGTTTCTGACACTTTATTCTAATGGGTAATAAGAATCGGCAGAGGCTTGTAAACAGGGGAACGCAGTAAGAGCTGCACCTGCAGCTCCATGGGACATGGGCAGGAGGGAGGCAGAGAGAGGTGGCATGCCGAAAAAAAAGAGCCAGGTCTAAAGGGGCAGAGATGAGGCCCCACCTAGAGGAGTCATAGGGGAAGGCAATGGGAGACAGAGCAGAGACAAGGGATGTGCTGCTGGCTGACCCATTTCCATTTAGAAGCATGAGCCCTGGCCGGGCATGGTGGCTCACACCCGTAATCCCAGCATTTTGAGAGGCTGAGGCGGCTGGATCACCTGAGGTCAGGGGTTCAAGACCTGCCTGGCCAACATAGTGAAACCCTGTCTCCACTAAAAATACAAAAGAATTAGCCAAGTGGTGGCGTGTGCCGCCTGTAATCCCAGCTACTCAGGACTCTGAGGCAGGAAAATCTCTTGAACCCAGGAGGCAGAGGTTGCCGTGAGCCAAGATCATGCCAACGCACTCTAGCCTGGGAGACAGAGTGACACTCTGTCTCAAAACAAAACAAAAACAACAACAATAAAAAACAAAGAAGCATGAGGCCTTCCCCAGCCATGTAAACACAAGTTGGCTTACTATGTTATATAATATCCAGCCTCTGCTTTCTGCATGTGTATATGTCAGACAATTCCGCTTTTACAAAAATTGCTGTGTAATCCTTTCATCATCCAAGACATCACTGCTGCTGAATCCACCTGGTCCTCCTATCCCTGACAGTCTATACTAGTCATCCTACAGCAAAGAGGTCTATGGGGATATCCCCCAATCTTGAATTGCCAAATGAAATCTACCAAGAACCAAGTGGCTTGAAGCTTTCGCACACTGTCCCAGACAGGTCAGGCAGAGCATTCAGGGGCAGCCCAGCCCATCTCCTTTAGAGAGCCACACCTCCCTCATGCTGCAGTGTTCTGGAGAGAATGCTGGGGACAGCGCACCTCACACACACTTGCTGCAGTGCAAGGCTCACATTCAGCTGCAGCCAAATGTGGCTCTTCATCCTCCAGCAACAGTGATGTGTCCAAGGGCAGCCAATCAGAATCATAGCTTGGAAGGAAAGCTGTCCTATTTCTGTTTGGGCTCACGCCAATCACATTCTATAAAGGTATGAAGGGCATCCTTCAGGCAAAGGCAAGAAGGGATTGGGGGTGAAAGCAGAGGGAGATAGAGAAGGAAAGTGAGAGAGATGACAATGTATATGAGGCCCTGGCTCAACCCCTGACCTTTCAGGTTATGTGAATTGATTATTCTGCTTTTCTTCAAGATAGTTATAAGCAAGTTTATTTCACTGGAGAGGCTCTGCTAATCTATGGCATTGTTTTGAAATAGGTCATTTTCCATTTACTATTGTTGTTAGTAGTTATCAGTAGCGGGCAGTGGCTCACACCTGTAATCCCAGCACTTTAGAAGACTGAGGCAGGAGGACTGCTTGAGGCTAGCAGTTCAAGACCGACCTGGGTAACAATGAGACCTCATCTCTACAAAAAAAAAAAAAATTAAATTAAATTAAAGTAGCCAGGCGTGATGGTGCATGCCTGTAGTCCCAGCTAGCCAAAAGGCTGAGATGAGAGGATGGCTTGAGCCCAGGAGTTGGACACTGCAGTGTGCTACAATTATGCCACTGCACTCCAACCTGGATGACAGAGCAGACTCTGCCTCAGAAATAAACAATAATAATGATAAATAATAACTACGAGCAGCATCCCCTGGACTGTGTGTCCAGGCAGTGAACTATTGGCTGCATTTGTCATTTTATTCCATTCTTGTTTAACTTGGAGAGGTGAGCAGCAGTATTTCTTTCCTTTCTTTCTTTCTTTTTTTTTTTTTTTTTTTGGAGAGAGACAGTTTTGCTTTTGTTGCCTAGGCTGCAGTGCAGTGGTGTGATCTCGTCTCACTGCAACCTCCCCATCCCAGGTTCAAGCGATTCTCCTACCTTAGCCTCCCGGGTAGCTGGGACTACAGGCACATACCACCATGCCCAGCTAATTTTAATATTTTTAGTAGAGACAGGGTTTCATCATGTTGGCCAGGCTGATCCTGAACTCCTTACCTCAAGTGATCCACCCGCCTCAGCCTCCCAAAGTGCTGGGATTACAGGTGTGAACCACCACGCCCAGCCAGTATTTCATTTTATAGATGAGGATACTAACACTTGGATAGGTTTAGTGAATTGTTCTCAGATTCTTACCTTCTCAGCTTGTAAGTGATAAAGCCACTATGCAGATGGGAAAACTGAGGACCAGGGGGAGAAAGTGATCCACTCAGTGTCACAGAGCAAGTCAAAGTAGCAGCAGGATGCAAACTCAAAACCCTGAGTTCTCAGGCTAGTGCTCTCTTGGTCAGATCTGAACTATTTCAACAGACCAGAGGAACTCTCCAAGGAACACGATATGCCATTAGGCTGACTGCTATTCTGCCTTCCTGGATCCTCCCATTCATGTTTTAGCCAATGTCAGGGCTTAGAGGAAGGGCACATTCAGGATCCATGGATTGAAGTGTTTTTACTTTGTTTATAGAGTGGCATAACAATTTGATTCAATACCTTACAATTGTGAGATTGCACACTCAAATCTGGGCTATATCTTAGCAGCAGATTCCACTGGGCTTGGTGATGGATTGAACGTGGGAGTCTGGACCCAGACTGAGAGCAAAGTGTCAACCAAGCACAGTAAGTCCAGAGTTTACCCTGCCTGTCCCTGTTTCCATTCAGCAAATTGTTTTGGCATTTCTACTACATACCTAAGATCTGAGACAGCCAGAAGCAAATACGACACAGCCCTGGCTCCCAGATGATCCCTATGACAGGCAGATGTTTTTCTGCAATCCCGCCGTGTAACAAGTCCAAACTCTCAGTGGTGCAACATTATTTACTGCTTTTAAGTCTGTAGATTTACTGTTCTGGCTATGGGGAAGTGGGGCAGGTTGGGGTCTGCTCCATGTCTCTCTCCAAGACTAGCAGCAAATATGGGCATTGTCTTCTCACAGCAAATGGCAGAATGGCAAGAGTCTGAGCAAAACTCCACAAATACAATTAAGCCAGACACAGCAGCTCAACCTGTAATTCCAGCACTTTGGGAGGCCAACGTGGGAGGATCTCTTGAGCCCAGGAGTTCAAGACCAGCCTGGGCAACAAAGCAAGACCCCATCTTTACAAAACAATACAAAAATTAGCCAGGTGTGATGGCTCACACCTGTAGTCCCAGCTACTTGGGAGGCTAAGGTGGGAGGATCATTTGAACCTGGGAGGTCAAGACTGCAATGAGCCGTGATGGTGCCACTGCACTCCAGCCTGGGTGACAGAGTGAGACCCTGTTTCAAAAAAAACCTGCTTTTGCCACACCTACTAGCATTTTATTGGCTAAAACAAGTTTCATGGCCATGTCCAAAGTCAAAGAGAAATGAGACTGAGATAAATATACCTTTCCTATAGAAAGATACTGCAAAGTCATATGGCAAAGGCATATGGATATATAATACTATCATATGAGAAGGGAGTAAAGATATGGTAATATTCAGTATTCATAATGGATCAGTCTTTAAAGTCATTGATTTGCCACTGTGCTGGGCCCTGGGGGAAAGGAGGTTGGAAAAGCAATAGAGTGGACTGATGTTAGTCTCTGGGTTAAGCCAGAATACTCCCGCCACTGTTAAACAGAGAATAGGAGATCGCAGTGGAAAACACACTGGAGAGAGTGGAGCAGGTTGCGTGCCCTAGCCTTTGGAAGGTGGAGAACAGCCAGGCTTGGTGGTTCTGGGACTCACAGCCAGAGGCAGGTGTCAAACATCAAAGAGCCAGCTCCTCTCACTAAAAGAGACCAAGTCAAGGCTAATGAGGAGGAGGCCCCAGTACAGGCCCTGGTGGGCAAATGCAGCTGGCTCCACCAGAGGCAGTTTTCACTAATTGTGCTGCTTTGGCAGATGACTCACCAAACAGAGGACTCAATCCCAAGCCCAGTGAGGGTCCAGCAGCCTTCAGGTCAGGGCCTTGGAGGCGGGCTGAGCACTGGGCAGCCAGCCAGACCAGATTCTGCTTGAAAGTGCCTGAAAACCTCCAGCCTGAGTCGCTCAGGTTCTGAAAACCCTGCTTCAACTCACTTCAAGCGTAGGCTTCATTGGAGAAAAGTTACATGATGAGAGGAAGGAGGAAAGGAAAGATAGCGACTGGAAAGGAATTTTTACAAATTCACAGACTGGTTCTTTGAGGGGGTGGAATCCCTCCTGGATGTGGTTCTTCTGGACTACACAGGAGACCATCCTCCTTTCTACCCACCCCTACCCCTGACTCTTTAGAACAGCCTGGCAGAGGGTCCTTCATAACAGCATCCTTGCTTCCTTGGTGAAATTCACCAAAGCAGTGACTTATGTCTCCATTAGCTGCCAAGACACATCCAGATGCCTCACTTGGGGCTCTGGTGGCAAACCTGGGGTGGAGAAATAAGCTTCCCTCCATTAAACTGGCCCATGCAACCAGGAAGTCTCATCCATGCCAGGCTTCAGGACTCAAATCAGCTTGAGCATGTGCTTGGGAAGAAATGCACAATCAGTTTCAAGGCTGAGTCCTCATCTCCTAGATTCGAAAATCACACAGATGATCCAAGTTCGTGAGAATAGCAGACATGAACAAACCTACTTCCTACACTTGACAGATGGGGATACTAAGGCTTTGGGTTCAAGTAGGTCCTCAAATATTAATTTTCCTCACAAGAAAAGTAAATAAAATGAGGACTTATTTCTGGGCCAGACGCTATGCTAAAGACCAGGGCAGCCACCAACCCTTACTGTACATTTGTAAGGGACCTGGGACAGGACACATGGCTTGGTGAGCATAGCGTGGGCCGGATTTCTGCCCCCGTTTGCCGTTCAGCCATGCGCTCTTAGGCAGTGTGTGACAGGCACAACTGTACATGGCAGCCCTACTCAGCACTCTCCTTATGAAGAGTACACTATTTGTAGCATCAATTTAGCGACAAGAAAAATGGGGATTAGAGAAAGTAATTTGCCCAACTTTGTGTAACTATAATATACAAGTCTCTAAAGTTTGTGATCTTAGAAAACAGAATAACACAATCGTTATCTGCCTCACTCCATTTTGCTTTTGGATCAGCCAAATATTTTATAGGTTTAGGGTTATTTGGCAAAAAAAAAAAAAAAAAAATTGGGTTTCTAGGAATGAATGGTTAATAACATATTAACTAACACAATGTCAGAGATCTAGTTGTATGTTTAGAAGCACAAAATCATGATGGGCAGATCTCGGGGAGACATTTCATCTAATTTCACAGCCTCCTACCCCACCCCAAGAATTTGAGAAGTCATTTGCCCAAGGTCTCACTTGGAGTCAGGGGCTGAACCAACGCTGGAACCCAGGCCCTGACACTGAGGCCAGTGGTTCCCACTCCACCAGCCCGAGTAAGGATGCCCTCCCAGCTTTGTGCTGTGTCTGGAGACAGGGCAGGCAGAACAGGGAAAGGAAGGTCTAAGGCAGCCCCTCTAGAGTCCAAGTCCTTAACCAAAGCTCAGGACCAGGGCTTGGAAGGAAAAGGGCTGACACAAGAACCACTGTATGGGCCCTTGCCAACTTACTGCCCCGCTCCGTCCTTGAGACGAAAAGGCCACCTCATTCCACAACCATATTCTAGGTTTTCATAGGCAAGAACCCATCCACGGCTCTCTGCACAGCAATGTATTCTTACTGTTACATAAGGGAAGGAGTGCTCTACCAAGGGAAACTCCCATATTGTCTTCTCCTGACATCCCTTAAACAGACCCATTACCCCGAGAAAAACCAAACGACCTGTAATGCCCTACTGCACAATGCGCCATGCCTCTAAGCCTTTGCCTGTGCTGTCATCTCCCCCTGCCCCCTCTTCCTCCTGATGGCATTCTTGGCTTACCTAGGTTCTGTGGATCCCCCAAGACTCGGCATGGGAAGTACCCTTTCTGGGAAGCCTAGTCTAATACCTCCCACCTTGTGCTCTCAACACATGAACTACTGAACTAAATGTCTTTCCTTATGGGCTCCCAAAATGCTTTCCTTTCTCACTCATTGAATGAGATATTGTGACTTTCTTTTCCCTCATAGCTTGTAAAGGACAGGGACCATTTTATGTTAACACTAGGAAGCATATAGCCCTTGTGCACTGCACACTGTATAATAGATGCTCAATAAACATGATGAATGAATGAATGAATGAATAAATGAATGGGGAATGCTTATTAAGCACATGAAGAGTAGACGTGGTAAGCTGTAAAGTGCTGCCCCACTGCCAAGGATAGCCACAGCCAACAGTGGGTGCTTAATAAAACTTGGTTTGAATACAACTAAAAGGCCAGCCGGGACCCCCAGATGGCTGAGGGCATCCTGATGGCGCCTCCAGCCATCTGGACTGTGAACACCATTAAGCACATCCATCAGTTCAGCGGCGTCTCTGGGCCTCAGCCCAGAAGGAGTTCATGCACCCATGGCCTATGGTCCTGCAAGAATAATGAGGAGGGAGGAAGAGTAATAAAGAGAGGGCGATGGAATAACTAAGCAGCCACCAGGACATTTACCGGAGCCATGGGGAGCCCCTGGAACCTCAGACAGGGCCTGGAGAAATGCACCTGCAGAAATCAGGAGGGCTTGTAAGAAACCAATGGCATGCACAGAAGTCAAGGTTAGAAGGGACTGTTTTTCTCCTGATGACTTCCAGGTACTTCAGAGAGGGGCCATTACAAAGATTCATAGCCAGAGGGCCCCTCAGGGAGACTGCCTCCTCTTGAGGACAAAATATTAAGCCATCGGTCAAATTTAAACACCCTCCCATCAGGAACCTTGTTGAGGATAAAGCACTGTGATTCTACATCATCCACAGCCTAAGAACTAGCAGAGGAAGGGAGGCACAAGGAAAGGTCATTGATGGAGGAGCTCAGGTTGGTGCTCAGGTGGAATGACTGATTTCAGGAGGGCATAGCTGCTATGCCATCATCAGGGGGCCACCAGGCTGCAGCTCCACCCCAGGGAAAGATGCTGAAAAGGACAAGAATTTACTCTGAATGTCCATTGGCCACAAGGAGCTGATACGTATCTCAACCATACCAGACACTGTTTATTGAGTTCCACTCATGTGTTTAATTTTTGGGACCCTGCTCCTCATCTTCACACAAAGAAGGGGCCAGTACACCCACTTTAGAGGCTGAGACCCTGAGGCACAGGGAGGATACCACCTTGCCCTAAATGGCACATCTAGGAAATGTTGGGGGCCAGGATGTGAACCCTGCATGTGTCGCCAGTGTTCCTGGTCTGTCTTCTGCCCCACATCAGCTGTTTTCCCTGGTCATTCTTTGACCCTAGTGGTCAAGACTAACCTATTCTGGCTCAGCATAGGTGGAGAGCCTCCAATGCACCAAGCACCTTATTCATTCTCTTATTAGAACTTCATTGCTCTAGGCCAGGCACGTTGGCTCACGCCTGTAATCCCAGCACTTAGGGAGGATAAGGCAGGCAGATCACTTAAGGTAAGGAGTTCAAGACTAGCCTGGCCAACATGGTGAAACCCCATCTCTACTAAAAATCCAAAAAATTAGCCGGGCATGGTGGTGTGCACCTATAATCCCAGCTACTAGGGAGGCTGAGGCAGGAGAATTGCTTGAACCCAGGAGTCAGAAGTTGCAGAGAGCCAAGATCGTGCCACCACACTCCAACCTAGGCAACAGAGCAAAACTATATATATATATATTTTAAATTAAATAAATAAATAAATAAATAAATAAATAAATAAATCTTTATTGCTCCATCATTCCTTCAACATGCATTTATTATTTCTACTGTGTCCCAACCTCTGTGCTGGGCATGAGGTAGAGGAAGAGCGATGATAACATCTCTGAGGCAACTCTAGCTTTTTAAATGTTCAGGAAACCTCACTTTTCTGGTTGTTGGAGCAGTTCTGTGAATAGAGAATGGCCATGTCCACTGGACAAGAGAGAAACTGAGGCTCAGAAGGGAGGGGGGAATCAACTGTGTGTTCTCTACATGCCTGACGCTGTGCATGGAACTCAGCATTCTTCATTCTGTGGATAGAGGAACTGAGCCATGGAGGTGAAGCAGATGACACAGAGGTCATAACTGCAAGAACCAGGAACTCAAGCCCACTTTTCCTGCCTCCTCCATCCACCATCTCTCAAATATGGAATTTTTAATTCGCTGTCATGGACTGAACTGCGTCCCCTCCAAATCCATATTTTGAAGCCCTCATCCCCAAAATGACTGCTTTTGAAGATAGGGTCTTTCAGGAGACAATTATAGTTTAATGCGGTCATAAGGATGGGGCCCTATCCAGTAGGACAGGAGTCCCTATGAGAAGAGGAAAGGACATCAGCACGCTATGTCTCTCCACGTACACAGAAGAAAGGCCACATGAGAACACAGTGAGAAGGTGGCTACCAACAAGCCAAGAAGGCAGACCTCACCAGAAACCGACCCTGCTAGCAACTTGAATTTGGACTTCCAGCCCCTCAAACTCGGAGAAAAAAAATATCTGTTGTTTAAGCCACTCTGTGGGGATATCTTGTTATGGCAACCACAGCCGATTGATATAGCCACTTTCAAGGAAGGGACTTCTTTTTGCCTGCTGGGATCTTTTACAGCCCTCTTACCCCCTTGTTTTCCTCACATCATGGCCAGTTTATTTACTCCATCTTGATGACGGGGCTTTTACTACGATCTGGTCTGCATGTGCCACAGGGATCTGTCCCTATTCCTAGAGCCCAGGGAAGGAGGCTGCCTGAAGCCTTTCTCAGGCCTGGCCACTTACAGCAGTGATTGGCAAATCTCTCAAGAAGAGCAGGGATGTTACCTAGGACTAAGGGTGCTGAGAGCTGGAACAGTAGAGGGGGCTGGTCCCAGACCACAGTGTCACTGCCATCAAGGTGGGACCATTTCCCATTGCAGAAGCCAGCAGACTCAGGCTCCACAGGCCTTCTCCCACCTCCCAGGCCACCTCCCACCTCCCGGGCCACATGGTCTACTGGAAACAGTGTAGACTTGAGAGCCTGACCTGAGTTTAAACTCTGGCTCTGCCACCGGCTGAGAGACCAATAATCAATAGGGCTTTTGGCCAACATTCCAGCACTCTCCTCTCAGGCATGCGGTAAGAATGATCTTCCCACCAGCTGGGAGCTGAGTGTGGCCATGGGACTTGCTTTGAACTAAGAAAGAAGAACTTTAAGGACCAATGCATTGTTTTTTTTTCCATTTGGCATGGCAAACAGCAAAGTTTCAGATTGTGTCTGCTCCACCATCCTGGGTTCCTACATAAGGAAAATAAGAAGAAAAACCCATAGCTGTCCTGCAATAGATTCATAGAATGATCAAGAAATAAGTCTTTGCTTTCAGTCACTAAGATTCTGGGGCTAATTGTTACTATAGCATAACATAGCTCATCCTGACTGCTACAGTGACACTGATTAAATCATAGCCTCCTTGAGACTCAATTTCTGCACCTGTAAAACGGGGACAATTGTATCTCATAGTTTTCAAAGTACCATGCTTGGTACACTGCAGGCCTTTGACACGTCAGCTTGTGCACTCTCTTCTCTGCACTGTTTTCCCACAAGTCCTTCTCATGATGGGATTAGGCATTTTGAGACATAATTTCTTCAGGTCAGATGTTTAGGTACAACCATCTATGTGTCCCTAGCACCCTGTACTGGGCTGGCACCATGGCAGATAATCAGTAAATATTTATTATTAAGCAAATATACAATGATTAATCACTTACTGAGTGGTTGACTCTGTGCTTGTCACCAGAGACCAAAGTCTCTGATCATTTCTCTTGCCTTTCACCTTTCAGTGTAGGTATATTTACTTTCTTCCCAGTCCAAGGTAGCACTTAATTCTAACTTTCCTGGCTAGGTGGGCAAATCCCCTTCTCTCTTCTAGTAGTAGAATCCCCTCAGCAAGGCTCCTGCCCATCGATCTCTCAATCTCTGCCAAAACACTTTCAGCATTTGAGAACTCACTACCTACAAAATGCTCTTCTAAAATTAGAATTACACACCAGTAGGTCTGGCTCTGGACCAAGTCCATGAGCCCTTCCAGCAACCCTGCAAAGTATGTATCATTGCTATCACCCCATCCTGTAAACAGGAAGCTAGGATACAGAAAGGAAATTGTTCAAGGTCACACAACCTTGGTGAGGTATGACTGTAATTTTCTAGGCACACATGCATGGTATACATGGTATGCATGCAATAAGTATTATGGGTTGATTGACAGCTCCGTCCCCAGGAGGGGGTTTCTAGGGACTCCAAATCTCTATGGAACCCCAACCCCAGAATTTCCAGTTTGGCTTTTGGGGAATCTTAACAATGCAAACAGCCCTTCATCTCTATTAGAATGTAAATCTCGGTAAATGATTTCCAATAACACAGTCCTTGCCAGGAAAGGAAGCATTCACACTGTTGCTCGTGCATACTATTGGTTAATATTTCAGGATGCATTAAATGTGTAAATGTTTAGAGTGTGGCAAAGTTCCAGTTGTGAGCCAAGCCACTCTACAGAAAAAAAATGAGATGCTGAAGGAGAATATTTTTAGACTTGGACCCAACCTGACACTACCCGTAAGTACTTTGTGTTCGTGGGCAGAGTATGCAATCCTGCTACTGATTTGCCAGGAAGGAAAATAACATGTTGGTTTCAAACAGATGTTCCTGAACCCTTGATGGAAGCTGATGACTTCAAGATGGGCTGGCTACTTTGTGGCTTCTTTGGAGACAGTTGAAATTAAGACGGGATCTGGGGCATGACGGAGCACCAAATTTGCCAAAGATGTGCTGGAATAACTAAGCAACAGACATGGGTCAGATGAGCCATGTGCTGAAGCCAAAGGCACATGCAGGAAACTGGAACATTTTGTTGGCCCTTGGAGGACACAGGAGGAATGCTGATGGGCAATATATTTTAAGCAAATATGAGATTGAACCATATAAAATTGCTGATATTTAATCTTTCTTGACCAAAACTATGGCACTTGGAGGTGTTTCAGTCAGATATACACATAACCCCACATCCCCGGCAGCAGACACGTAACTGTCTGTAATACAGACCATTGTCCACAATTTAGAACACCAGCCGAGTAAACTCTGGAGTTTCTGTGATGGAGTCAGACCCAAGTATTTTTGCCAAGATAGGAGAGGGGGGAAAAAAGGCAGAAAGGCTATGAGCACACTCTGGGGGACAGACCAATTAAAATCCCAACCAAGCTGTCTGAGTTTGGCAGCTGTCAGCAGCTGGCATCACCATTGTCCTAGCACATGAGCTGCGGAGCAGGGAGCCCCAGACCTACAGACAAACTGCCTGGGTTAAGTCCTGATTTTACTTCTTTCAAGCTTTAGTAGGTTGAATGCTGACCTCCAAAAAGATATGTTCATATCCTAATTCCCTGAACCTGTGAGTATTACCTTGTATAGTGTATTAGGGTTCTCTAGAGGGACAGAACTCATAGGAGATACACACACATATATACATATATGAGTTTATTAAGGACTATTTGACTCACATGATCACAAAGTGAGGTCCCACAATAGGCCATCTGCAAGCTGAGGAGCTAGGAAGCCAGTCCAAATCCCCAAATCTCAAAAGTAGGGAAACTGACAATGCAGCCTTCAGTCTGTGGCCAAAGGTTCAAGAGTCCCAAAGCTGAAGAACTTGGAATCTGATGTTCGAGGGTAGGAAGCATCCAGCATGGAAGAAAGATGGAGCCCAGAAAACTCAGCCATTCTAGTTTTTCCATGTTCTTCTGCCTACTTTTCATTCTGGCCACACTGTCAGTTGATTAGTCTGCCCACCCAGATTGAGGGTAGGCCTGCCTTTCCCAGTCCACTGACTCAAATGTTTATCTCCTTTGGCAACATCCCCACAGGCACACCCAGGAACAATACTTTGCATCCTTTAATCCAATCAAGTTGACACTCGATATTAACCATCACATATGGGGCAAAAGATGTCCTTAAGTTAAGGACATTGAAGGAAACGACTTCAATCCAATGACAAGTGTTTTCCTACAAGACAGACACAGAGAGGAGAAGGCAGCACACACGACAAGGAGGAAGCAATGTGACTGCACAGGCAGAGGTTGGAGAATTTGATGTGGCCACAAGCCAAGGAGTGCCTGGAGCCACCAGAAGCTTGAAGAAACAAGGAACAGATTCTCCCCTAGAACCTCCAGAAGGTGTACAGCCCCGCGAATACCTAGATTTCATACTTCTGGTCTCAGAATTGTAAGAGACTGAATTTCTGTTGTTTTAAACCAATAAGTCATTTGTCACAGCGGCCACAGGAAACTTATACACGAGTCCTCTGACTCAGTTTCCTTGTCTGTAAAATGGGATAAGAACTTCGGGAGATAGTGCACTGGAACATTTTAGCAAGGAATCTAGTATATTCTAAGCACCCAATGAATGTAAGATGAAACAAGCAAAACACCACAGGAACAGAGAATTGCATCAGACCCAAGGAAATGAGATAATGCTGCTGTGTGTGTGTGTGTTTGGAGCTTCAAAGATGTGAAAAGGTGCGGTGTTCTTGAGACCTGTCTACCTTGCCCCAGCAGGAGTTCCTCAAGTCACAACTGGGAGCCAAGAGGCCTTCTCAGATAATTCAAACAGCCACCAGCAAAAACTACTTCTGTTTAAAAAATTTGTTTGAAAGTATTCAGAAAGAGTTCGTTTTCCTTACAGAACTGCATATTGGACACAATTTAAGCAATCGGGAACCTGGCATTTTGAGCTTGCTCAACCATCGGAAAAAGTATCTTTCAAAAATATAGTTTAAAAAATAGCACGCGGGGGAAGAAAATGGTTATTAAAAATGCTTAAGAGCCTTCCTGAACTTCAAATGGGCTCTTCACAACAATAATACTGATGATTTAAGGGAAAAAATGAATCAAGACTCTATTGATTAAATGTTCCTTAAATTATATGTGGGTTTTAAAATGTGTGGCAGTATGCAAAGCACGTTGGAGGTAAAACGTTTGAAAAATCACCCAAGACATTTAAAGAATTTGAATGTAGCTGCAGCTTCAGCCCCAGGAGGGAGTAGCCTGGGCTCCAAAGAAGAAAAGGACCCTCAAGACCATCTATGACCCAGGCCAGTAGTGCCTAATTCCAGAGTCCCAATGGCAAGGAGGGATGTCTGCTTCCTGCTGTCATGGCCCTGGTCTCCCTAACTCCCTTGCCGTGGCTTTGCATACACAACCTCAGTCCATCATTCATTCCAGAAACCCGTCTTGAGCACCTCCTAGGTACCATGCCCTGTGCTCGGAGCCAGGGTAGATGCAGCACACAGGCTAATGTGGCCACAGATGTGAAAACAACCATTATGATTCAGGGGGTTGATAGCCATGAAATGAAGGACCTAATGGGATAGTCCCTCCCCCATCCAAGGAGATCAGGGGGCTTCCTGGAGGAAAGGAAATTGATGATGAGATCTGAAAGGTGAGCCAGGATGCAGAAAGAATGCAGGGGAAGAGAGAAATTCACACAGCAGGCAGGGGAGTGGCACATGCAACGTCCCAAGGTCAGAGACACCGGGCATTTAAAAACAAAAGCAATGCAGCCAGGCCTGCTTCAGGGCCCTACATCTGGGTCACCTGCTCAACCTCCCCTCAGTAGCCATGGACTCCACTTCCCACAAGACTCTGGGCTCTGCTCACCCAGTGGCTTAGTCTCAGATTCCTGAGTGAGAAACTCATCTTCCCTCCTCTCCCCGAGAATCCCACCAGCTCACCTCAGACCTCATGGTGGGGACACTCAGGCGGCACGCAGGGAGGCCTAGGGTACATATGGAAACATCACAGCTTAGAGGACAAAGCATCTCTCCAGCAACCTGACCCTCTCTGTGTGATGGATTCCCTCTTCCTACTGCAAGTGGTGTCAATTCCCAAGTTCTGTCCACCGCTCCACACCTTCCCATCCCACCAGTGCTGGCTGAGCTGCGGTCTTCCTCCACCCCTCCAACCCAACCTATATAGAGTTTCAGAGGAAGAGAGCCTGAACATAAAACCCTTGGGAACTGCTGGAGGAAAAGATGGAAGTCTGGGGGCCAGGATCCTTTCCTCCTCCATTAGTTCTCATTGTGAACAGGGACCATTCCCTCCTGGCCCGTGAAGTAGCCTCTGGAGGCCCAGCAATATCCTGATGCAAAGGCAAGAGCAGCTCTCTCTCCCCTGGGCAACATTCTTCATGCACTATTAGGATCCCAATTCAACCCCTTCCACTATGAGCAGCACAAGAGCAGGGACCCCATCAATTTTGGGTTATCTTTGTTCCCCTCCAGGTAGCCCCATGCCTGGCACAAGAAAGTGCTAATTACATGCAGTGAAGGAATGCATGAATGCATAGACATCCTAGTTACTATGCACTGGCCCGTTCATTATGGTCCTGAAGCTCACCATGACCCATGAGGCAGGAAGGACAGAGCCTCATCAGGGTCTCGTTCAAAGCAGACTGGACCAAGATTTCACGGCAGTAAGAAGCAAAATTAGGAGAAGAGCCCAGGCCTCTGGGTCTCTGCATGCACACACCACCACAACCTGGGCCTCACTTTTCCTATCATGCTGCTGGCTCTGCAAATATAATCAACCTCTGACTATATCAATCAGAGCACCCAGCGAGGCATCGAATGAGAGAAAGAGGAGGAGAAAGAGAAAGGAAAGAAGAAACAGCCTCGGCCCTTGAGAAGCTGGTTGGTGGTACTGAAGAATTACATATTTGATTTTAAGATATTATTCCCCCTTCTCTTCTCCTTCCACAAAGTGGTACATGGCCCATTTATATATTTAATTAGAATGGATTAAAATTAATAACATCTTGAGTGGTTCCTGACCCTTCTTGAGATAATTGGAGACACCCTGGGGTGATAAGAAACCAGGAGGAAGAATTGCTGATCTAACCGACAGAGGCTGAACTTTTTCATGTGCATGTAATCAGTGCATCCCCTAATCACCCTCTGTATATTTTTTAACTAAGATAGGTATCCTTATGATGTGGAGTCACACCCTGTTCCCCAAGCTGCAGAGCTGAACGCTTGCCCTGGGCAGGCAGGGGGGTGAAACCTATCCCGCCTGCATTCATCAACCAACATGCAGCTCTCATGGATATTTTAACATACATTTTCATTGATGCGTATTGTATTATTTGTTTCTATAGGGACAGATATTTTTTTAAAAACACACATTTTGAACACTTACTAGGTGCCAAGGAATGTGCTACATCTACTCACATCCATGAACACATTCATTCTTCATCACAATGCCCTGCGTGAGTGAGGGGTGGTATTGTTCTCTCCCACTTGACATTTGAAGGAACCAAGGGAGAAGATGGCCCCGGGGGGACTACTTCCACCCAAGACATTGCTGTCACGAGCACCTTCATCTCAGGCTTTGATAGGACTTGTGTGATCTCCAGGGCTCATTGCTCAAGCTCTGTTCTCAGCACAGCAGCTACAGGCATGATTGACAGGTCTGAGAGGAGTCCCCCATGTTGTCTGAATGTGTCTCACTTTCTCAGACCAAGGAATGAATGAGCAAGAGCCAAAGAATAAGCCACGACCACTCCTAATGGAAATGAGAAATCAGGCAGATCCAGGCCAGCGAGGACCCCCCGTCCCCCAGGCCTCTGCCAGCCGCATTGCACATGATGGCCTGGTGGATGGGCAGTCAGCAGTGAATCCAGATCCCGCCCTGCCACTTCCTATGGAGGCAGATATGTGACCTTGGATAAGCCACCAAGGTGCACCCAGTGGTCACTTCTGCACTGATAAAATGAGCAGGTTAATATGTGTCCAGCAGAGCTTTAATAATAACAAAGGCATCACTGAGTGCCTGACATGATACTCATTGTTCTGCTCATGAGGAAACAGGTTTGGAGTCACATGGTCATATGGAGAAACCCATCTGTTTCCACGACACCTCCTGACTCCTCGCAATGCAGGGCGCCAGATTTCCTGGCCCACAGGGAGGACAACAAGCTTTAAATAGTCACTGAGAAAGGAATTTTTGTATCTTCCTTGGGGTCTTCCTTAGAGGCCACTAACAACCCCTCCCCTACCCCACCCGCACCAGTACATCCCCACTCCAAGTCCTGATGCTTCTCTCCTTTTTCATTTGGGCAAAATGGCCCCGTCACCCCCAAATCTCCCTCTCCTCCCTGCCTTCTGTCCTCTGAATGACAGATTAAAAGCACACCTGTATTTTCTGCAATAAGGACTATGCTCATGAGTGGGACAGCATTTTGGGGTCAAATTAGGTCAAGTCAGATCAGTGGCCTTGGAGCTACTACAGCATTAGGTAACCAACTCAAGGCTGGTTCCGCCCGGAGCCCTTTAATTTTGGGGAGGCAAGATTTAGCTGACTTGAAAGAAGGGGGAAGCAAGCTTGCAGAAAGAGATTGATTTTAGCGAAACACAAATTCATACTCACTAAATGCCTTAACACTTTGGGATCAATTAAAATGAGACAGAGAAAAAGGCACAAAGAAATAGAGGATAACAGGAAAGAAAGAGGGCAGGGAGGAGAGAGGCTTACCTTACTGGGGAACAGAACAGAAGGACCTCAATCCAAGGAGACAACTCCCTTGGGAAAGAGAGGAATCCTGGGGTGCTAGAAGATTTCATTTTGTAGATCTGGGGGACTGGTGGTCAATGGACCAAGGATCAAGGGTTCTCAGTTAGGGTCAGAATCAGCTTCAAGGGCACGAAGGTATGGGGTTAAACAGTCTAGACCCCACATCCACAGGTTCTGATTCATTAGGTCGCTGGAAGACTGAGAATCTGCCCATCTAACCGTCCACAGGATCCAGTGCAGGTGGTCTGGGACCACACTTTGCAAAGCAAGAACTAGACTAGAGAGATCATGCTGTACCCCTGGTCACCAGGGTAGCAGCAATGACCACAGGCATTGCTTATCCCTGAGACTACTGCAGGAAACCTGAAGACAGAAAGCAAAAAGACCCTTGCATCACCCCCTCCAGAGAAGATGAGGCCTCTTGGAGAAACGTTTAAGGGGAAGAAATCAACTAAATTTGGGAGATGAGGTTGGTCAGACAGATGGAGAAAGGGGTGGTCTTTGAAATCTCTCAGGCTCCTGGCTTGGGTAGCCTGCTTCCCAAGAAGCATGACTCAAAACAGGGCTGGACCACTTTGGAAGACAGTTTGGCAGTGTCTTACAAAAAACTAAACACACTTGCACCATATGATCCAGCCATTGTGCTCCTTGGTATTTACCCAAAAGGGTCAGAAACTAGCATACACACAGAAACCTGCACCCAGGTTTATAGTGGCTTGAGTCATAATTGCCAAAACTTGCAAACAACCAAGATGTCCTTCAGTAGGTGAATAAAGAATCTGGGGTACATCCACAGGTGGAAGGAATATTACTCAGCCCTAAAAAGAAACTATCAAGCTATGAAAGGACATGAGGAAATGTAAATGCATATTGCTAAGTGAAAGAAGCAAATCTGAAGATGTTACATACTGTGTGAGTCCAACTTAGGACATTCTGGAAAAGACACAATCACGGAGACAGTAAAAAGATCAGTGGCTCCCTGAGGCTAGCGGGGAGGGAAAAATGAATAGGTGGACACAGAGGATTTTTCGGGCAGTGAAACTACTTTGTATGATACTGTAATGGTGGATACCCATCTTGATACATTTATCCGAACCCATAGAATGTACAACATCAAGGGTAAACTCTAATGTAAATTATAGTCTTTTAGGGATAATGATGTGTGGATGTAGGTACATGTACCACTCTGGGGAGGATATTGATAGTCGGGGAGGCTGTACCTGTGTGTAGGCAGTGGGTACATGGGAACTTTGTACTCTCTGCTCAATTTTGCTATGAACCTAAAACTGCTCTTTAAAAAAATAAAGTCTATTGAAAAATAAAAAATAAAAACCGGGGCTGGAGATTGCCTCAGGTCCCATGAAATAGGGGAGTAGTGGGGAGGCTGAGTGGTGAAACATAGACAGGGGGCTAAAACTATTGGGGACGTGGCAGGAGTAAACCCAAGCCACTGGCCAGGTGCCAATTTCTTAATGAGTGAGTAAAGTATGGTTGGGTAGATGGGTTGGGAAATCAAAACAAGAAGTTCAGGCTCCATTTCTCCCCACCCCTCTGGCCAGTGCTGATGTTATTACAAACATAAGCAAGATCTTAACAAGAGAGCAGTCTCTCTGCACTGTTTGAAATTCTCAAAGATCCCTTAATTCCCCCAAAAGAAAACAGTTCAAACAGGTGCATAAACTAACCAGTTAAACAGGAAGCCCCAAGCATCATTATTCTCTGGGTGAGGCCTCCTAATGCCCCCTTAATGCAGAATCTCCCTGCCTGCTCCTAATAAGGGCTTCTCTCCTTCATGAGAGTCCTATAAAATGCATAAATATTCCTCAAGGAACTGAGAGAGCTCCTAACAGTCTTTAATAGCCATCAT
This sequence comes from Papio anubis, assembly GCF_008728515.1. Classification (NCBI taxonomy): domain Eukaryota; kingdom Metazoa; phylum Chordata; class Mammalia; order Primates; family Cercopithecidae; genus Papio; species Papio anubis. The sequence goes on along the minus strand of NC_044993.1, from coordinate 23,899,891 downwards.
AAAATGAAGGATAAAATGTGTGAAAGGAGATTGGTCATGATAATAGTACAAGATACGTGAGCAATGAATTTCCTAACCCCTCCCTGGCTGAGTTTTCTGTAGAAAGATATTGCCTGGAGTCGGGAGCCTGCCCGGAAGAGGCTGGGGAGGGGATAGCCAGTCATTAGTCAGAGAATCCTGGACCAGTTGAACTGGGAAAGCTGAGGTCTAGAGATGGGAAAGGATGTGCCTAAAGTCATACATCAAATGACAGACCCTAATCCAGAATGACCATGATTTCCTGTAGTCCAGATGGGGTGTATCCTAGGAATTTGCATTGTTCCTTTATTCCCTGGACGATCAAGATAAAAACTAGTGTATACTAACCAAGCCTGTGACTGAAACAGCTTTGGCCCTGGCTACACAGACTCCCCTAGCCCCTGTGGGGGCCAGACGCCAATGTGTTGTTGGGGCCCACGGCCTAAGCACTGCCCAGAAACTGGAAAGGGACTAGAGAGCATGTTAATAAGGCAGGGATCAAAGCCAGGACACAGAGTTGAACATCCACAGACCAGGAAAACAAGGGCAGGCTCCAGACAGCTGTTTTCCAGAATGGGTGCTATGATGGGCTTGCTATGAACGCCCCAAGGACATGGCGCCTGGGGAGGATGACTCAGTTGGCAGAAGAGCTCACAGCCGACAGATAACAAAGTACCTAGCCCATGTCCTAGTATGTAACAGGAGCTCAATAAACAGCAGGTCTTGACAGGTATAGCACTGAAGTTCTACAGAGGTGCTGCACTGGCCAGGAACTGCTGATTATTGAGCTCTTATTGCATGCCAGGACATGAGCTAGGGGCTTTGCATGTATAATGGCATACAGTGCTAAAATTGAGTCTAACCACATTGACCCACAGATACAAGTATGCACTTAGGCTGATGAAATAATGTCCAGACAACACAGCCTGGATCCAAGCACTTGTTCCTGCTCCCTGCCTCTGCCCACTGGTCACCTAAGTCTTGGGTTTTGCCTTATGATCTACTGCCTCATTTGTCTTGACAGTAGAATGGCTTCTTATGTTTCACCCTCAGTACCTTCAGGACATAAGACTTCCTGTTCCTCAGACTCAGCCCACCCCCTTGCCCAGCTATGGTTCAGGGATTCCTATCCCAGGGCTTGCTTCACTTCCTGGGGTCCCAGCCCAGCCCATCCTGCTCATAGCACATGAGGTCCAAGAAGCCACATTTCATGTTCCTCTGCCCATCCAGGTTGACTAAAAGCTGGCTAAGAGAGGCTTCACAGCTGCAAGTCAACTGGAAAACTTCAGCTGAAGTCTTCATTGCACAAAAGTCAAACCCAGAGATGAGAGGTTGGGGCAAGTTGAGAAGAATAAAGTTTTCTTGTAAGTTTTGCTTCTAGGCCAGATGAGGGACACCTGACAATGTTTTCTGCGGATAACCTAAGATTCTGATGAGAACCAATGTCATCCTAAAGGTCCTCAACAGCAGGCCAAGACACAAAAAAGAAATCAAATGTAGAAGGACTAGAATAGATAAATAGAACCATCATTATTTCTAGAAGATGGGCTTCATGAAAAACCCAAAAGAATCTAGAATTATTAGGCCAAGTGCAGTGGGTCAAAGCCTCCCAAAGTGGTTGGCCTGTAATCCCAGCACTTTGGGAGGCTGAGGCAAGAGGATCATTTGAGTCCAGGAGTTCAAGACTGGCCTGGGCAACATAGATAGACCCCTGTCTCTACATTTTTTTTTTTTTAATTAGCAGGAGGTGGTGGCATGTACCTGTGGTCCCAGCTACCCAGGAGGCTGAGTTGAGAAGATAGCTTGAGCCTGGGATTTCAAGCCTGTGATGAGCCATGATTGCACGCCACTGCACTCCAGCCTGGGCAACAGAGCAAGACCCCATCTCCAGAAAAAATAGTAAAAGAATCTAGAATTAGAAAAAAATAAACCTAGCAAAATTATTTGATATAAGAGTGATATACAAAAATCAATATTTATTTCACCATCAAATGGATATAAATGACAATGTTTAATAATACAATTTTTGGTAACAACAAGATTCATCCTTAGCCTAACAAAAGATGCTAAAGACCTTTATGGAAGAGATTGGAAAAACTTGTTGAAAAACACAGAAGACCAAAATACATGAATAAATAGACCTACCTCATGGGCAGGAAAACTCAATGTCATAAAAATACCAATTTGACAAAAATTGACATATATTTTCTATATTATTCTAATAAAAATTCCCAACAAAGTAACTGTAGAACTTGACAAGTTGATTTATAAATAAATAAATGTATATGTATATGCATGTTCTGCCTGCCCAAATAAGAAAAATGTAAATTGAAACTACACTGAGATGCCAATTCTCATCCAAAAGTTTTCTAAAAATACGTGCGTAAAAAGCACTTTTATACAGATAGTAAGAACTCAAAATGGCATTAGTGCCACATAGGGGAAATTGTACAGAAGTTAAGATTGATGAAGTTAAATAAAACCATGTAATCACAAATTTAAGTTGGAAGTATAAGAACGCATGACATATCTTTAGTCTGGATGTGCAATATATATATTCTCTATCTCTATCACTGAAATGGTCCAGAAACAATTACTAAGCAATAGCAAGAAGCACTCTTAATGCCGAGATTGTAGTTTTTCTAAGCAGAATTTCAAACTACTAGGAACCAGGACTTCTTGGACAAATGGCTGATTCTAAGTCTGGGGTAGGAAATGTCCAATATGAACCTGGAACACCTTGTAATTTCAGATTTCAAGAAAAATAACAAAGACTACTGGGTCACGTAAAAAGATTTCAGGTGCTAACTTAAAGTTCCCACTGGCCATAGATGGGAAAATTTGGACATCAATGAAGATAATGACTATAATAGATTAAAACACAACTAAAAGATTTAGCCCTTGAATTCATAATATTTTAGTAAACTTATTTGTTACTTTTGGAGGATGCTGATGCCCCAAGTCATTGTCCTGAAACCCAGTAAAAGGAAAAGAATCAAGCATTTTTCTTGTTTTTCCTCTACAAATTCTATGTCAAGGTAACCGAATAGTTAACTAGAGGAAATTTCTCTTTACAAATTATTCTAGCTAACAAGTGAGAAAGAGTGTTAGAATTAGAACGCCACTATTTTTGCATTCCTAATGATTAATGGATCTAGGCCATGATGACCAATGGCTGCTATTAACACAAAAGAGAGACAAATAAATATTATGCGCCTCCTGATGGAAATGCATTCTACCACCTGTGAAGTAGTCTTGCCTATCTTCCTCCTCAAAATGAACTTGAATCTGATCAACTCTCAAACTATCTATTTACAAAAAATAAAGTGAATGGAGGAACATGTTAAATAACACTATGGTGATATCATAGTACAATCCAGACTATGAACAACTCTTGAGATGGATGTTACTCGGATCTTGATTCAAACAGCTTTTTAAATATAAAAGAGTTTGAGAAATTTGCTTTGTTGACTGGATATGTGAAGTTACTAAGTTTTAGACTTGGTAACGGTGTAATGCACATTTTTAAGAGTTCTTAAATGCACACATGGAAACAAACGGAGTCAAGATACCACAGAAGCTAATGGTAAGGAAATTTGCCCTACCAGTCATCAAGAATAATTAGAATTGGTGCAGGGCTGGACAAATTGGCTAATGGAGCAGAGAGTTGAAAAACAGATCCATCATATGTACTCAATCAATTTTTTTGACAGAGCTATTTTTTCAGGTGAGTGGGAGACAGTAAGACTAATCAATAATTGGTACTGCAACAATTGAATTGATTATCCACATGGAAAAATAAAGTCATTCAAGAAAAGAAGAAAAGACTGACGAATTCAACTATCCTGAAATTAAGAATTTCTGTTCATCAACATACCTGAGAGAAAGTGAGAAGATGGCTCAAACTGGGAATGAAATTTGCCAAATATATAAGAGACTAAATGATTTGAGTCCAGAATATGTATTTCACTCCTAAAAATCAAGGACACACACAATCCAAATAAAAACTATGGAAAAGACTTGAACAGGTATTCTCAACAATAAAAACTAGAATAGCTGACACTTTTTTTTAAAGATATCTCATTATGTAATGAAGAAAATGTAAACTAAAAACTAGAGAGAATATATATAATATACCCAATTCAAGAATCTGACGGTATAAAGTGCTAGCAAAGATGTACATTAATGAAAAATTATGTACACTACCAGGGAAGAGTATAAATTGACTCAAGCACTTTGAAAAGCAATTTGGCATTGGCTAAGAGAGTTTGGTTTGAGTAGTACATATGGCACAGTAATCCTAATCTTAAGTAGATGCTACATGTTCATCCAGATGTTTAAAATAATGTTTGTAGCATACTTTTTCTAGAAAAAGACTGGAAACAATCCAAATATTAATAGAACAGTGAAAGTGTGGTATAGTTACACAATGGAATAGTATACAACAGTGAAAATTAATGAAGTACATAGTACAGTACATAGACCATCATGAATGAACTTCACAAACTTAATGGTAAGAGTTGTATGCAAGTTGCATGAAAATTCAGAATATGCATAAGAATCTCATAGCATGATACCATTTTTATATAGTTAAACCAAAAATACCTACCAATAGCTTGTTTAGGGGTATATGCATATACATATAGGGAATTTTCTAAAGTAAAGTAGGTGAATGATGAATACAAAATCCAGAAAATCTATATACAATTATGTATATGGAAGCGAGGCAAAGCTTCAATGGTGATAGTCTTGTAATATTTTTATATTAAGTTTTGAGTTCATGGGTGTGTCTTTCATTACTACATTTAACAACTTAGATACACTATATATTTGTTTTTGCAGCTAAGAAATGGTTTTTAACGATGGGGTTGACTCACTAGGGCTAGCACAGGTCTGGTTTCTGCATGGAAGAATGAGACTTGATGCTGGGAGGGGAAAAGGACGCTGTCCTTAGAATCGACAGTATAGCTGGAAAGACCTGCATGCCAAGTGGATCTTACTGAGGCAAACAGACATTCCCGAATGTGTGAGGTTAAGGAGAAAGAACTGTTCCTGGGCTGGAAGGAATATCTGAAGTTAAGTTTGCATTTATCACCAACACTTGGCACCACCTTTGCGAGGGAAACAGAGTCCCTGCTCTAGTGGGCAAGTGCAGGTTCACAGCTGGATAACCTAGTTTAGATTGATGAGTAATGTGTGCTTTCACAGACCCTCCTTTCTGCTTGCTTCAAAGGTTGATGCCTCCAGGTACACAAGTTCCCAGGAGAGGGGTGGGCGGCATGGAAGGTAGATGTCTAAGAGGCTTCCAGTCATCTCTTCCAAAAATATTTTGGACATCTAACCCATGCCAAGCACTTCTCTGGGTGCTGGAGCCACTGAGATAAGCAAGATAAGGTCTTTGCCCTTTATCACACCAACTGGGAAAAGGGAGGAGAGGAGAGGGAGCCCACATGGGAGAATGGCAGGCATTTCCTCTGGCAAAGGTCCTGTTCCTTGATCCTAACGTCAAAATGAGGTGAGAAATGTGACTCAGGGAAACTGAATGTGCTCACAGCCACCAGCTGCATGTCTGTACTAGGTGGTTTTTAAACCTCAAAAACAAGATTGATACCCAGAGTATTTTCTCTCCAGATCTTCCTAGTTTCCTTATGATTTCCTGAGAAATAAAAAGAAATAAATTATCTTTAAGTCACCAATGTTTACACTGATATATCAAATGAAAGAATGACGATGGAAGGACTTCTTGTAGAACCAGAGAAAGGATGGAGTACCAGGGGCTTGAGGAGGACCTGGACGTGGTATCCTCAATTTGCAGCCCATCTGACATTCTGCAGTGGATTCATGTTCTACTCACACAACCAGGCAGATGAAGTCTGGAGGAAATCAATGTAATTTTTGTGTGTGCTGAAACCCATTTCTTTCTCCTGGAAGAAGATCCCCCATGAGGCCAGCTGGGGGGTACCAGAAACCCATTTATGTGGGGAAGTGGTGGGAGGAGGTTGTCCCTGATCAGCCTCTGGTGGCTGAACTACCCAGGACCAACCGGGTAGGGTTGCTGTCATGTAAGAAGAGTCAAGTAAGTGGCCAAGGGTCCAAGAGACAGGTGAGGCCATGAGAATTTGAAGAGGCACATTTGATATGACGTGACCACAGAACCCTGGATAGTCTCAAGGGTAGAAACTCTGATGATGGACTGTGCAGATGAGAATGGAAACAGGATGATTCCTTGAAAATCTGTGCAAGGAGGTGCTGTGGCTCTGGCTTCCCCCTCCCCATACAACCAGGCATCTAGGTGGCAGCTCTTTCCCCAGCCTGGCAGAAGACTCAGGTATTGTTGCTCTCTAGGAACAGGGAACTAGAGGAGCTCCACACTCACAGTCAACAGAGGCAATGTGGGGCTGCAAAGAGGCACGGTACTAAAAATAGGAGGAATAAGCAAAGTTGGCAAAAGTTGAACAGGGAGACACTAGGACCACACACAGCCCAGCTTGAATTGTCACTCAGGAGATTAGAAAATTCCTCCTTGGGCAAACCGAACCTCCCAAGGGAAAAGACCTACTGATACTAATATTTGGGGTGGAAGGAGGGAGGCAGAGAAATTGTCAGGTCATAGCTCCATTTCTGGACAACAAAGCCCCCAGCTAACAAGCTCTGCCTGACCACACTAATATTCCCAATCATCACTTTGACATTTCCCCCAAACATGTGTGTGGACAGCCAAGAATCACTAAGTATTTGAGGAGTCTCTCAGAGCAAAGCAAACAGAAATAATAAAGGAACTAAGACACACATACAAGAAGAAAAAACAATCACAATCTTAGTATCCTTAAAGGGAGTATATTAGGGTTCTCTAGAGGGACAGAACTAATGGAATAGCTATATATATAAAGGAGAGTTTATTAAGTATTAACTCACATGATCACAAGGTCCCACAACAGTCCCCTCCTGCTGAGGAACAAGGAGAGCCAGTTCGAGTTCCAAAACTGAAGAACTTCAAGTCCGATTTTCGAGGGCAAGAAGCATCCAGCACAGGAGAAAGATGTAGGCTGGGAGGCTAGGCCAGTCTCTCTTTTCACATTTTTCTGCCTGCTTATACTCTAGCCATACTGGCAGCTGATTCAATTGTGCCCACTCAGATCAAGAGTGGGTCATCCTTTCCCAGCCCACCAACTCAAATGTGAATCTCCTTTGGCAACACCCTCACAGACACACCCAGGATCAATATTTTGTATCCTTCAACCCAATCAAGTTGACACTCAGCATTAACCATCACAGAGGATAAGAAAATATTTTATCTGTGAAACAGAAATTGTACTTTGCTATAAATAAATAAACAAACAAACAAGTAGATTTGTGAATTTGTGAAGTAGAACAAAAAGATGGAAAAACAGAGGAGAAAAAGAAAGAAAATTAGAAGATCTATGGAGGAAAACAATAGACAAATGCTAGAAGCTCTAGAAAATAAAAAGAAAAACAGAGAAGAGAAAAAAAATGGAAGAAATAGAAGAATTCCCCAGAGGACATGCATTTCCAGATTTAAAAAGTTCATTGAGAGTTTAGCTCAATGATAAGATGAAGATCAACACAAAGACATATCATTGTAAAATATCACAACACCAGGGAGAGAAATAAAAATGTACTAAAGCTTCCATGAAAGAAAACACAGGTCATGTGCAAAAGTTCAGTAATTAAAATGTCATCAACAGTAATGTTGAAACCTAGAAGCCAATTCAAAATTCTAAACAACAACAAAAATTTGCAGTCTAGAATTCTGTATTCAGCATATACCCACAATTCAGTGTTTAGGTATGAAAAAAGATATTCCAAAAACTTGGGCCATCAAATGAGAAATAAACCAGAGAAGAGGAAGAGGGTGGAATTCAAGAAACAGAAGATTCAATACAGTGGATTGGCAAGTACTCCCAGGCTGATGTTTAAAAGAATTTCTAGAACCATGCAACAAGCGTATAGAGCAATCCCTGTAGACTGGGCCAATAGGGCAGCAGGTGGCAAGAGCTGCAAGATGACCTTGTGGATTTGATCTCATTGACAGGCATGGAGAGACTGTGGATGAATCCAGGATAGGCACAAAGTAACCCAGCAAATGACCACGCAAAGCAATTACTTTAGCTCTTCACTCAATAAACAGTTGCATAAGAAAGAACATGTGATCTTGAGACATTACATGTCTCAACTGTGAATGATATTTACATGGTCATAATAAAAGCACTGAATATGTATTTAACCAAGATGGGTGAGAAATAATTATAGGAGGGGAAGAAAATATGTATATTTGGGGTTTGGGGAGCAGCAGCTGGTAGAAGAGAGCTATACCCTCATCTTCTACAGCAAGAAGACAATAGATCATGTCTAATACAGGAAAAATTAAAATAGCAGTATATATGTCATTAGAGATATAAAGGTGAATATAAAAAAAGAAATAGGGGTTGAAAGCTGTTGCCTTTGGGGAACAGAAATCAAGAGTGAGAAGGAACTGATCAGGGGTCTGCTGTTTCTCATTATGATCCTAGTAGAACTACTTGATATTTTAATCTGTTCCTTTGATAAAAATTGAAATTATATTTAAGTTTTGGACACATATACCTACCTACATACGCACATACCAATATACATACACACACACCCCATCTGCATAAATACACACTTATCTACAAATACATACAAACCCACCTACCTATATGCATACATCTATATAAACACACGGACACACACACACAGCTATCTAAACATACAAACACAAACCTATTTACCTACCTACACACACACCAACACACCCCTAACTACATACATAGACACATACTACGTATATACATACACACACAGTCACATATATAATACACACACACCATGTATACACATATACACTGTAGGGAGTGAAGAAGTCTTTTCTCATCCACTGCTAGGTTCATGGCTGAGGCCCCTACAACAAAACCAGATTAACAACGACAACAAAGCATGAAATTTATTTAATTTGTATGTGATACCTGAGCCTTCAGAAACAAAGACCCAAAGAAACAGGGAAGCCTGTGTGTTGTTAAATTTCATGAACAAGTGGATAGTTGCAGAGGAGAATGATTGGACAAAGCAGGTATGATCTAATAGTAATGTGAAAGGAAAGTAAGTCTCAGGACCCCAAAATCCCTGAGCCAAAGGGAAAAGTCAAGCTGAGAACTGCATCAGGCAAACTTGCCTCCCATTTTCTTCCTAAATAAAACAGCTACGGAGATGAAAGAAAAAAAAAAAAGCTGCATACCTCCCTCACAATTTGCCCTCAAGAAAATTCCTCGTAGGTCTGGAGATTTACCCTAAACAGTTCCGTTGAATTTCACCCTGGCAGTGGACATCGACAGCTGATCTTCACAGATGCTCATCCTGCTGCTCACCTGAGACAAATGCATAGCTGATTGCTTCCTCTGTCCTACTGTCTATGTAAAAATGCAGATTCACACAGCCAGACTAAGGCATAAGTGACTATTCCTCTAACCCCTTTCACACGTAAATTGTGCGTTTAATAAAAGTCTGATCAAAGACCCCAAAGAATGTAACCTTTTGTATCTTATCTACCTATGACCTGAGAGTCCCCCTCTTCAAGTTGTCCCACCTTTTTAGACCAAACCAATGTACATCTTATACATATTGATTGATGTCTCATGTCTTCCTAAAATGTATAAAACCAAGCCCTGTCCCAGTCACCTTGGGCACAGGTCATCAGGACTTCCTGAGACTGGGTCACGGGATGCGTCCTTAACCTTGGCAAAATAAACTTTCTAAATTGATTCAGACCTGGGTTCACAGTAATAAAGTCGGGGAAACTTAGTAAGGCCTGCTTGTTCAGATTCTCTGTGTCCCTGTGTTTCCAGAGATAAGAACATTCCTTTCCTCTGGGTATATACTATAGGAAGGGTACACCCCACACGAGGGTCTTGCTTTGGGACAAGGGAGAAGGCCAAGTAATTCTTTCTAGGTTTTATGGCCCACTTCAGGGTCTTCCCTGGGTGAGACAGGGTCAGGGAGACATTTCTGCTTCTGCTAATTTCTCAGATGCCAAGGTGCCCTATTCTGGGATAGCATATTCTGAGTCCCATCTACACACACACAAACACACTTATCTGCACACATACGTACACAGGTGTGTTAAAGTGCTGAGTGCGGTAAAGAACGAAGGAGCGAGTTCTGTGAAATTCAGCGGGACAAGTTTCAGAAGGTGAGAAAATGAAGTCCACAGGTCCTTAGAAATGCAAAACCTTAACTTGGTCCAAACTGCACTGAAGTTGAATGTGTTTGCCTATAATACGGCTGGAGAGCACTTGGGACATTTTGAGCCGTGTCTGCTTCAGCATCTCATCAGGGGCCTCCAAGTGCCACCTTGGGTCTCACTGTTGTCATTTCTGAATGTTTCTCTCTTAATATCTGAAGGCTTTAGACCATAAAATCCAGCATTCTTTTATAATACAGAACATCAGTCTCGCCCAAGTGGAGTGTATAAAATCTGGTAACGAGGTACAATAAATCTACTTTCTGTGAAGATTTGGGGCATATAATCTCGCATTTAATTAACATTCCTGAAACAGTGCAAAGCTGCTCAGTTTCAACCCAGTTCTCTCTTGAGTCCACATCATCCCTCACTCTGCTCAATGCTCCCAGAGAGCATATACAGGATCAGAACTGGCTCAGATGGAGCAACGGCTTTCTTCTCCCGCTCCACGTCTGGGGCTGCTGGAAGGTCTCAGGACTTCTTAGCCTCTGGACTGAGAAACAAAAACCTGGAAACCATGCTCAGGAGCTGGCATGAACCAAAATCAGAGTGATTTCCTGGTTGTCCTGATGCAGTGACCCTCCCCTGCCTCTCCCAAGGATGAAGGTGCGGCACAGGACAGGAACAACAAGACCTTCCCTAGGGTTGGCTGGAGAACAGTCCTGGCTCTCTGACCCCCTGCTCTTCTCACTCAGTTCTTTCTCTCTCTCTGATCCAGCCCCCATCACTCTGGCTGGATCTCTTTTTCTCTTTCTTTTTTTGAGACAGAGTCTTGCTTTGTCACCCAGGCTAGAGTGCAGTGGCGCGATCTCGGCTCACTGCAACCTCTACCTCCCATGTTCAAGCAATTCTCCTGCCTCAGCCTGCCGAGTAGCTGGGACTACAGGTGCCCACCACCACGCCCGGCTAATTTTTTGTATTTTTAGTAGAGACAGGGTTTCACCATGTTAGCCAGGATGGTCTTCATCTCCTGACCTTGTGATCCTCCCACCTCAACCTCCCAAAGTGCTGGGATTACAGGCATGAGCCACCATGCCGGGCCCTTTTTCTCTTAATGATGTATTGTCTTTGATGGAAAGTTCATGCTACCCACTGTGTATGTCTGATGGGCTGGAAAACAGGAGGTGAGTGGTCAGCCAGGGGAGCATTGCTACAAAAGCTGGCCAGGTTGTGGGGTAGGGAGAAGTGAAAAAAAGCAAGCAAAGCTGGAAGCAGCGGTGGAAACCAGCAAGGCAGGCAATACTTCCTTCCCCTTAGTGACAGTCACCAGCCCTCCCCACAACTCTGTACATCATAAAGTAGAGAAACTTATATTCAGCATTTGGTTAGGGCTTTTAGCGGGTAGGGTAGAGGGGCTGGTTCTTTTTTTTTTTTTTTTTTTTTTCTTGTTTTTAAGCAGAATGCCACTTACATTTTTAAAAGGAGAAATTATACCGCAGTTTCTGCTATGATTTTGATCTGGACTTCTCTGTACCTTCTCCTAGTTCCACAAAGTATGGGGGTTTTCGTGTATATCCATCTATTGACAAGAATGGAAAGATGGATTCATTTTGGGGGCTCCTGCCAGGCTGAGAGGAACATGTCAAGTTTTTTTCCAGGGTGACAAGAGGAGGGAAAGGCAGTGATCTAACCATTCGATCCAGCACAGAGACAGAGCCCCAGTGCAGAAACAGAACCCAGCGCAGAGACAGGGCCCCAGTGCAGAGACAGAACCCAGCGCAGAGACAGGGCCCCAGCACAGAGACAGAACCCAGCGCAGAGACAGGGCCCCAGCGCAGAGACAGAACCCAGCGCAGAGACAGAACCCAGCGCAGAGACAGGGCCCCAGTGCAGAGACAGAACCCAGCGCAGAGACAGGGCCCCAGCACAGAGACAGAACCCAGCGCAGAGACAGGGCCCCAGCGCAGAGACAGAACCCAGCGCAGAGACAGAACCCAGCGCAGAGACAGGGCCCCAGCGCAGAGACAGAACCCAGCGCAGAGACAGAACCCAGTGCAGAGACAGGGTCTCAGAGTTTGTGTTGCCCCCAAAATTTACACATTGAAATCCTAACCCCCAAAGCGATGGTATCATGAGGTAGGGGTCTTTGCAGGAGTGATTAGATCATAAGGGTGAAACCCTCATGAATAGCATTCATGCTCTTTTGAAAGGGGGCCCAGAGAGCTCCCTCACCCCTTTCACCATGTGCGGACACAGTGAGAAATCGGCTGTCAATGAACCAGGAAGGCGGCCCTTGCCAGAACCCAACCATGCTGCCACTCTGATCTTGGATCTCCAGCCTCCAGATCTGTGAGAAATAAGTATCTGCTGTTTATAAGCCATACAGTCTCTTGCATTCTGTTATAGCAGCCAGGACAGACTAAGACACCACAGTGGCTAAACACAGACCAAATTCACATCACAGGATGAGCAAAGGCTTTAGGGCCACCAGCTGGGCCACATGCAAGAGCCACATCACAGCTCTAATCCTCAGTTGCTTCTTCTCTCAAATGTTTTGTATTTTTGCAATGGAAGAATAAGCAACACAGTCCAAGAGCAGTGCCAGCTCAGAACTCAGGGAGTGGTTTGTTCCCTTTCCATTGGCTCATCCCCTCCTGAGGTGCATGCTCTTGAACGTCTTCTGTGTTGGGAAATCTTCATACTATGCAGCCACATTTTACTTTTGTAAACAAAAGTCATGTGGGGGCTCAGACTGCTGATGAATGGGGCAGATTCTGGTCTTGGTCCTGATGCTGAGAACTGTGTGGTCATGGACAGGCCAATTCTAGTCTCTGGGCCTCAGTTTTCTCATCTTTGAAATGGGAATGCTGGACTTCACTTTGAAGGCCTCTTCCATCCAAAATTGCAACCTTATATCTTTTATTGGGGAAGGATTTTTTTTTTTTTTGAGGGGTGGGGGGAACAATCCACCTGTCAGTGGTAAAAGTTAGATAAACCAATTTTGAGGTTGTCTTAAGGAGAATCACTCTGGATACTCACACACAAATGTCTCAAGTAAAGGGCCAATGTCTAAAGCCACCAGGCATGGACTTTCAAGATGACTTTGAGAGGTTGCCAATGTGCATCTGTGTTTTTAGTACAGGTTTGTTCATAATTGGAACCAGAACTTGACAGTAATGGCTCAAATATGGTTTGTCCCATTTTATCTTAATCCCAGATCAAGGGTCTTGCTCAGCTCTTACAGCCAGTTAGGAGCAGAGGCATCCACGCCAGGAAGCCTAAGCCCCTCTGCCCCGCCCCAGTTCCATCAACAAGACACACTCCGGCCCATGTTTCAACCCTTTGATTCCCAATTTCAAATAATTAAGTAGGTTTCTGTGGCATCATCGTAAACAGCTTAGTGTCTCAGATCAGAAATGCTGCTGCGAGGCATGCTGGGAGCTATGCCAGTTTGGGGGAGGGGTGGATAATTAAGGAAATCATGGTGAATTAAGCTTTCTGCAATGAGGCACAAACATCTTTTCACGAACAGCAACATCGCGTTAGCTTATGTTTTGCCAAAGAGAAAGGCAGGCCTATCCTCAGGGTTTTCAGCCTGGTAAAACACATCTGGCTACCGAGCCAAATATTTAAGGGTCATTAAAATCCCAAACTCCCTTTGCCAAGAACTTTTCTCCTCTGTTATTCAAGCGCGGAACAGTTATGGAAAATGCGTTCCATATGGTTTGTGCTGCATTCCTATTTACTTCATCAAATCACTGCTTTGAAAGAGCTATTTGATGTCAAAGATGCATTAAGATTTTATAGACGCTCCCAATGCAGCTTTTAAAGATTCTCCCTTTGAACCCAAAACACTTGCCAAGAGTAAACAGAATGGAAACCACAAGGGGTCAAGGGCTTTTTTGGAAACAAAGACCCCCAACCCAACCAAGGACGTTCAAAGGTTTGGGGCAAACACGCTTTTTCATCCGCTTGCCAAAAAGCTTCACAAAAGATGTTTCCCATGTAAGTTACATTAAAATAAATGTTTTAATGTATTCCTATTTTATTAATAATGTGACACCCTCACCCACCACTTCCCACCAAGGGGGACACAAGATAGTCATGCATTTAAAATATTAACAGAACTTTAGAAAGCTAGAAAATGTATTTTTAAACCATACATTGAAATTCTTTCCAGTGAAGCTTTCTCGGGCTTGAAGAAAAGGCAGTAAAACATGGACACTGGAAGAGCTTGCAGGGCCAGAGTCAACAGACCCTCTAGCACACCCAGAGCTAGGAGGACCTTGGAGGGTTGCTCCCACTTTACAGAGGGGTAAACTGGGAACCAGGGCCCAGGGCCAGTCAACAACAGGACTAGAAGCTCCCACACTGGTCCCTTTTGTTTCCCCTCTCCAATGTCTTCCTCCTTTCTCCAGGTGATCATCCCTTCCTGGATTCCACACAGCCTCCTCCCAATCTCTCTTCTCATCCTATTTCTTGTCCTCAGGGAAAGAGGGTGATTTCCATAAAACTTCAATTAGGTCATGTCATTTCTCTGCTCAAAGCCTACCATGCCTGCTCACCTAGTATGGCTTCCCCTGCTAACCTACCTGCTCACTTAACAATCCCTGCTCACTCTCCCACCTTCCTTCCCAAGGACACCAAGTCCATTTCTGCCTCAGGACCTTTGCATTTGCAGTCCCTTCTCCCAGGGGGGCTCTTCCCCGCTCTGCATAGCTCACCTTATAGCTCTTAAGCCATACCTCCTCAAAGAACTCCTTCCTGGCTATTCAATGTCAAGCACCTCCATGACCTCCACTGACTGGTGTCTCCACATTGATCAGAACTCCCCGCTGGGTGGAGAATTTCATGAGGCCATGCAAGAGGGACTGTGTACTATTTTCTGCTATAACCCCAGTGCCCAGCACAGTGCCTGGAATGTAACAGGCACTCAGTAAGCATATTTTAATAAGATACGTATCTCCCAGCCCTGGGATCCTTCCATTAATAGAAAAAGACCTCCCAAAAGGTCAGCTTGTATCTTTAGAACCCAACTGTGTCCTCTCTCTCTTTTTTAATCTCTTCCTAATGGGGCCTTCTCTCCTTACCCATTCAGGGACCCTACCACCCTCTTACAGCTGTCCTGGTTCACTACTCACCTGTTCTCAGCCCCCTAGTTATTCAGATTTCAGGGTCTTCCAACAGTGTAGAAAACAGACCCCTCAGAGTAAGTCTGGAAATTTAACTGGGATCACAAAATCTCAACTAAAACTTATCAATAATTTTTAATGGTGGAAATCAAGGCAGCCATTGACAGGGGAGTTGCCCGGGGAAGAAGACCAGGTCTTTTTTCCTCTGAGATCCCACATGCCTGGCTGGGGAGTCAAGCTGATGCAATTGGTTTCTGATGGCAGATGCACTGTCACTCGCTGCAGCTTTAAGTGGCTTCTTCATTTCCCCTGTATCTTCCTTGAAGTTCACATAAATATTTTTCATTTGTATTTTTGTGTTGAGTAAAATAAAGCTGGCTTGTGATCAAATGTGTATGAATCGCAGTGATTGCACAGTCTGTCTCTTTGCCAGGAAGTCCTAATGTAGGTAGATGAATATCTTGGGCCAAAAGCTTGTAAAGAGGAACAAAAATCTGCAGACTGAGGATTTATTCCTTCAGCCATTCCACAAACATTTCTGAGAATCTAATTTGTTCCAGGAATTTTACTGGGGACCCCATAGTAAACAAGACCATCCTGGCTTCCAAGGGAAAGGCAGACATTAGGCAAATAATCACACCAGCATTTACGGGTTATCATCTGTCTAGTGAAGGGCATGCAAGAATGTACAGCAGGGAAACCTGTTTTAAGCCGGTGAATTGGAAAAGGCTTCCTCTGGGGAAGTAGTATTTGAGGAGAGGTTGGTGGCTGGAAGACAAGTCAGGGAAGCTGACTGAGCACCACCACCAAATGGTCAGGGGGCCCAGTTCAGGCACTCTCTAGCTGCCCTCTCTGTTGTACTCTACTAACTCCAAATCCTTCTAGCTGCTCCACTCCCACCACCACTGCCCCAGTTTGATTTTCTGGTGTCTGTCTAGAATTGATACTCTAACACCTCCACCTAGGCCCTTCTGTTCTCTATACCAGACTCTTTCCCAGGAGCATAGTCCTAGGCTCCTGGGCACCAAGAGGTGCTGGAGGTGAACAATACCCAAAGGAACTCATTCATAACTGAGTACAGTGGCTCACACCTGTAATCCCAACACCTTGGGAGGCCAAGGTGGGAGGACTGCTTGAGCCCAGGAGTTGAGGACAAGCCTGGGCAACATAGTGAGGCTCTATTTCTACAAAAAATAAAAGTTAGTCAGGTATGGCAACGTGCACCTGTAGTCCTATCCGCTCAGGAGGCTGAGGTGGGAGGATTGCTTGAGCCCAGGAGTTCGAGGCTGCAGTGAGCTATAATCGCATCACTGCATTCTAGCCTGGGTGACAGAGCAATACCTTCTCTCTAAAAAAAATAAATCAAAAGAGCAAAAGAACCCTTTCATGGAATGAAAGATCTTACAGAGAAGTTCAACCTGGTGCCATGAGGCTCAGGTGCAAAAGGAGGCAGTGCAACAGGAAGAAGGGCAGGATGGAGGAACTCTAGCCATGTGTGATGGCAGCAGGGTGGAAGGCAGTTCCTGCGGGGGTCAGCTGGCAGCTTGAGGAAGGTGAGCAGACACAACAGCCATGCTCTGTGCAGGCATCAAGGCCCTCTGTGCCTGTGATCAGTGAGTGCAGCCTTCCTCAGGAGCTATCATCAGGACCTGCAAGTGAGTTTAAATTCCAGTGAGCAGAGACAATGTATTCAAAAAAGACTCCAGTTTCAGCTCAAACATTCCCCTAGGAATAATTTTGGCAAGAGATCAATTCTGAATTCATGGTAGGCTGGGGGCAAAGATGAGAGAAAGAAGAAAAGGGAAGTCTCTCTGAAAGGAGCTTTGACCTCAGGGCTTAGGAACGGAGTCTGTCTTCAAGCTTTTGGATGCTCTCGTAAAAAGGGTTTGTAAATAATTTAGCACCCTCAAGTAGTAGATTCTAAGCGGCAGACAGCCTGCTGAGAGGAGGGCTGTAGAGACCCCAAGGAAAAGAGAACTCAGGACAAAGAGCTTCACAAGAGCAGGGACCATGGCTGCTGGTCACCACGATACCCCCAGCACCTACAGTTCTTGGATCATGGCAGATGCTGCTCAGGGGCTACTTGGGTGGGTCAACATCTAAGGGAATAAACAAATAAATGACTTATCATTAGGGAAAAAAGCATGCCAAAAACAACAGCACATACCCATAATCATTCCCCAGTTTTGACACCACTGACTCCTCCCTTGTCAGTCTCTCCCAGGGAATGAAAATCACTCCCTAGACACTGGACTTCTGCAAACATATGCTAGGAAGCATATTCTATTAGTCTATTACAAATGACAGAGATAAGACTCGAAATTTAAAAAAATTAAAAAGTGGGAATGGGGAGTGATTTCTTGGCACACCTAACTGAAAGGTCGTATTTTTCAAAGTGGTATTGCTAAGCTCTCTTACTCCTCAGTGTCCCCCTGAAGGTCATTCCCATTCTCTCTGGCTTCCCCCAATTCCACCTGCCCAGATGGGAGAATGGCTGCCTCCAGGATCCTGATTTAACATCTTAGAGGCAGAAAATAAAGTCCCTTCCTTCTTCAGTGTAGATTAGACTTAGGGAAGAAACTGATTGGCTGATTTAGGTCATGTGCCTACCTCTTAGACCACCAAGCTGTAGAGGTCAGGGAAAGATCTGATTGACCAGGTTTGGATCAGCGGTAAACCTCTATGGCCAGAAGAGCTGTTCCGTAACCGACAATACTACAAGAATTACATGGAATGGGCCAATAACGTGTGCCTCCCAAAGGGAGGAGTCTGCCATTATTATCATCATCCTTACTATTAATAGGAGGAGGAGGAGCAGGAAGAGAGGGAGGAGAAAGGCATGCTAGACAGATAAAACCAATAAATATCTCCACCCACCCGTATCTTCCATGCTAATGGAAACTTCCATTACTGCTGCTTCAGACACTTTGATAAAAGAAAGGGACAGTAACTCTCTAATCTTAGGTAAAATATACTTTCAATTGTTCTTCCTCTGGCAGGCCGGTCAAATCCCACAGCAAAGAAAACACAGGCATTGGAGTCAGACAGATCCAAGTTCAAATCTCAGCCTACCCACATGCTAGCTATATAACCCAGGGCAAGTTGGTTAAATTCTGTAAGTTCCATTTCTTCATTTGCAAAGCAAGCAGTGAAATCCAACACCTGATATGTACCGAGGATTAAATGAGAAAAATATGTGAAAGACTTAGCACACATTTTCTGACAGAAAGACATCAATAAACATTTGCTCAATGGGTGAATTAATTAATTTGAACTTCACAGGTCAAAGAGGATCTGGCTCGATTGTCCTAGTTCCATGACTCAGGAGCAGAATGAGTTTTGCCTTTCTAGCAAAAATAGATAGTGGTATAATTTAAAGTTCTAGGATAGAAAAAGTCCAACTGGCCAAGTGTAAGCCATAAACTGGGCAAGACAAGGTTCTGGGAACACACCCACCTTGACTACTCACCACATTGGTCTTGGGCACAGCCAACAAGGAGCCGGGCATTGTGCTAACAGCTTTATACATTCAGCTTTTATCACTCCTGCGTGATCTTAGATGCTAAAAATGTACCCATTTTATAGAAGAAAATGAAGCTCACAAGAGAAGAAAAATAATTCCTCAAAAGGAAATCAGGGTACTCTTTACCAAGAGAGGGGAGATGACTGCCAGAATGGGGCCCAAAAATCAGATGCTCACCTTATCTCATTCTGATCTATGGTTGAGCTGCCAGAAATTACCTGATTATTGCTCTGCAATAAAACAGTAAGATGACAAAATTGTCTTTTGCATGGAGAGGCACATCTCTTCCAGACATCGCTGACATGAGCCTCACCTCAGCATTTTAGGGTAGAGGATTCAGATACTAGTAACTCTTCTTTTACGGATGGGAAAATAAGCTCAGAAAGTTTAAGTAACTCGATTATGACCACATAACTATCAAATGGTCAGAGTCAAGGGTCAAACAGCACAGCCTGACAGAGGGAAGGTGTAACTGACGACTACAATACTCTTCTATTATATATATTGAAGTTAACTGTGGGTTTTAATATAAGCATAGACTCTGAGTGTGGGAGGGATCTTAACGGTCAGAGGCCAGCTCCCTGCCCAACTTGAGAAACTTACTTCAGCCTCTCTGATGTGCAGGGGAAGGGCAGAACCAGGGTTAGAGACATACCCAGAGACCATTCCCCAATGTGGCAAAAAGTGCCAAATAGCAAATACATTAACTCAGGTGTAATTCTTCAAAATGAGAAATTCTTAATGATCTACAATATGCATAACACTGTAAGAAAATTTATAATTCTAGTGTATTGTAGCAAGACATATAAATTGTTCTAAATATCTCGGTCATTGAGGAAATGTTCTATCATTCAAGGTCTTGAAGACTAATTATTGAACCATCGTATGTGGAAGGGATCTGTCCATAATATCTCCTGTATCTTCTGGGAGATTAGAATTTTCTCAGTATGGATGTAGAGTGATAATATATGTATTGTCCAGATTGGGACACTTTTAAGACTAAAGGAGGATACGACTAAGCATTATGCCATGACCACGGCTATAAACTAGGACAGTCACCCTAGTTAGAAGGAACAATTAAAAACCATTCATTCACACAAAGCTCACATCAAATGCTTGATGTCTTGCTAGAGACATCTTCGTTCTTTGTCAATCCTTTTTGACCTCAATTTTTCATACCATTCCTTGACAGAAAGTGTTTGGGGGGCAGAAAGTGCAGATAAACATATATTCTGAATGAAGGTTTTACATGGTTGCTAATTTAGTTAAAACGGCTTTTAAACATTGTCTTTGGATTATCTAAGTTGGCTACAGAACAACAGCACAGTGGGAGGTTAATCGAGATTCAGCAACCTGCGGCTAATTGTAATTTCTTTTGGTTTCCTCTCTAAATCATTTTCTTTTTTTGTCTTTGAATCGCTGTCTCCATTTATGTCAGGTTTGGCTGAGTCAAAGCTCCACCCCAGCTCTGTGGAACATCTGTCCGTCTCCCTCTGAGGCCAAGAAGGATCCAGGTGGACAATGGAACAGTGGGATTTGGCTAGAGTTGGGACTGCTAAATCTGTCAGTCATCCAGACTGAGGAAGAGCCTGTTAACGCAGAATTCTAAAAAAGAAGTTCATATGTGGCAAGGATTTGAGATATTCACATACAACAGTCAGAAGTCTG
This sequence comes from Papio anubis, assembly GCF_008728515.1. NCBI lineage: Eukaryota > Metazoa > Chordata > Mammalia > Primates > Cercopithecidae > Papio > Papio anubis. The sequence continues at coordinate 23,879,334 of NC_044993.1, read as the reverse complement.
ACTGTATAACATTCTCCCACTGATTTCTCACAGAAAACCTTTCCACATCCAAACTGTTCTGTCCTCAAACTTCCTTCCACTGATAGACTGAACTCTATTTTCTTCCCCAGAACATTCTTACCTTGTGATGGGGGGCTGGGGAGGGTGGAAAATGTAACAACAGGGAAAAAGAAACCTAAGGAAAATGAGCTCAGTAATATTGTAGCCACCTCCTCAAAGGGTAAGCTCAGCTGTTCAACAGGTGCAAGACATATTCCAGGCACTGGGAATGAGCTAAATGTGGTTCCTTCAGAGACAGCCCTGCCAGAACAACGTTGGAATTTGGATCCTCCTAAAATCTAAGATGTAAGAAGAAAGGTTCATTGAAACAAAGATAACTGAAAGCTGTGACTTGAGATTCTTCTGGAAACAATGGTTTATTCCAAAGTTTTCTATAAGAAACCAATCCGCTAAATAAACCCAGAAGTAGATACTTTGAGTAGGGTTGCACAGGATAAGTAGGAGTCTGGGAGGTAAGAATGAAGACTGAAAAGAGTGGAAAACCAATCAGGAAAGGGTGTGAGTGAGTATGTGAGAACAAATTTATGAAAAGTTCCTGCCATTTTGAAGGAACATAAAAAATTTGGGGGGTTTCTAGAATACCAAGTGGGTGGCAAAAGATGGGACAGGAAACCAAAGAATCATAGTTCAGCAATCTTTTCCCTATGCTGGCTAGAGCCCACGAATTCCAGCAGAGATATTTTAGGGACCCCTTGGGCAGGAGTAAGATTGAGTGTAGGGACAGGGCTCTCATTCTCCAGCCTGACTTCATCCCATACATTTCTGAGCTCATTTAAATAAGTATCAAGCACTAAAAATGTGGTGACCAAAGATTCTAGTTTAATACTTGACAGACCTAAACCAGGGAATGAATGAATGTGCAAGGTCAAACACAAGAGTAGTAAGACAACCAAAATAGCAATCAGATCCCCTGGCTCTAGTCCAGTACTTTTTCCATTATACAATTTGATGTGAGGATCTTCCCAGAATCAGATGAGAAAGCGAAAGAAGCCAAAAAATAGAGGCTTAGCTTTTTCCATTACTGGCCAAGAGACCTTTGGTCCCAGGCATGACACAGACACACACACACACACACACACACACACATATCACCTGGGGAAACCTGTCACACTAAGACCCAGAGCTGTGTTGTACCTGGGCTTTGTCCTACCTGACACAAGTGTCTTACGGGCAGCATAAGCAAATAATTGTTCTGACCTGTATAATCAACATTAGATGGAGAAAATATTAATGGTTATCTACAACCCCCATTTATCTTCCTGGGCCTCTGAAGATAGGTACATCCACAACAGAATCTTCAGTTTTGCTGAGTGGGGTGACAGAAAAAACTATCAACTGAAGTTTTATCATGTGAACATAGATTCATAAGTTGCTTCAAATCAGGAGTCAACAAATTACAACCCATAGGCCAAACCCTGTCCACTTCCTGTTTTTGTAAATAAAGTTTTATTAGAACCCAGCCACACCCATTCATTTACTTATTGTCTACAGCTGCTTTCCTGTTACAAAAGCAGAGTTGAGTAGCTGTGACAGAGAACATAGAGTCCAAAAAGCCTAAAGTATTTGCTATCTGGCCCTTTGCAGAAAAAGCTTGACGATCCCTTCTCTAAATAAAGGTCTACAGAAATTGGAAGAGCCCAAGAGAAGGGAGGAAGCTGGAGGAAGATAGCCTGAGAGGAAAAGAAGAAGATATTTGATGGAAAGAGAGTGAAACAGGACTGCAGTGATTTGACAGTGGCATGAGGAGAAACTTTGGAAAATCAGGTGTTTAAGATGGATTTTTATAGTTTTGCTCTGTAGCATGCAATTCAATGTATTCCCTTGGTCACCCTGAGAAGTCGTCTTCCATTATTTTTTAAAAACTTCCATTACTTATAAAGACTTTGGGATTATATTTGTGATTTTTACTAATGCTAAGTTCATGAGATTTGCCTACAGACAGGAGGTACTGGACAAATGCCAGGATGACTGTAAGAGGTCCAGTTATGTTTGGGTTTGAAGAAAACTTCCAAGGTTTTGGCATAGTAAATCAGGGTCAATTTTTTTTAAGGAAACTTTCAGGAAAGGCCTGATGGTAAATGTGGAGAAATTGAGACTTTCTCCTTGTTTTCTATGCTACTCTATCCTAGCCATGAGATGACAGATGATGAGACAGGAATCTGGAAAGCTCAACGCAGTAACAATAACTACCATTTGAGCACTGGAAATGTTATCATTACCTCTTATTCATTACCTCATGGAGCCTCCAAGAGAACCTTAGCAGAAGGCACTGTTATTAGCCCCATTTTACAGATATAAAACTGAAGCTGCAAGTGGCAGCTCATAGTGCCAAAGTGGAGACATAAACCTGGCTCCAGAGAATATCCTCATGGTTTTGCCTCCTTCTCCATCTTCGGAGTTCCAAGCCACAAGTTGACCCAGAGGTGATAGCCACATGCCCACTGCATTATCAAAACCTAATGGGCCCTCAAAGACCACCTCCTGAGATGTCCTAAGGCCTGGAGGAGATTCCAGCTCAATGTCATATTCTTCCCGTCCCATTGTCTTCCTCCCTTTCCAGTGAATTCCTTCTGTTTTCTTCATCCCACCCTCATTCTCTTCCCATTTGCTTCTTTAATTCCTACTCCCTTTCTATGGCATTGTCTTTATTTATTCACTCCCTGGAACTTGCTTTCAAAAACATTTACAATACAGCACGATCGCCAAACATTAGGAGTCTATGAGAAAAGCATGCTTCTAAAGAAAAACAGAGGATCCCACCGAGTCTCATGTAATTGAAAGAGGCTGATCAAACCTTATTTTGAGTTTCCTAGTAGCCAGCTTGAAGAGGAAATCTATGTTTACATAATTTAAGTGATTTTTTTTTCCAAGAGAGGCATAATTATTCTTCATTCTAAAACAAAGTTCATTCTCCCAAGAGTTCTTGAAAATACCATGAGAGAATACCATGATATACAGGTAATGTGATGTTCAGCAACATTTTAGATCAAATTCTCTGAAAATTCTCACAGGACTCATCCTTATTTATTCAACATGTTCAGCAAAATGTATACACTATTTAACAAATATCTACTGAGGGCCTACTGTGCGCCAGGTACTGTTCGAAGCATACAGGACACATTGATAAACAATATAGGCATCGACCTTGCACCTATAAGGTGGATGGTGGTACAGTCAGATGGCATCAAACCCCACATCTAGGAAACGCATTCAAACCAGCTGGTCCCCAAACCAGAATAGGTTCAGAGAGACTGGCATCGCTGCATGGTCAAAGAAGAATGACAGAAAAAGGAAAGTGACTGCAGAAAACGGAAGTGCAGTCAACAAGCAGCTGGACTTGTTACAGCCAGTACTGGCCTTATTTGAACAGGATTTGAACAGTTGGCCACCTTTGGCCAAAACTCAAGAGTTTTGTACTCTTGGTACCAAGAGTAGGTTACAGCCCATTTCCATATCCATTTATGTTATAGTTCCCTATGTACAGAAAAATCTTTAGACTTGACTTAAAATATGTAAGGAGGCAGCTTTAGGCTAAACTTAATTCAACAGGGGGAAATGTCACTCCCTAGATGTGTAGCTTTCAAGAGATCTAATGATGTTTGGAGTGAAGTGCTAGAGAGAAGTCACTGGGCTAAGGGTGGCTTGCAGACTCGGTTTTTAAATATACATAAATATGTGTCAGTATATATACACTGTGATATATACATACAAATATACATAATATATGTATATATCAAAAATCTGTTCCCTCCCTGTGGCCTTTCCCCAAGCTTTTTATTTTTTTATGTATGTATATACATTTGTATATTATATATACATAACATATATAATATGCATAATATATATTTAATATGTAATATGCATAATATATATTTTATATATTATATACATATACATATTTTTTTTTAAAGAGTTTCACTCTTGTTGCCCAGGCTAGAGTGCAATGGCATGATCTTGGCTCACCGCAACCTCCGCCTCCCAAGTTTGAGAGATTCTCCTGCCTCAGCCTCCCAAGTAGCTGGGATTCCTGGCATGCGCCACCATGCCCGGCTAATTTTGTATTTTTAGTAGAGACAGGGTTTCTTCATGTTGGTCAGGCTGGTCTCAAACTCCCAACCTCAGGTGATCCACCCGTCCCAGCCTCCCAAAGTGCTGGGATTACAGTAGTGAGCCACAGTGCCTGGCCAAGAATATTTTTTAAATAAAATTGCTCCTCGCCCACGCTGAAACAGATACAAAGCGCTGGCAAATACCTAACAGAGATTTTCCCCCCAAATCTGAGATTAAAAAAAAAAGAGAGACCTTTTCCGGAATTTCAAGGTTTCAAAACAAAGTAGGGTACCAGTCCTCAGTAATCTCCCTTTAGATCTAAGACTTTGATTTTCTTCAATTCTCAGGGAGATCAAATGAAATTCATCCCAGCAGGCAAACCCCAGAAATTCCACAAGCATCTGCATCACCAAGGGATGGACATTTCATCAAATGAACAATACCCTGAAGACTTCAGGCTTCTCAGTTTTCAAGCTGTTGATTCATAACTTGGAAAAAGGGATGCAGGAGCTGAAAGCTGAGAACCTATAGAAGAGATAAAAGTTCAACATGATCCCATGGGAAGAGACTTAACTTTAGTCAGCCAGAGAATGTAAAAGAGAAGGAAAAGAAGAAAAAAACCTCACAAAGCACACAAAGCAAACACATTCCAAATGTGCCTGCACAGGAAACGATGTAAGATCACTTTCATGTGGTGGAGCCATGTTGTACCTGCTCTAAGTGTCTAGTACATCTAGAGCTTTTATAAAAGGTGTCCTATGATAGGAACTGCAATTTCCGTATCTCCAACTATATGCACATCTAATTCTGTGTTACGACTCTCGGCTCTGATAGCAATTAGGATACAAGTTGTACTTCTCACCACACCCAAATGCAATCCTTATCAAAAAGGAAAGGAGAACTTGGAGAACTGGCAGTGGAAAATTCCACTTCTGTTAGGTCAGAGTCCAAAGTGAGCACCATCTCTGCAGAGGAGCAGAGTCAGGCTGCTGCAAGTCACCATTCCCTGGGGATGGAAAAGGAGGAGAGCGGGGAGAAGGGAGAAACTATTATTAACAGAGCATCAGCTCTGTGCCAGACACTATTTGTATGCATTGTCTATTGCTAATAACAAATTATTCCAAAATTTAACAGCTTGATAACATTTATTTTTCAGTTTCTGGGGGTCAGGAAACCAAGCATGGCCAAGTTGGGTGCTCTGGCTCAAGGACTCTCACAAGGCTGCAATCAAGGTACATTGGCAGGAGCTGAAGGCATTGCAAGGCTCCACTGGGGAAAGATATGCTTCCAAGTTCACAAACATGGCTATTGGCAGGCCTCCAGTCCTTGCTGGCTGTTGGCTGCAGACATCCTTTCCTTGCCATTTGAGCCTCTTCAGAGGGCAGCTCTTGACATAGCAGCTGGCTTCCCTCAGAGCAAGTGAGGGAGAGAGCAAGAGAGGGCACTCAAGATAGAAGCCACAGTTTTTCGTAACCTAATCCTGGAAGTAACACCTCATTACCATTCCTGTATTCCCCTCATCAGAGGCAAGTCCCTAGGTCCAGCCCATACTTAAGAAGAGGGGGTCACACAAGGGTACCAACAGTGGAAGGCAGGGATCACTGGGGACCTTTTTAAAGGCCAGGCTTTTTACATATGTTTATTGAAAACAAGATGTTTTAGAGAAGATTTTTTTCCTACTTGTGCAGACTGTATAGCTGAGTCCATGGAAGTGTAAGTAAACTAAAGACAACTTTACAGCTTTGTGTTAGAGCCAGGATTCTAACTGGAGAACCCATATGCTTTCTGCAGCATCACACAATAAGGAAAGGAAACCACAGAGACTTTTTTTCTCTTTCTTAGCAGTTTCTTGCTCCTCTTGGAGAAAACCAATATTTTAAAAGGGCAAATTAATGTCTCATGTGGCACAATAGTGTCCCACAAAGTTATTTGTTTGTTGCAGAAAGGCTTTTAATATATTTTGCATGGAACTCTAATAAGTTAAACATTAAAAAGCATTTTTGCTCTAGTGCAAACAGCATATAGGGTGGGCTGGGGTAAGAGTATACACTCAACCTCTCTCTCTTACTCTTTGAGGCCTGAGGCTCTGAGAAGTTGGTTTGAAAATTTACAAGGACAGTAGAAACTGTACTAAAATCTACAAGTACGGAGGGGGTTTACAGTCAGAAAACCATCACCTACCAGCTGAGAGGTGTTAAGCAAATTACTTCCCCAAACTAAGCCTTCCTTTCCTCATCTGGAATAGTTGAATAATGGTAATTTTTATTCCACTGAGACAAAGATGCCAGTGACAGCCCTGGGTAGTACTAGTTAATGCTAATTAACAAATGCTAGTTAATATTGTTAAACGGAAGCATTACTAAATACCAAGATATTATCAGACTTGTCTCCTAGAAAGAGGGGGAAAAGGCAAGAGCCTCAGATAAGATACCAAATAAGATTGATGCTGTGAAACATGAAATTCATGAAAAGAAAGTTAAATCTGACACAAAGAATGAGTGGGATGTTTACTTTTGGCCATGAAGAGATAACTGATGTCAGAGTTTTCTTCCCATATTAAATAACTAGAATACTGGAAAAATACATGAGATAACTGATTTCAGATGTAGGCAACAGTCAGTGGAAGTCTGCTAATGAGATAAGGGCGCATGTTGGTTCTGACTTTCTGCCTAGGTGATTCATTATGGCCGGATACCTCCATGGGAAGAGGCAACAAAAACTGGAGTTGAAAGAGGTTGAGGTGGCCGCAATTTGTAGGGCATGGTACTGGAAAGAAGGTGTCTAAGGAGAGAAACTCCAGAAATGTACATAGGAGTTCTCTTGAATCTTTTGTTGAATTCTAAGCCCTGAATGCACAAGGCAAGACTCCAGGAAACAAAGGACAGCTAGTAGGGAGAAAGAAACTACTGAGGAACTGTGATCTGAACTGCCTGTGCTCGCATAGGCTGAGAGGCTCCAACCAATGAGAAACAAAGGATAGTTCAACACCCCAGGCATTTGGTAGAGAGAGTAAAAGGGCCATGTCTTAGACATAGGGCTAAGCTAGTACTAGAACCACCCACACAGAGCTATTTTAAAAACCCTTGAATGAATTAAGAGATCCACAAGTAAATGTTACTTTCTGCTGGAACAAAACAGAACCAAACTGTGGAATGAAGAAGACATCAAAATCTCAACACCTAAGAACTGAGCATCCATAAAGTTCAGCACACAATTTTACAAAAACAAAAGCCTTACTAGACACGTGTGTTAATCCATTCTTGCATTGCTATACAGAAATATCTGACACTGGGTAATTTATAAGGAAAAGAGGTTTAATGGGCTCACAGTTCTGCAAGCTTTACAGGACGTGTCGTGCTGACATCTGCTTGGCTTCTAGGAAGGCCTCAGGAAGCTTACAATCATGGTGGAAGGCAAAGACAGAGCAGGCACATCACATGCCCAGAGCAGAAGCAACAGAAGGTAAGAGGCAGGAGGAGCTACACACTTTTAAACAAGCAAATCTTGCGTGAATTCAGAGCAAGAGCTCACTTACCACCAAGGATATGGCCCAAGCCATTTATAAAGGATCTGCCCCCATGATCCAAACACCTCCCACCAGGCCCCACCTCCAGCATTGGGGATTACAATTCAACATGAGATTTGGGTGGGGACAAGTATCCAAACTATATCAACATGCAAACTAGATAAAATGAGATGCATATCTGTATCTATTGAAAAAAAATCAGTCAATAGATACAGACTCAGAAGGGTCAGAGAGGATAGAATTAAGAGACAAGAACTTAAAATAGCTGGTAGTTCAAAAACTTAAAGAAGACAAGAATATAAAGAGGGAACAAATAGAAATTCTCAATTGAGAAATGAAGACTATAAAAAGAACTACACTCACTAGAATGGCTAAAATTCAAAACAATGGCAATACCAAATCTTATGAGGATGTGAAGCAGCAGGAACTCTCATTCACTGCTGGTGGGACTGCAAAATGATATAGTCACTTTGGAAGATAGTTGGATGGTTTTTTACATAGCTGAATATAGGCTTATGCCATCCAGCAGTCATGCTCCTAGGTACTTTCTCAAATGAAATGAAAACATATTCCCAAACAAAAACCTACACACGAATGTTTATAGAAGCTTTATTCATAATTGACAAATATTGGACTTAGCCAAGATATCTTTCAATATATAAATAAACTATGCTACATTCCCACAATGGAATATTACTCAGCAATAAGAAGAAATCAGCTATTAATCCACAAAAAGACACGAAGAAATCTGAAGTGTATATTTCTAAGTGAAAAGAAGTCAGTCTGAAAAGGCTAAATACTGTATGTTTTCAACTACATGATGTTCTGGAAAAGGCAAAACTAGCAACAGAGTAAAAATATCACTGGTTACCAGGGGTTTGAGGGAGGAGAAAAAAGAAGGGACAAATATGAGGGGGCCATGGATTTTAGGTCCAGTGAAACTATTCTATATGACTGTAATACAGACACATGACATTAGGCATGTGTCAAAACTCATCGAACTATACAATAGAGAAAACTGTATGGGAGAGAGAGGAGACAGGGTATATGGGAACTATGCATTTTTTGTGCAATTTCTATTAATTTTAAAATTCTTTAAAAATAAATCTATTAATTTAAAAAGAGCCAAATGAAATTTCTAAAACTGCAAAATAGACTATCTGACATTTAAAAATCCACGAATGAGCTAAGTTGCAGATTAGACCTTACAGAAGAAATCATTAGCTTTGTAGATAAAAAAAGCATCTGGATTGGAACACAGAGGGATAAAAAGGCTAAATAAAATGAACAATCTCAACTATGAGACAGTATCAAGTAGCCTAACACACATGAAATTAGAGTCCCAAAATGAAGGGACAAAGATTGTGATAGAAAAAGAACATTCAGTGATGACTGAAAATTTTCCAAATTTGCCAACAAATATCAACTTGCAAATTTAAGAAGTTCCATACAACTCAAAAATGATATATAAAGAAAACAGAAAACTACACGGAGACTTATAACCAAATATAACCGAATTCTGAGAAACCAAAGTTTAAAATCTTAAATGTAGCCAGAGAAAAGACATATATAGGATAAAAAACTGAAAAAAGAAAAATTACCACTGACTTTTCACCAGAAGTAATGCAGTCCAAAATATATTAGAACACCTCTAAAGTGCTAAAATAAGATTGTTGTTCCAAAATTCTGTATCCAGAAAAAAATACCCTTCAAAATGATGACAAATTTAGAAATTCTTAGACAAACCTGAAAAAAATGTATAGCTAAAAAATCGACATTATAAAAAATGTTGAAGGAAGTTCTTCAGGGAATAGGAAAATGTGTAAATCTGAATTTCTATCTTGTATCAAAGGGATGATGCATACCACACACAGAAAACAGATGGGTAAACATGAAAGACTTTTTCTGTCATTTCTTCATCTTTTTAAAGATGATTAAATATTTAAAGCAAAATAGTGACAACGTATTTTGGGATTATAACATCTGTAGAAGTAAAATGCAAGCATATAACAGCACAAAGGCACTATACTACTATATGCCTTTTTTTTTTTTTTTTTTTTTTTGAGACAGGGTCTTGCTCCGTTGCCCAGGCTGGAGTGCAATGGCATGATCTTAGCTCACTGCAACCTCCACCTCCCAGGTTCAAGCAATTCTCCTGCCTCAGACTCCCGAGTAGCTGAGACTACAGGCACGCACCACCACGCCCGGTTAATTTTTGTATTTTTAGTAAAGATGGGGTTTCACCAAGTTGGCCAGGCTGGTCTTGAACTTCTGACGTTGTGATCTGCCCACCTTGGCCTCCCAAAGTGCTGGGATTACAGGTATGAGCCACTGCGCCCAGCCTATATGCTTCTTATAGTAAATGTGAAGTGGTATAATATTACTTAAAGGTACATTGTTGTAACTTAAAGATGTATAGTGTAAAACTTAGACTAGAGATTTATCTACTATGTCAATAGAGGAGACACAATGGATTGCTGGAAAATGTTCAATTAATCCAAAAAGAAGCAGAAAAAGAAGAAAAAAGAACAAAGTCATAAATCCAACTACATCAATAATTATATTAAAAATGTCTTAATAGGAAGATCTCTGCATTTTGCTGTATTTACGTTAAACTTCAGTTTTATAAACTCTTTATTTGTAGATTTATCCCAGGAATGCGGTTTAGTTTCACACTTAAACATTAATAATATTTGACACATTAATAGAAGGAGGAGGGGAACTACGATAATCTCAACAGGTAGAGAAAATGCATTTGACAAAACTCAACATTCATTCATGGTTTGGCGGGGGAAATGCACAAACTAGGAAGAGAGTTAACTTCCTTACACTTACTAAATATTAGCTATGAAAAATGTACAACTAATTTTTTTTTTTTTTTTTTTGAGACAGGGTCTCTCTCTGTCTCCCAAGCTGGAGTGCTGTGGCGAGATCTCGACTCTCTGCAAGCTCCACCTCCTGGGTTCACACCATTCTCCTGCCTCAGCCTCCCAAGTAGCTGGGACTACAGGCACCCGCCACCACGCCCAGCTAATTTTTTGTATTTTTAGTACAGACGGGGTTTCTCCGTGTTAGCCAGGATGGTCTCGATCTCCTGACCTCATGATCCACCCGCCTCGGTCCCCCAAAGTGCTGAGATTACAGGCGTGAGCCACCGCACCCAGCCGAAAAATGTACAACTAATATTCTACTTAATCTTTCCTACTTAGAATGGGAGAAGTGCTGGGATGTCTACTCTTCTATTGCCACTTATATTTAGAATTGAACTGGAGGCTCTTAGCAGTTTAATAAGAAAAGAAAAAGAAATGAAGGGCACAGAGAATGAATTTAAAGTAGTGACACTGCCTTTATTTGCTGACAACATCATAGTCTACAGAGCAAATTCTAATAAATCTAAAACAAACTGTAGCACTAGTAAGTGAATGTATCAATGTTGTAGAATACATAGACCTAAATATAAAAGCTAAAACTATAAAACTTTCAGGAAAAAAAAATAGAATACTTTTTTGAATATTTTTTGTGAACCTGGCCTAGATAATCTTGCTTACGATACAGAAAGCCATAACCATAAAAAATTAATTAGTTGAATTTATAAATTTTTTATAAAATAGCTCATGCTTATCAAAAGACACCGTTAAGAAAATTAATAGGTAAGCAATAGATAAGGAAAACTATTCGTAACACACCCAGACAAAAGATATGTAGAATATAGGTAATGTTCTACATATATATGCATATATACATTATATGGAAAAGATAGATGTTTTCTAAGTACATATGTGTATTAGTCCATTTCCATACCTCTGCAAAGAACTACCTGAGACTTGGTAATTTATAAAGAAGAGGTTTAATTGACTCACAGTTCCACATGGCTGGGGCGACCTCAGGAAACTTCCAATCATGGCAGAAGGCAAAGGAAAAGCAAGTACCTTCTTCACAAGATGGTGAGAAAGAGACAGTGAGGGGGGAACTGCCACACTTTTAAACCATCAGATGTCCTGAGATATCCCTCACTATCACAAGAACTGCATGGGGGAAATCCGCCCCCATGATCCAATCACCTCCCACCAGGTCCCTCCCCTGACATGTGGGGATTACAATTTGACATGAGATTTGGGTGGGGACACGGAGCCAAACCATATTAATATATCTCTCTACACGATATATATGTAATAGATACATAATACATATATACATACATAATCTTCTGCAACCAAATAATAAAAACAAATAATACAGTAAAGTTAATAAAGAACAGGCAAAAGATCTGAACAGACATTTGCAAAAGAAAGCATACACATTTGAAACTTTGCTCAACAACTTTAGTCACCAAGGAACAGCAAATGAAAACTACAATGACACATCCATAGGATGGCTAAAATGAACCCCCAAAATTTGTGAAGATGTGAAACACTCAGAACTCTTGTGCCTTGCTAGTGACTGTAAAATATCATAATCACTCAGGAAAAAGTTCTGGTTGTTTCTTTTTTAAAGTTTAACATATATTTAGTCTACAACCAGCAATTCCACACCAAGGTATTCGCCTACAAAAAATGAAAGCAAATATCCACAAAAAAAAAGCATTACCTATCCATGGAAGCTTTATTCACAACAACCAAAAACTGGCAGCAACCCAGGAGCCCATCAGAGATGAAAGGAAAAACAAACTATGTAATATTCATACAATGGAATAATACTCAGCAATGAAAATGAACAAACCACTGACAAAACAAAAATATGATGCTAAGCAAAAGCCATTCCCACAAAAGTACACACTTCTTGGTGCCTTTACAGGAATTTCTAGAACAGGAAACTAAACTACTGTTCTGACTTCTATCACTGAAGATATTTTTGTGGAGGTGGAGGGATGACTAGAAAGACACACAAGGAAGCTTTTAAGGGTTAGTGAAATGCTTTGATAGGAGTGTTGTTTATGAGTACGTATGTGTGTCAAACAAGTTGACCTACGCACTTAAGAGCTGTGCATTTCACTGGATTTAAGTTAAACCACAGTTTTACAAAATCTTAACTTCTATTTGTAGAAACTGATGTCATTTTAAAGTGGAAAAAGAATGCGGAGAAGCTAGAATAGCTAGGCAAACTTAAGAAAGAGTGAAATTGATAAGGACTTTCACTGCCAGATTTCAAAACTTACCGTAAAACTATGGTAATCAAGAAGCTGTGGTATTGGTAATGAAAGATACATAGATCCATAGAGAAGAACACAGTCCAGAAAGATCCATACTTATATAACCACTGATTTCTGGCCAGGGAAACTAAGCAATTCAATGGGGGAAAGGATTGTTTTAGCAATAAATGGCACTGGAACACATATCTATTTATAAAAGGAAAAACTACCACACGTATCTCAAAAATTAATTCAACATGGATCATACCTATTAGCATAAAAGCTTAAAACAATAAAACTGCCAGAAGAAACCACAGAAGAATACCTTTGCAACCTTGAGGTAGATATATTTTTAGACAGGAATGAGAAAACGTTAATCATAATGGGAAATTTTGATAAATTAGATTTTTATCAAAATTAAAAATTTTTATGAAAAGACATTAAGAAACAGAATAGATAAGACAGACTATGTGAAACTATTCACAAAATATCTCTGACAAGCCCTTAAACCCAAATATGTAAAGAATTCCTCAAACCTCAATCGTTATTTTAAAATTCATTTTTTTAGGGAAACCTGATTTTTAAAAAAGTTTTAATAGCTTTTGGAGTACAAGTGGCTTTTGGTTACATGGATGAAACGCACAGTGATGAAGCCTGAGATTTTAGTGCACCTGTCATCCCAAGTACTGTACATTGTATGCAATATATAGTTTTTTATCCCTTACCCCCTCTTGTCCTCCCCTCATCTGAGTCTACAACGTCCATTATACCTCTCTGCATGCCTTTGCATATCCATATCTCAGCTCCCACTTATAAGTCAGAACATAAAGTATTTGGTTTTTCATTCCTGAGTTACTTCATTTAGAATAAAGGCCTCTACTTCCATCCAAGTATCTGTAAAAGATGTTATTTCCTCCTTTTTTATGCCTGCGTAGTATTCCAGGGTGTATACATACCACATTTTCTCCATCCACTCATCGGTTCATGAGCACTTAGGTTGATTTCATATCTTTGCAGTTGTGAATTGTGCTGCAATAAACATATACCTGCAGGTATCTTCTCGATATAATGACTTCCTTACCTTTGGATAGATACCCAGTACTAGGATTGCCATATCAAATGGTAGGTCTACTTTTAGTTACTTGAGAAACCTCCATACTGTTTTTCATAGAGGTTGTACTAATTTACATTCCAACCAGCAGTGTGTAAAGTATTCCCTTTTCACCACATCCATGCCAACATCTATTCTTTGACTTTTTAATAATGGCCACTCTGGCTGGGATAAGGTGACATCTCATTATGGTTTTATTTCCATTTCCCTGATAATTAGTGATAAGAGCATTTCTTTCAATCTGTTTGTTGGCCATTTGTATATCTTCTTTTGAGAAGTACCTATTCATGTTATTTGCCCACTTTTTGATGGGATTATTTGTGGGGGTTTTTCTTGCTGATTTAAGTTTCTTGTAGATTCTGGATTATCAGTCCTTTATCAGATGAATAGTTTGCCAATATTTTCTGCCATTCTGTGGGCTGTGTGTTCTGATTATTTCTTCTGCCATGCAGAAACTTTGTAGTTCAATTAGGTCCCATTGATTTATTTCTGTTTTTGTTGCATCTGCCTTTAGGGTTTCGTCATAAGTTCTTTGCATAAACCAACATCCAGCAGAGTTTTTCCTAGGGGTGCTTCTAGAATTTTTGTAGTTTCAGGTCTTAGATTTAAGTCTTTAATCTATCTTGAGTTGATTTTTGTATATGGTAAGAGATAGAAATCCAGTTTCATTCTTCTACATATGGCTATCCAGAAAAACTCAATTTTTAAAATGAGTAAAAAGACTTGAACAGGCAGTTCACAAAAGAAGTTATATGAATGGCCAATAAGAACATGAGAAAGGGACTCAATAGCCCTACTATCAGGGAAATACAAACTAAAACAAAAATGAGATTATAATCCTATATAGACACACTGACGTGGTTGACATTTGAAAGATTAACACCACCAACGGTTGGTAAGGATGTGGAACATAGGAACTCTCCTACATTAATGTCAGGAGTGTAAAACTCTGTAGTCCCTTTGGAAATCTGTCTAGCAGTTTCTCATAAAGTTAAACATTCACCTGCCCTGTGACCCAGCAATTTCACTGTTCTGTATTTACCCAAGAGAAATGAAAACATACAGGCACAACACGAATTGTGAAAGAATATTCAGAGCAACCTTATTCATAATAGCCAAAAACTGGAAATAACCCAAACGTCCTTCAACAAGTCAACAAACAACTGAGTTATAAACATGTAAAAGAATGCTCAGTAAACAGGAATCAAACATTTATACATGCAACAACAGGAATGAATCTCAAAGACACTGTGTTGAAAAAAGCCAGATGCAAAAGAATACATCCTGTACAATTCAATTTATATGGAGTTCTAGAACAGGCAAAATTAATTTCTATTGAAAGAAATTAGAGCAGTGTTTTCCTGAGGGCAAGGGGGATGGGGGACAGAATGGATTAGAAGAGGCAGGAGGAATATTTTAGGGATGAAGGAAACGTTTTGTGTCTTGACAGGGATGTGGGTTACGTAGCTATATGCATTTGTGAAAACTCATTAAATTTGACTCTTAAGATCTGTGCATTTCACTGTATATTATTTATATGTCAATTAAAAAAACAAGGATCTAACATTTTAAAAGGAGAAATGGAGAAAATGAAACATGTACAAAAGCCTGAGAAAATATCAGGAGGCAGTTAAGCAGTGATTAATAGCAGGCAGGCATCAGTGAAGGGCACCAAATCATGTTGAAATATTTGTATTCTTTAAAAATTTGTGGCTGGTTGCAGTGGCTCATGCCTATAATCCTAGCACTTTGGGAGACCTTAGGAGGATCACTTGAGGCCAGGAGTTTCAGATCAGCCTGGGCAACATAGTGAGACATCTTCTCTACAAAAATAAAAATTAAATGAAATTATCTGGGAATGTTGGCATGTGCCTATAGTCCTAGTTACTTGAGAGGCTGAGGTAGGAGGATTACTAGAGCCCAGGAGTTTATGGCTGCAGTGAGCTGTGATTGTACCACTGCACTTCAGCCGGGGCAACTGAGTGAGACTATCCTAAAAAAAAAAAAAAGAAAAGAAAAAGAAAAAAGAAAATTTATTTTTTTGAAATGATTCATTCTCTAATGTTATCTATGATTCCTGTAAATAATTCCTCCTGCCCCTCCTGTTGGAGAAAGATGCTAATTTTCTAGTAAATTTACAATGGTGCCCTTAAGTATACACAGTTGGTTGGTCAAACAATAAGGCTGTAATCTGGTCTTTACCACTTACCAAATGGCACTGTCACCTACGTGAGGCCCAGGTAGTCGAGAATAAGTAAGCACCTGTATCAATTCATTCTCACACTGCTATAAAGACCTTCCCGAGACTGTGTAATGTATAAAGAAAAGAGGTTTAATTGACTCACAGTTCCACATGGCTGGGGAGACCTCAGGAAACTTACAACCATGGCAGAAGGCAAAGGGGAGGCAAGCACCTTCTTCCGAGACAACAGGAGCAAGAATGAATGCAGGAGGAACTACCAAACATCAGCTCTCGTGAGAATTCACCACTATCAGGAGAACAGAATGAGGGAAACGGCCCCCATGATTCAATTACCTCCACCTGGTCTTTCCCTTGACAGGTGGGGATTATGGGGATTACAATTCAAGATGAGATTTTGGGTGGGGACACAGCCAAACCGTATCAGCACCTGAATGCTGAGCTGCCAGATGTGATATGAAACAATGAACATGATCACAGTATAGATCATTCTCAATCCCCCCTTAGCCTTTTTGGTGTTTATCCCAACAAGTGGGGCTTTTGTACACATTGGGCTCTAGTTTTCCTGAAACCATTTTCAGATGCTTTAAATATACACGATATACCAAGAGATATTAAAGAAGCTTTCATCAACGTACTTGGTGGATGACAAATTTAATCTAATTGTAGATCATGCATTCAAAAATAAATAAGCAGAACGCCAGATAGCTTAAATGTAGAGTAAACCATTTTTCTTGGTGTTGAGAGGAGCGATCTCATCTTTCCCCCACCCTCTTCCTTGGGTCTGGAAATTACCAAAACAGGATAATAAAGAGATCATCTGCTGAGGGTGCTCAATTCAGACATGAAACAAATCATTTTTGTACAGTAACTCCCTAGAGGGGGCCCATATTGGCAGGGTGAGATGCTGACTGGTCTGTAAGATGCTCTATTTGGAAGGGTCGGAAGTCCTAGTCCACACTCCTTTCTTTTTTTTTTTTTTTTTTTTGAGACTGAGTCTCGCTGTGTTGCCCAGGCTGGAGTGCAGTGGCGCGATCTCGGCTCACTACAAGCTCCGCCTCCCGGGTTCACGGCATTCTCCCGCCTCAGCCTCCGAGTAGCTGGGACTACAGGCGCCCGCCACCATGCCCGGCTAGTTTTTTGTATTTTTAGTAGAGACGGGGTTTCACCATGTTAGCCAGGATGGTCTCGATCATCCTGACCTCGTGATCCACCCGCCTCTGCCTCCCAGAGTGCTGGGATTACAGGCTTGAGCCACCGCGCCCAGCCCACACTCATTTCTTACTCAGAGTGCAGCTGTTGGATTGAATACCACACGTGATTAGAAGTGGTTGGGTACCCAAATAACAAATAAGAGTCATCCTGCTTAAGGACAGAATACTAAGTGTTCAGGCCTGGGTTTTCTCTTAGCAACTACAAGAGGTTGGTCCCAAGAGTTTACTTCAAACACCTACACCTGATGGAAAGCTTGGGCAAGTTAAATAGAGCAGATGAGTCACACCTGAATCCTTCCCACTCCTATCCTCCTGAAGGACATAGACCTCTCACCACCCTAAGTGTGGCCATGAGTCAGCAGCATGAGTACTGCGCGGGAGCTTGTTAGCAATTCCAAATCTCAGACCCCTCCCCAGACCTACAGAAACAGAGTCTGCACTTCTACAAAATCTCCATGTCATTCATATGCACATTGAAATTTGAGAAATACTAGTGGGAGTTAATTTGCTTTTATTTAAGAAACACATAGATTGCTATGAGGGTTAAATCAGTTAATATTTATAAAACATGTGGAACACACGCATTTATTGTTCCACATGTTTTACAAATATTAACTGATTTAACTGATTAACTGATTAAACCCTCAAAGCAATCTTCTTACGTAGGTATTTTTGTCATCTCTGTTTTATCTCCACTTCAATGAAGAGAAACATAAGGCTCAGAGAAGTTAAGTGAGTTACCCAAGGTCACACAGCTGGTAAGTGACAGAGCTATTTAAAGTCTAGAAACCTAGCTCAATTGCCCATGCCTTTGCCACTCCATAATGTTGTTTACCATGGAATACTATGCAGCCATAAAAAAGGATGAGTTTGTGTCCTTTGTAGGGACATGGATGCAGCTAGAAACCATCATTCTTAGCAAACTATCACAAGAACAGAAAACCAAACACCGCATGTTCTCACTCATAGGTGGGAACTGAACAATGAGATCACTTGGACTCGGGAAGGGGAACATCACACACCGGGGCCTATCATGGGGAGGAGGAAGGGGGGAGGGATTGCATTGGGAGTTATACCTGATGTAAATGACGAGTAGTTGGGTGCTGACGAGTTGATGGGTGCAGCACAGCAACATGGCACAAGTATACATATGTAACAAACCTGCACGTTATGCACATGTACCCTAGAACTTAAAGTATAATAATAATAATAATAATAATAAAAACAATAGTATGTGGTTTACATGATTCCAAGGAGAAACAAAAGATGTTTTGTACATTTGGGGAGAATCTATTTGTGTGTCCGGCCACTTAATTCTACTATGATTTAATAATGGATTTTAACATACTGATTTTTCTACCCTAAAAGGTACAAGATTGAGGTTGCACTTATTTTAAGTGCTCTCCCCCAAAGAATCCAAAGATGTTTCTCCTATATTCTGTAAAATGGTGTGCTTGCTTAGTTTTCCCATTGAGGACTGGAGAACTTGTATACATTATCGGCTAGGCTTACTATTCTTACATACCCATCTTTACAAACCCGGAAAGGTTGCTTGAACTAATAACATAATGACAGGAAACGATTGAATCCACAATATGGAAGGCATTAAAATAATTTAGTATATGATTTATATAAACAAATACGCATCAAACAACAAATAGCCAAATCACTATTGTACATTTCTGGTATTAATTCAAACCTCTCCCCACCAAAGAATGAGGGAAATCCTCAGGCACATGTAGCATAGGGAAATGATTCTGAAACAATATCAAGATGTCCATGTCTCTGACTATTCCATGTCTCAAAGGAGTCTATAGCAGACCAGTTACTTTCTGTTAGAAGCTCTTTCCATTAATCTCAATAAATAACATTTATTAAACATTTTGGTGTTGGATTTGCAAAATGCACACAATGTCTGGATTGAATTCTCTATGGTCCTCTGCAGTAGGGGATTTAAAGAGGCCAGGCTGACTTCTGGCATCACTGCACACAACTCTTAGGAAGTGTGCTACATAAAAAACTGCCCCTTGTTATGTAGGAAGGCAATTCATGCTAGACTTTTTTCCTGTGTTACTCTATCAAATGTCCCCTAGGTATTGTAGCTATTTGTCTTTTCTCTTCCTTTATGTTTGGGAAAAAAAGGCTTAAATTGTACTTTTGATTGACTAGCGTATTCCCTAGAAAGCCTATTTGTTCTTGTCTAAATTATGACCATAATCAATGGCCTTACTCCAAGTACCTTTTCATTTTCAAACTGGTATTTACATGGATGGCACCTAAAATTCTCTGAAACATGCTTTCTGAGAGGCAGCCTGATATAAAGCAATGATTTACAATTTGGCCTGCCTATTAGAATGGCCTGGAGTTTATTTTTAAAATACCAATGTACAGGCCCCACCCTTGAGATTCTCATTTGATTAGCCTGGAGTGAAGCCTGAACTCTGAATTTCTAAACAACCACGGCCACTATGAAGATTAAATGCAATACTGAAGGTGAGGCACTAAACACAGTGATTGGCACAGTTATCGACTTGACAAATGCCAGTTGTTCTTTGTCACCTGTGCCCTCCCAGTTTCTGCTGAGGCAAAGGGAATGCCTAAAATATGGTCCCACTTCGGTGGCAGCAAGGTCAGCGAAGCTCATTGGAGCAACTCATTAGAGCAGAAAATGATAGCAAAGGGAGCCGTAGCCAGCCGCTGACAGGACAGTGACACAGAAGGATTTCATTTTAATGCAGGGCAAAAGGTCAGGAGAGTGACAGAAGAAAAAGTCAGATTTAGTAAAATACGATCACCTGGCAACTTTAAAAGGGATCATTGCCAATACTTCTGCCACTGCATGGACATTTTACTCAGAAAAATTGGGGGGTAGAGGAGGAGAAAAATAGGCTCCATTTAGCTTATTATCAGAATTTAAATAGAAAGGTCAAGTCTGAAGTTTTGGGCCAAGAAAGAGTTGCTAATGGAAGTTAGGGAACCTTCTTGGGAGGAAGATACGAGCCACAGATTTTCTCAAGTCTTAGCCAATACCCTGTTCTCTCTGTACATCTCTTAGGGCAAAAGCAACAACAACTAAAACCACAGGGAATTACCACACAACAAGCAACATCATTACTTCATATACTTGCAACAATAAACACTATTATGTAGATATTCATTCATTTGCTCAACATATATTTATTGAGCACCTACTAAGCACCAGGTCCTGTGCTAAGAATACTCTGATTTCCAAATCCTCATTTAAAAAGTGGGCAGGGGCCAGGTGCAGTGGCTCACGCCTGTAATCCCAGCACTTTTGGAGGCTGAGGCAGGCAGATCATGAGGTCAGGAGACCAAAATCACAGTGAAACCCCGTCTCTACTAAAAAATACAAAAAATTAGCTGGGCGAGGTGGCTGGCATCTGCAGTACCAGCTACTCTGGAGGCTGAGGCAGGAGAATGGCATGAACCCTGGAGGCGGAGCTTGCAGTGAGCCAAGATCACACCACTGCACTCCAGCCTGGGTGACAGAGCGAGACTCCATCTTATAAAAAAAAAAAAAAGAAAAAGAAAAAGAAAGAAAAGTAGGCAAAGGACATGAACAGACCATTTTCAAAAGAAGACATGCATGTGGCCAACAAGCAGTTGAAAAATGCTCAACATCACTATTCATTAGAGAAATGCAAATCAAAACCACAGTGACATACCATCTCACACCAGTCAGAATGGCTACAATTAAAAAGCCAAAAAAATAACAGATGCTGGTGAGACTGCAGAGAAAAGGGAATGCTTAAACACTGCTGATGGGAATGTAATTCACTCGGCCATTATGGAAAACAGTGTGGCTATTTCTCAAAGAACTTAAAACAGAAGTACCATTCCACCCAGCAATCCCATTATTGGGTATATACCCAAAGCAATATAAATCACTCTATTATAAAGACACATGCTCATGTATGTTTACTGCAGCACTGTTTACAATATCAAAGTCATGGAATCAACCTAAATGCCCATCAACAGTAGACTGTATTAACAAAATGTGGTACGTATACAACATGGAATACTACACAGCCATAAAAAAGATTGAGATTACGTCCCTTGCAGCAACATGGATGGAACTGGAGGCCGTAATCCTAAGTGAACTAATGCAGGAACCGAAAACCAAATTCTGTATGTTGTCACTTATAAGTGGGAGCTAAACATTGAGTACACATGGACACGAAGACAGAAACAACAGACACCAGCACCTACTTGAGGATGGAGAATGGAAGGAGGCCAAGGATCAAAGACTGCCTATCAGGTACTAGGCTTATTACCTGGGTGATGAAATAATCTGCACACCAAACCCCCATGACACATAATTAACCTATATAACGAACATGCACAGGTACCCCTGGACCTAAAAATAAAGTCAAAAAAAGTGAATACTCTGGTTTTGTAAGTGTTACTTAGCTTTGTGAAGCTAAGTAACTTATCTAATAAAAGTAAATTACAGAGATGGGTCCTGATCTTAGTTCTGACTCCAAATAACATTTAGAAATGAGGTCTGCAATCACTGGGGAATTGAGAAGATGTGATATCCCTGATTTGAAACTCTTACTTCAAACTTCCTCTCCACCCTGCCTCTCCACCAATACCAGTAAGTTTTCTCCTGTCTTCATATTGAACTTCAAGTGCCAGCTTGCATATCCCCTTCTTCTCGAAGCCTTTCTTGACCCCATATGAGCTGGCTCTCCATTTGTAGGCCTCTGGCAGCTTATACATGCATCTGTCGTGGCAAAATTACACTGCATTAAAACTACTTACTTGTCTCTCTTCCCCAGTGGACCATGAGATCCCCAAAGACAGAGGTTACTCATAATTCATATGTGTATCCATAGGACCTGGCATAATGTTCGATCCTGGGTGCTGGGGACACACTGGAGAACAGACAGATATAAGACTGGACAATACAGAATACAGCTTTGTCTTCACAGAGTTATGAGTCAGGATACAAGAAAGGAAGGAATGGAAGGAAGGAGAGAAAAGGAGGAATGCAGGAGGGAGAGAGGGAGGAAGGAAAGGAAAGAAAAGGAGGGCAAGGCGGGGTGGAGCAGGGTGAGGCGAGTTGGAAAGAGAAAGGGAAGGAAGTAGGGAGAAAGGAATTCAGTGAAATTTCAGTGAAGTCTGAGCTGGATATGAGATTTGAATCAACAGGGCAGGGACTGAATGAACAGGGCTCACTTTCCCTTGCTGGGAAATCAGTTCGAGAAAGTCAAGATCCATCAGTGTGCTGTATTCAGGAGAACCATCTCACGTGTAGAGACACACATAGGCTCAAAATAAAGGGATGGAGGAAGATCTACCAAGCAAATGGAAAACAAAAAAAGGCAGGGGTTGCAATCCTAGTCTCTGATAAAACAGACTTTAAACCAACAAAAATCAAAAGAGACAAAGAAGGTCATTACATAATGGTAAAGGGATCAATTCAACAAGAAGAGCTAACTATCCTAAATATATATGCGCCCAATACAGGAGCACCCAGATTCATAAAGCAAGTCCTTAGAGACCTACAAAGAGACTTAGACTCCCACACAATAATAATGGGAAACTTTAACACCCCACTGTCAATATTAGACAGATCAATGAGACAGAAAGTTAACAATGATATCCAGGAATTGAACTCAACTCTGCACCAAGCAGACCTAATAGACATCTACAGAACTCTCCACTCCAAATCAACAGAATATACATTCTTCTCAGCACCACATCACACTTATTCCAAAATTGACCACATAGTTGAAAGTAAAGCACTCCTCAGCAAATGTAAAAGAACAGAAATTATAACAAACTGTCTCTCAAACCACAGTGCAATCAAACTAGAACTCAGGATTAAGAAACACTCAAAACCACTCGACTACATGGAAACTGAACAACCTGCTCCTAAATGATTATTGGGTACATAACAAAATGAAGACAGAAATAAAGATGTTCTTTGAAACCAATGAGAACAAAGACAACATACCAGAATCTCTGGAACACATTTAAAGCAGCGTGTAGAGGGAAATTCATAGCACTAAATGCCCACAAGAGAAAGCAGGAAAAATCTAAAATTGACACCCGAACATTGAGAGGTGACAATGTGCTAGCAGCCCTCACTCTTTCAGCGCCTCCTCAGCCTCCGGCCTAGGCATCTTTCTGGCTCCGCGTCCACTCCGGCCGGCGGCGCTTGAGGAGCCCTGCAGCCCACCACAGCACTGTGGGAGCCCCTTTCTGAACTAGCTGAGGCCGGAGCCTCCTCCCTCTGCTTGTGGGGAGGTGTGGAGGGAGAGGCACGGGTGGGAACTGGGGCTGTGCTCGCGGGCCTGTGTGAGTTCCAGCGGGCGCAGGGCCCGCACACAGCAGCCAGCCTGCACCCCCGGCCTAGGGCAGTGAGGGGCTTAGCACCCAGCCCAGCAGCTGCGGAGGTTGCGCGGGGTCCCCCAGCAGTGCCGGCCCACAGGCGCTGCACTCAAATTCTCGCAGGGCTTAGCTGCCTCCCCGTGCCGCGCCGGGCAGGGCTCCGAACCTGCAGCCCGCCATGTCTGAGCTCCTCACCTGCAGAAGGCTCCCACCCGGCCTGAGCCTCCCCATGGGTGCCGCCCCCTGCTCCGTGGCGCCCGGTCCCTTCCACAGCCCAGGGGCTGAGGAGTGCAGGCGCCACCCGGGACTGGCAGGCAACTCTGCCTGCACCCTTGGTGCAGGATCCACTGGGTGAAGCCTGCTGGGCTCCTGAACTGAATGCGGACTTGGAGAACTTTTACATCTAGCGGGAGGATCGTATGTGCACCAATCAGCACTCTGTGTCTAGCTCAAGGTTTGTGAATACACCAATTGGCACTCTGTATCTAGCTAACTCTATATCTAGCTAACTAGCACTTTGTGACTCTGTGTCTAGCTCAAGGATTATAAACGTACCAATCAGCACTCTGTCAAAACGTACCAATCAACTCTCTGTAAAGTGGACCAATCAGCAGGATGTGGGTGGGGCCAGATAAGGGAATAAAAGCAGGCTGCCGAAGCCAGCCAGCAGGCACACTTGGGTCCCCTTCCACCCTGTGGAAGCATTTTTCTTTTACTCTTTGCAATAAATGTTGCTGTTGCTTACTCTGGGTCCATGCTGCCTTTATGAGCTGTAACACTGACGGCAAAGGTCTGCAGCTTCACTCGTGAAGCCAGTGAGACCACGAACCCACCGGGAAGAAGGAACAACTCCAGACGTACTGTCTTTAAGAGCTATAACACTCACCACGAAGGTCTGCAGCTTCACTCCTGACAGTGAGACCATGAACCCACCAGAAGGAAGAACCTCCAGACACGTCTGAACGTCTGAAGGAACAAACTCTAGATACCTGATCTTTAAGAACTGTAACACTCACCGCAAGGGTCCGTGGCTTCATTCTTGAAGTCGGTGTGACCAAGAACCCACCAATTCCGGACACAACATCACAATTAAAAGAACTAGAGAAGCAAGAGCAAACACATTCAAAAGCTAGCAGAACGCAAGAAAAAACTAAGATCAGAGCAGAACTGAAGGAGATAGAGACACAAAAACCCCTTCAAAAAATCAATGAATCCAGGAGCTGCTTTTTTGAAAAGATCAACAAAATGGATAGACTGTTGGCAAGACTAATGAAGAAGAAAAGAGAAGAATCAAATAGACGCAATAAAAAATGATAGAGGGGATATCACCACCTAGCCCACAGAAATACAAACTACCATCAGAGAATAAATACGTCCACGTGAATAAACTAGAAAATCTAGAAGAAGTGGATAAATTCCTGGACACATACACCCTCCCAAGACTAAACCAGGAAGAAGTTGAATCCCTGAATAGACCAATAACAGGCTCTGAAATTGAGGCAATAATAGCCTACCAACCAAAAAAAGTCCAGGACCAGACGGATTCACAACCGAATTCTACCAGAGGTACAAGGAGGAGCTGGTACCGTTCCTTCTGAAACTATTCCAATCAATAGAAAAAGAGGGAATCCTCCCTAACTCATGTTATGAGGCCAGCATCATCCCGATACCAAAGCCTGGCAGAGACACAACAAGAAAAGAAAATTTTAGACCAATGTTCCTGATGAACATCGATGCAAAAATCCTCAATAAAATACTGGCAAACCATATCCAGCAGCACATCAAAAAGCTTATCCACCATGATCAAGTGGGCTTCATCCCTGGGATGCAAGGCTGGTTCAACATATGCAAATCAATAAACGTAATCCAGCATATAAACAGAACCAAAGACAAAAACCACATGATTAGCTCAATAGATGCAGAAAAGGCCTTTGACAAAATTCAACAGCCCTTCATGCTAAAAACTCTCAATAAGGTATTGATGGGATGACTCTCATAATAATAAGAGCTATTTATGACAAACCCCCAGCCAATATCATACTGAATGGGCAAAAACTGGAAGCATTCCCTTTGAAAACTGGAACAAGACAGGGATGCCCTCTCTCACCACTCCTATTCAACACAGTGTTGGAAGTTCAGGCCAGAGCAATCAGGCAGGAGAAAGAAATAAAGGGTATTCAATTAGGAAAAGAGGAAGTCAAATTGTCCCCGTTTGCAGACGACATGATTGTATATTTAGAAAACCCCATCGTCTCAGCCCAAAATCTCCTTTCAGCAAAGTCTCAGGATACAAAATCAATGTACAAACATCACAAGCGTTCTTATACACCAATAACAGACAAACAGAGAGCCAAATCATGAATGAACTTCCATTCACAATTGCTTCAAAGAGAATAAAATACCTAGGAATCCAACTTACAAGGGATGTGAAGGACCTCTTCAAGGAGAACTACAAACCACTGCTCAACAAAATAAAAGAGGACACAAACAAACGGAAGAACATCCCATGCTCATGGATAGGAAGAATCAATATCACGAGACTGGCTATACTGCCCAAGGTAATTTATAGATTTAATGCCATCCCCATCAAGCTACCAATGACTTTCTTCACAGAATTGGAAAAAACTACTTTAAAGTTCATATGGAACCAAGAAAGAGCCCGCGTTGCCAAGTCAATCCTAAGCCAAAAGAACAGAGATATAGACCAATGGAACAGAACAGAGCCCTCAGAAATAATACCACATATCTACAACCATCTGATCTTTGGCAAACCTGACAAAAACAAGAAATGGGGAAAGGATTCTCTATTTAGTAAATGGTGCTGGGAAAACTGGCTAGCCGTATATAGAAAGCTGAAACTGGATCCCTTGCTTACACCTTATACAAAAATTAATTCAAGATGGATTAAAGACTTAAATGTTAGACCTGAAACCATAAAAACCCTAGAAGAAAACCTAGGCAATACCATTCAGGACATAGGCATGGGCAAGGACTTCATATCTAAAACACCAAAAGCAGTGGCAACAAAAGCCAAAATTGACAAATGGGATCTAATTAAACTAAAGAGCTTCTGCACAGCAAAATAAACTACCATCAGAGTGAACAAGCAACCTACAGAATGGGAGAAAATTTTTGCAATCTCCTCATCTAACAAAGGGCTAATATCCAGAATCTACAAAGAATACAAACAAATTTACAAGAAAAAATCAAACAATCCCATCAAAAATTGGGCAAAGGATATGAACAGACACTTCTCAAAAGAAGACATTTATGCAGCCAACAGGTACATGCAAAAATGCTCATCATCACTGGCCATCAGAGAAATGCAAATCAAAACCGCAATGAGATACCATCTCACCCCAGTTAGAATGGCGATCACTAAAAAGTCAGGAAGCAACAGGTGCTGGAGATGATGTGGAGAAATAGGAACACTTTTACACTGTTGGTGGGATTGTAAACTAGTTCAACTATTGTGGAAGACAGTGTGGCGATTCCTCAAGGATCTAGAATTAGAAATACCATTTGACCCAGCCATCCCATTACTGGTTATATACCCAAAGAATTATAAATCATGCTGCTATAAAGACACATGCACACGTATGTTTATTGCGGCACTATTCACAGTGGCAGAGACTTGGAACAACCCAAATGTCCATCAGTGATAGACTGGATTAGGAAAGTGTGGCACATATACACCATGAAATACTGTGCAGCCATGAAAAAGGATGGGTTCATGTCCTTTGTAGGAACATGGATGAAGCTGGAAACCATCAATCTCAGCAAACTATCACAAAGACAAAAAAACCAAACACCGCATGTTCTCACTCATAGGTGGGAACTGAACAACGAGAACACTTGGACACAGGAAGGGGAACATTACACACCGGGACCTGTCATGGGGTCGGGGGAGTGGGGAGGGATAGCATTAGGAGATATGCCTAATGTAAATGACAAGTTAATGGGTGCAGCACACAAACATGGCACGTGTATACATATGTAACAAACCTGCAGGTAGTGCACATGTACTCTAGAACTTAAAGTATAATTTTTAAAAAAGAAAGAAAATACTTGCAACAAATGCATCAGAGAAAGAGTTGATATCGTTACTATAAAAAATAAACCTTATAAGAAGAAAAGAAAAATAACACCCCACAGGCAATGGGAAGGCAATTCACAGAAGTAGAAATACAAATAACCAATAAACATAGGAAAAGGTGTTCAACTTTACTAATAATCAACAAATAAAATAATCTTTTTTGGCCCATATATTAGCTAAGAGGAAAAAGAGCAATATTCCATGTGAATAAGAGTATGAGAAACATTCTCTGTTTGATTCGAGTGTCAAAGTGCAACCTTTTCTGGCAGTAACTTGGCATTATGCATCAGAATCATAAATCTATTTACATTTTGACCCAGGGATTCCATTCCTAAGAAACAACCAAATGCGCACCCCAGTGTATGTATAGCATGTTTATTGAAGAGTTGTTTGTAAGAGTGAAAAATGGGAAAAATCTAAATTACGGTAAATGCTGTTTAGAAATATGGCATATTCATACAGGGATACAATGAAGTCATGTAAAAGGATGATCTAACCTATATTTTGAACACATGCAAGGTGCCTACAATATTACATTATGTGAGAAAAAGCAGATTACAAAACTAAGAATAATACATAGTAATTTTCTTTCAATTAAAAATTCAAATATTATTAGTATTGCTAAATATGCATAGGAAATAACTTAAAACTTATACACCAAGCTGTTTATCTCTGACTGTAGGGAATATGGGCTTATCACTCGATAAGTCTATATTTTAAATTTTTTATTAGTTTAAACCATTTCTAAACAAAAAAATCATAAATCTATTACCAATGTGTGAAACATAGATTAGGTAAATGTGAAACGATAAGTTACAAGGTTCTTTAATGCAGCAGAATTTATCTATTTATTTATATGATTTCAACTTTTATTTTAGATTCAGGGATGCACGTGCAGGTTTGTTACATGGGTATATTTCATGATGCTGAGGTTTGGGATGTGATTGAACCCATGACCCCGGAAGTGAGTGTAAGACCCAACAGTTAGTTTTTCAGCCATTGCCCCTCTCTCTCCCTTATCTATTTGGTAGTCACCGGTGTCTATTGTTGCCATCTTTATGTCCCTAAATACCCAATGTTTAGCTCTCACTTATGGTTGAGAACATGTGATATTTGCTTTTCTGTCCCTGCATTAATTTGTTTGAGATGATGGCCTTCAGTGCATCCATGTTGCTGCAGAATACATGATTTTGTTCTTTTTCATGGCTGCATATTATTCCATGGAGTATGTGTATGACATTTTCTTTATCCAGTCAACTGTTAATGGACACTTGGGTTGGGTTCCATGTCTTTGCTACTGTGAATAGTGCAGCAGAATTTATAATGAAAATATGATTAAACACAACCTAGAAGACAAAAATAAAAAATAAAAATCACAAGGAAAGGAATGTGGGATTGCATGGAGAACACATTGGGGCTACTGTCTGGCCCGAAGGGAAGGTTTCAGACTGAGTTGAGAAAGAGTTTAAGAGTTTAAGGTCAGCTGGGTGCAGTGGCTCATGCCTGTAATCCCAGCACTTTGGGAGGCCGAGGTCGGAGGATCACCTGAGGTTGGGAGTTCGAGATCAGCCTGATCAATGTGGAGAAACCCCGTCTCTACTAAAAGTACAGAATTAGCCGGGAGTGGTGGCACATGTCTGCAATCCCAGCTACTCAGGAGGCTGAGGCAGGAGAATCGCTTGAACCTAGGAGACAGAGGTTGCAGTGAGCCCAGATAGTGCCATTGCACTCCAGCCTGGGCAACAAGAGTGAAACTCCATCTCAAAAAAAAAAAAAAAAGAGTTCAAGGTTTGAGGATGAGGATGTCTTGCAAGATTGGCAAACATCCAGCCAAGGGACAGCTGCCAGCTGAGCACCTACTATGAGCCAGGTGTTCTGCACACAGAGTGAATTAGATCAGGCCCAGCCCTGCTATCAGAGCTCACAGTCCCACAGAGTAAACCTGTTGTGGGAGACTGAATGAAATCAATTAAAGTCCTCACCCAAGGAGTGATGCAATTTAAGTACAGTTTGAGGACCATTTATCTTGTTCAGAGTGAAGGAGAAAAGGAAGAAAAGGGGAGGGGGAGATAATAGAGAAAAGAAGGGTAGAAAATGATAAGAAGCATAAACTAGACTCCTAGCTCCGTGAAGGCAAAGCTGTATTCTGTATTGTCCAGGCTTACGTCTGTCTGTTCACCAGTGTTCCCAGCACCCAGAACAGCACCTGGCCATGGCAAAGGCTTAAGAAATATTTATGGGATGGCATGAGATAACATAGAATGAGACAGGATGGGGTGTGTGGGATGAGATGAAATGGAATGGGATGGGATGCGATGGGATGAGATGAGATGAGATGGAATACGACGGGATAGGATGGGATGGGATAAAATGAAATGGGATGGGATGGGATGGGATGGGATAAGACGGGATGAGATGGAATGGGATGGGATGGGATGGAGTGGGATGGGGTGGGATGAAATGGGATGGGATGGGATGGGGCGTTATGGGGTGCAATGGAATTGGGTGAGATTAGATGGGATGGAATTAAATGGGATGGGGTGTAGTGGGGTGGGATGGAGTGGGATGAGATTGAAGTTAATTGAGGGAAAGCAGTAGATGATCCTTGGGCTGGTTGTCATGGTCTCTGGTGTTCCGTCCTTTCTGGCTTTGCCATTGACCAGCCTACTGACCATGAACTTTGACTAGCCTTTTTTCCTTTCATTTTCCTGTCTGTTTAACTGATGGAATTCCAACTTGTACGCTTGTTTTCCACAGAACTTGAATAGTTTATATGTTCAAAACAAAGGGTGCATGATCAGCTAATTTTTGACCATGCCAGGTTAAATAAACATACACAAGCCTCTTGACCATGGGATATCTCAGATATGAACACACCTGTGTGAACCAGGAAGCTCCACAGAGAAGGGTAGAATATGCTGTAGTTCCCAAACTCATTTGATTACAGAACCCCAACTCTCTCTTTTTTTTTTTGAGACGGGGTCTTCCTCTGTCACCCAGCCTGGAGTACAGTGCTGCAATCTTAGTTCACTGCAACTTCCACCTCTCAGGCGCAAGCAATTCTCCCACCTCAGCCCCCCAGGTAGCTAGGACTACAGGCATGCACCACCATGCCTGGCTAATTTTTTAAATTTTTTTTGTAGAGACAGGGTTTCACCATCTGTTTTTTTTTCACTGTCTATCTTATTAACTAATTTCACCTAGAATAGGAACTCGGTAAACACTACTCTGGATGATTTCCACGGCCTCTTCAGTTCTAATAGTCTGTAACTTCATCCAAGTATACCAAAGCAAATATGACTATATAGATTCAGATTAGCTAGTGGCCTATTTTAGCTGGTGTGGAGAGTGATGGGGAAAGAGGAGCTCCCTTTTTGTGAGATGGGACAAAGTGTAGTCACAAGGAGACTTGAAGGTCCAGTGAAGAAATCTGCGATTGTTATGCAGGATGAGACCCGGAATTTTACTCAAGAAAAGCAAGCCATACCCTGTGTGAGGCATTGATATTCTGGCACGGTTTTTAATTTCCTATCTTCGAGATTGGGTATGTCAGAGAGGAATCCTTTGGCCGCCTTCTCTCAATACATCCCAGAGCTTTTATTTTGTTACCAATTTCCCTACATTGTGTGATTTCTTTGAGAATCATAACCATGTGAATATTTGACAATTGAATGGTATGAACATCTTGAAACATACAGTTTTCCCCAGAGCTGAATTTCATACTATAATCTGAGGTGATCTCAGTTGCCAGAAACACTCAGGGCATTAATGGATTTGGAGGGAAGATGCTGGTAATGAGATTTTCAAATGCGAATTGTTTTGCTTTCAAATGCAGGGTGAAATCCAGCGAAATATTACCTTAGACACGCTGGTGTAGTAAGTCCAGCTGCTCAAATGAATGTTTGGTGTGTGTTTTATGCAGGCCTTTTCTGTTTCAAATAAAAGCTGGAAGGGGTTCCATGTTATTATTTCTGATGGGATGGGTCTTAAGGCTTGGAGTGGAATAATTCTTCCATATCCTAGGGTACACTCTGGGCCTCTTCACATCTACAATCTTGAGAAATTGGTTTATTTCATTCATCAGATATTTATTGAGAGCCTACTATGTGCCAAGAACTACTTTGTGCACTTAACAGTATAACATATCAACAAAATAACAAGGTCTCTGTTGGCTGACTCCCTGGTGGGCCATATACGCAAAATAAACAAGTAAACACACACATTTAAATGTCAGAAGGTAATAACAGGCTCAGAGAAAAATAAAGCAAGGTAAGCATGAGAGTAGTGGGATGAGGTCTATTTTAGTTAAGATGTCAGAGAGGTCCTCTCCATGGAGTTGACGACTTTTGAGCAGAAACTTGGAAAGCAGAGGAAACTGGAGGCCAGTGAATGCTCTGGCCCCAAAAGTGCTCTTGAGTGGGACAGCCAAGCTTTGTCTGACTCCAGGTCAGAGGCCCCTTCCACTACATCACCTGTTCTCACTGGGAACCAGAAACAATTATCAGGGCAAGCCAGGAAGTCAGAGATGATGCCAGATCCAGAGGAGGGGCCTACCAGGATCTGGAAGAGATGAATCCAAGATACCAAGAAAGGAAACTCAGGCAGGGCCCAGATAGAAAGAGCACAAGAAAAATGGGCAGTCATACCTGGACCCATCAGCCTGGTCTCTCCCTCACCTCATTCTCAACAGGTCAAAGCTGGGCTCCTCCTCCTTGCCTCAGAGCCAGCCCCTCTACTGACTTTCCCAGATGCATGGACAGCACACGACACCTGTCTGGTCATCCAAGTACAGCTCATCATGTTGACCTCAGTTCCCCCTTCTTCACTTGTCCCACTGTGTCCGGAATTAGTGGGTTCTTGGTCTCACTGACTTCAAGAAGGAAGCCGCAGACCCTCGCGGTGAATGTTACAGTTCTTAAAGATGGTGTGTCCGGAGTTTGTTCCTTCAGACGTTTAGATGTGTCTGGAGCTTCTTCCTTCTGGTGGGTTCATGGTCTCACTGTCAGGAGTGATGCTGCAGACCTTTGTGGTGAGTGTTACAGCTTTTAAAGGCAGCGCGTCTGGAGTTGTTCGTTCTTCCCGGTGGGTTTGTGGCCTCATTGTCTTCAGGAATGAAGTTACAGACCTTTGCTGTGAGTGTTACAGCTCATAAAGGCAGCCTGTACCCAAAGAGTGAGCAGCAGCAAGATTTATTGCAAAGAGAAAAACAACGCTTCCACGATCCACCCTGGTTGCCACTGGCTGGTTTGGGCAGCCTGCTTTTATTCCCTTATCTGGCCCTACCCACATCCTGCTGATTGGTCCATTTTACAGAGAGCTGATTGGTCCATTTTGACAGAGTGCTGATTGGTGCGTTTATAATCTTTGAGCTAGACACAGAGTCACAGAGTGCTGGTTAGCTAGATACATAGTTAGCTAGATACAGAGTACCACTTGGTGTATTTGCAAACCTTGAGCCAGACACAGAGTGCTGATTGGTGCATTTACAATCCTTGAGCTAGACACAGAGTCACAGAGTGCTAGTCCTCCAAGTCTCCACTACGTTAGCTATTGGTGTATTCCTTAGCTAGATACAGAGTT
Organism: Papio anubis; assembly: GCF_008728515.1. Classification (NCBI taxonomy): domain Eukaryota; kingdom Metazoa; phylum Chordata; class Mammalia; order Primates; family Cercopithecidae; genus Papio; species Papio anubis. The sequence goes on along the minus strand of NC_044993.1, from coordinate 23,846,009 downwards.
AGCTAGATACAGAGTACCAATTGGTGTATTCGCAAACCCTGAGCCAGACACAGAGTGCTGATTGGTGTATTTACAAACCCTGAGCTAGACACAGAGTGCTGATTGGTACATTTATAATCCTTGAGCTAGACACAGTCACAGAGTGCTAGTCCTCCAAGTCTCCACTAGGTTAGCTAGATACAGAGCACCAATTGGTGTATTCACAAACCCTGAGCTAGACACAAAGTGCTGATTGCTGTATTTACAAACCCTGAGCTAGACACAGAGTGCTGATTGGTGCACATACGATCCTCCCGCTAGATATAAAAGTTCTCCAAGTCCCCATCCAGTTCAGGAGCCCAGCTGGCTTCACCCAGCGGATCCTGCACCAGGGCTGCAGGCGGAGCTGCCCACCAGTCCTGAGCTGCACCTGCACTCCTCAGCCCTTGGGCTGTCAATGGGACTGGGCGCCACGGAGCAGGGAGCAGCGCCCGTAGGGGAGGCTCAGGCCACGCGGGAGCCCACGGCAGTGGGAGGAGCTCAGACATGGCGGGCTGCAGGTCCCAAGCCCTGCCCTGCCGGGACGCAGGTAAGGCCCAGTGAGAATTTGAGTGTGGAACCGGGGGGCCGGCACCACTGGGGGACCTGGCACAACTTCCGCAGCTGCTGGCCCTGATGCTAAGCCCCTCACTGCCCTGGGCCAGCGGTGCCTGCTGGCCGCTCAGTGTGCAGGGCCTGCTGAGCCCGCGCCGGTGCCTGCCGGAACTCACACCGGCCCACGAGGGCAGCCCCGGTTCCCACCCGCGCCTCTCCCTCCACACCTCCCTGCAAGCAGAGAGAGGAGGCTCTAGCCTCAGTCAGCCCAGAGAGGGGCTCCCACGTTGTGGTGGCAGGCTGAAGGGCTCCTCAAGCACCGCCAGAGTGGACTCCGAGGCCGGAGGCTGAGGAGGCGCTGAGAGTGAGGGCTGCTAGCACATTGTCACCTCTCACTAACCTAAGGACGTCCTGGGGAGCATATGTGAGGATACACAGCCCAACCTGTCAGGTAGTCCTTCTGCACAGCTAACTCTTTTCCTTGATCAGCAGCTGGTCCATTCTGTTTGGGGCTAGAGTAGAGGAACTGATTGCCAATGAGCAAATAATCTCACAAGAGTGGAAAAACCAGCCTCTTGTCCAAACATGTGCCATTTTTCCCTCAGCAAGATGAGACGACAGAGCCCCTTCCAGAAGGACCATCTCTAGATCTATTTTGCAAGTGTGTATGGGGACAATGAAGGACCCTGTGGTCAGATCTCAGCTGGCCTGATTCCCGTCCCCCAGGAGAGAGTTGGAGATTCTGAGAATTTTGTGATTACATAATTTGCCTTCCCCTCTAACTATAAGCTTCCCAAGAGACAGGAGTATGAGAGCTCACCACTCTGTCCAACTCTTAGTACAGTCCTCGGCATATAGAAGATGCTCAAATTGGAATGAAATGGATGGGAACCATGAATGAAGCTTAATTCTTCAAACTAAAGGTCTGTGGCAGAGACTTGTGATGCACCACACCCCCTCCCCTCAGCCTGCCTGATTTCAGCACACCTGTGATAGACAGTTCCCTGGATAACACCAGTGTCTTTCTTCAAGTGAAACCCATAGAAGGCCACTTAGCTACCTTATAGGAAGTGGTAAGTACAGGGGCAGTCAATGTGCTCATGAATACATCTCAACTACTAAGGGATGGGGGTGAATAGAGAAACTTGTGCCTCCCCGTCTTCTGTGGGACAATTCTGAGTGTGTTCTACATCTTTCTTTGTAAGGTCACAAGTAGGACTGAGACCCAACACCCTCATCAATAACCACCTCATTAGTGTACCCCTTTTTTGTGTTTGTTTTCTTTCCTTTCCTGTCTTGCTTTATCTGCTCCTTCATTGTACTTTATTTATTTAGTTAGTTAGTTTTTTAGTTATTTATTTTTGAGACAGAGTTTCACTCTTGTTGCCTAGGCTGGAGTGCAATGGTGGGATCTCAGCTCACTGCAACCTCCACCTCCCAGGTTCAAGTGATTCTCTTGCCTCAGCCTCCCGAGTAACTGGGATTACAATCATGCACTACCACACCTGGCTAATTTTGGACTTTTAGTAGAGATGGGGTTTCTCCATGTTGGTCGGGCTAGTCTCAAACTCCCAACCTTAGGTGATCTGCCCGCCTCAGCCTCCCAAAGTGCTGGTATTACAGGCGTGAGCCACTGCACCTGGCCAGTCCTTCACTGTACTTTATAAGATCATCTCCCAAATAAACTATCTGCACCCAGATCCTCGTCTCCACCTCTGATTTGGGGGAACCTCAAATTAACAGTCTAATGGCAACTTCATTTGTTGAGGCTGCTCAACTCTCCTGTGGTCAATATTTGTTTTATTTGTTTTTTCTGGCATTTGACCCAAGCTCTGAAAACTCGCAACCATAAGCCTGTCTTCCCCCACCTCCAGGGGTTACCAAACAATGACCCTGGAGGCTTGGCCTCGACATCAGAAACTTGGCCATCATTTCTGACATCTTTTCTTCTCGGAGAGGAAAGTGGAATAAACTTCATACTTGACACAAATGTCATTCACCCAGCCTCCAAGTCTAGAATTTTGTAGGCCATATTGAACCACTTATTTGAAGTATTCAGAGGCACAATCCTCTTAAAATTATATCACAATCTCTTTTAAAGGGACCAGTAAAATAGAACCCAGAAGGGCTCCACTTTCAAATATGGCTATTGAGCAATGACAGCTATTGCTCCAGAAATACTTCTTCACCCTGCTGCTGTGCTGCCTGGCTAACTCAGGATTCTCTAAAGCAACAGGATGCAGAGATCTGAAAACAGAAAAGAGACCTGCCAGAGAAAGCCTTTCATTCTGGTTTCTGTGAGACTCTGCCTTTCATTTAGGTGAGGGGGAGTCCAGAGGAACAGAAGTGGCTCTATTGAAGTGCCACGTCTGAACCAGATGCTGAGTGTTAACAAAGCAAATGCCTCTTGGAGAGGAGTTGAAAACTCAGCCAGAGAGAGGGAGAGGGAAAGTGCTCTGCATTTGGGTGGGCTCAGTGCAGAACATGCTGGAGCCCATGGAAGGAGAGGTGTGGGGAGGAAGGGGCTTCGTGTGGCTGCCACTATTGGTGCTACCCCAGAACTCTTCAGCCCACTCTGGGGGTCATTTGCCAATATTGCCATGCATGCCAACATCTTTTTCCACTTCTCTGCCTGAGGGCTTTTGCTGGCTGCAGGCGTGTGCTTGGCCCACTTAAAAAGACAAGCTAAAGTACAGGAGGGTTTGGTGCCTCAAATGAGACCCTCAACCGATGTGAGATGGGAGTTTGTGAATATACATCCTCGTTTCCATGGCGCTCGGTAGAATAATCCTGGGTGTGTCCCATACACTCCCAGAGGGCTCCCAGTGAGAATGAGCCCAGTTGCCTGCAGTAACTGAGCCCAGATGCCTGCAGTCAACTGCCCAGTTGCCCAGTTGACCCAGTAAGTCATTCATTCACACCCCAGCTATTAGCTTTGCTGTCTTCCCTGTCTCATCTTCCCACTCCCCTATAGAGTTTCTTGGGATCACTTCCAAAGTAAACCTTGCATACCCAGTATTTATCTTAGGATCTGCATTTAGGGAGACCCAAACTAAGACAGTGGGAAAACCTATTGATATGGAGGACCCCAATAGCCTCACGTGTTCAAATGACAAGTGTCAGCAATCAAAGGACAGCAAATTCCAGCACTGTGAAGGGAAGCTGATATATCTGTAAGGAAAGGAATTAGGTGGCCTCCAGAGAAGATGCCTTGACCATGCAACCTTGTCAGTAAAGTTTGGGTATACAAATGCTTCCCAAGAAAAATGGGCATTCAATGACCCTGTATTAGTCTGCTGGGGCAACCATAACAAAGCACCACAGACTGAGAGAAATTTATCTTCTTAGTCTTGGAGGCTAGAAGTATGAGATCAAGATATCAGCAGGGTTGGTTTCTTCTGAGGCCTCTCCCTATGGCTTGTAGGTGGTCATCTTTTCTATTTCTTCACCCTGTTGTCCCTTTATACATGTCGGTATCCAAATTTTTTCTTCTTATGAAGACAACAGTCATACTGGATTAAGACTCACCCATTTGACCTCATTTTACCTTAGTTATCTCTGTACAGATCCTGTCGCCATATAAAGTCACATTCTGAGCTACTGAAGGTTATGTCTTCAACATGTAAATTTGGCGGGGACTCAAATCCACAGCAGACCCCAAGAGAGATGCCCACCTCCAATCTGAACAAAGAATCTGATTTCATCATTTTCCAAATTCCTGGATGTGATAACTTTTGGTTAGAGAGCAAAGCAATGATGAGACCGAGAGGATGAAAGATAATGAGGCCTACAGTAAGCCTGTCAGATGTAAGGAGGTGGCAGGAGAAGCGGGTGTGAAGTCTAAGACACAGCAACTCTTTGACCTACCAGTGGGTCTCATCCTATTTCTATGGAAATGAGCTCATTATGGTTAAATATTTTTTCCAGCTCCTGGTTGATTCATGAAGTGGTTTCGAATGTTGATAATCACTTCATGAATCACTGACAAACACAAGAGCCAAATATCTGGCGCTTGCGATTGCTGTCTCTCCTGATGAGCATTCCTGCCATGATTTGGGGTGCCCCTCTCTCTGCAACCAGGTGTTCAGACTAGAAAAGCCCTCATTTATATTCCAAAGTCTCCTGCTTCAGTAATTCCACACTGGCCATTTTGTCAGGCATTGAATCTCCCCCCAGTACCTAATGAACATTAATGATTGAATTCTGAAAGATCATTTTGAAATGCTCACAACATTGGGCATGAAGCTATCAGCCATCAAGTTCTGCAACATTGTTTCCAGGGGAAGTAAAACGGTGTTGCACAGAGGATCTCATGGCGACCATGTTTCTGCCCAAGGGGGAATCTGCTTCAGCACAGACTATACAGGAGACATAGCCATTCCCTCTAGGCAAAGAGAGACTGACTAGTCCTCGAAGAAAACAGAAACTAGAAGATCAGATTGGAGAGAAAGTTGTCACATTGCATTTGGATATTAGGGAGGTGGATATTAGAGAGACAAAAAAGATGGAGCCTCCAATCCTAATGGCTTCCTGTACATTTCAAATGTAGAGGCTACTTAAAAGCAGAAGCAGGCCAGCCATGGTGTCTTAGGCCTAAGGTTCCAGTTACCCAGGAGGCTGAGGTGGGAGGATCGCTTGAGCCCAGGAGGTCGAGGCTGCAGTGAGCTATGACTGCATCACTGCACTCCAGCCTGGGTGACAGAGCGAGACCCTGTCTCAAAAGTAAAAAAAAAAAAAACAGAGACAGACAAATGTTTTTCCCAGATACCTGCCTGGCTTACTCTCTCCCTTCATTCACCTCACCTCGCCTACCTGACCACTCCACAGAAGGGCACCTGCCAGCCTCTGCTGCCCTTCCTTTTTGTATTGTCCTCCCTGGCACTTAGCCCTACCTACCACGTGATAGATCTACCTATCGACTTATTCTTTGCCTCCTCTCACAAGCAGGTAAGCTCCAAAAGGCGGGGATCTCTGTCTGTTTTGTTCTCTGCTACAGACTCATGACCTAAAACAGTGCTTGGCACACACAGTAAGTGCTTAATTAATACTAGCAGAATGAATGACATGAGCGTGATAGGGATTATATTGAACATAAAGAAGAAAATCTGCAGAACTTGAAAAAAAGAGGAATGCTGTCTGGATGATCACTTCTCCCACTATCCCAGGCACACATTTATAGGTCTCTTGAGTCCTTGGTGAGAAGGAGCAAGGGTCCCAAATTAGTGTCAACTGGGTTCTTCATACACAAGTTGGTATTCAATTCTCATGCCTTTGTAAACTGTGACACCCCCAACATATCATGTCAAAGCCTTCACTAAATCTGAAGAAAAGATCTCCCTCCAGATGCTCTAACCAAGCCATGTTTGTGTAGACCCCAAATAACCTGTGAGGTTCAGATCCGGGTGCCCAGAGCTGGCACAATCAGGTAAAGGGCTCTCTTCTCCCAAGGCTGCCTTAGCAAGGCTTATTTATGTTTGATTGTGTAATGGAATTTCTACATGCCATTTAAGTAAGGTCAAATAATGGTTTCACTGAAAGGGCCTTTCAGGATTATCTACTTCCTCTTCATTGGAAATGTAACTCCTAAGGCTCAGAGAGGTAAAATACCCAACCCAAGGTCACACAGCAAATTGTGGTAGAATCAAGACAGAAACATAGGCCTTCTAATTGTCGCTGGGGTGTGTATATTTCCACACTAAGCTGTCCACCTATATTCTAAATTTGAAGAATCTTACTTGAAGGGAGGAAATAACTGATGATCTCACCTAGTTGTATGTAGACCAGAAGAAACCAAGTGGGTTAGGTCAGGATTCCTGGGGCCTCTGGTTTTCTCTTGGAGGTCATCTCACCTAAACACCCCACTGTAAGATGGGCAAATGGAGTTTAGAAAAAGCAAGTAATTTACCTAAAGTCACAAAGGGAATGAGTTGGAAGACTTAGAACTAGACCTCCAGCCCTGGTCCTCAGTTTAGGCCAATGTTTACCATATCCCGCCAACTTGATCATCAACTATAGTTCTTAGAAAGAACCTTAAGGGTCATTTTGCCCAAATGCCCATTTTCCAGATGAGGAGACTAAGGATGAAAAGTCAAAGTGAATGTTAGAGTTGGGCCCAGAACCTAGGTCTAGACTTCTTTTCCCCACAGCCCCCTTTCTGTGCCCCTCCCTCTGCTTGCTCCTTTTTAATCTTAGAACTTCCACAAGAGAAAAGAGCCCCTCCTTGACTTCAGCATCCTGGGAATGGGTTTTTCAGGAGCCTTCTCTTGATTCTGCCCCCCAGTGGCAGAGATTCAGCAGAACCACCCACTCTGCCCTTCTTTAATTCAACAAGAAGGCATTGAGCATCTACTATGTGCTCTTCATTGAGTCCACAAAGATTTATTGACTGTCATGTGCCAGGCACAAAGAAGGGGCTGAAGATAAAGCAGTGAGCCAAAAAATTATGGCAACAGTAGCACAGTTCCTCTCCTCATGACCCTCACAGTGCAGCAGGGGAGGCAGCAATTAAGCAAACAACTCTTCTGGTTTGCTTCCAAATACAACCCCAGTTGAGTGATACAAGTGCCATGGAGAAGACAGTGGAGTACATGAGGGGGATCTAAACTCAGGGAGGTTATCCCCAAGGAAGTGATGTGTAAACTGATGCTTGGAAAAGAGGTGAGAGCCATCCAGGATGAAAGGGGAAATGAGGAAGACAGTGTGAAGGCCTCCACAGAGAGGGCAAGCCATCTCGTTCCTGAGCTGCAGGTGCATGAGCCCATCTTTACTGAGAGTACTCAGTGACCAGGTGGTTCAAGTGTCAGAAGCTTCTGGCCACCTGGAATTTGACCAAGAAATGTGTCATCTTCCGACCCTAGAGGTAAAAATGTTTTGTTAAAGTATCTCTGTCTCTTAACTATACTAATGGTGTCTTGCAATACTGAAGGGTGATTCAGGACAATTTTGGGCCTCAGATTCCTCATTTCCAGCCTATAGACAAACAGGGCCATCCTCACTGGAGGAATAAGCTGTGTCTCCACACCCTAATTTCAGGGCTGCTGAGGACACTGCCTAGTGCTATGGGCAGTGGGAGTCCAGAAGACGTGGGTTCCAGTCCCAGATCTGCCTCATACTAGCTGGGAGACCTCAGGCAAGCCACTGTACCACCCTGGGCTCAGTTTTCTCTACTTCTTAGAATCCTTGAAGTGTCCAAAGGTGATTAGGTCTGTTAATTCCCAGCACATTGTAGGTACTGTATGCCAGCTTCCTTCCTTTCCTACACCTTCACCAAACTTCTCTTCACCTTGTGCCCCAGGGTGTGGTTGGATCTTCATTCCTTTAACACAACCACTTCTCTTGTGAAAATGGAAACAAGAGCCAGGTGTGTTGGCTTATACCTGTAATCCCAACACTTTATACTCTGAGATGAGAGGATCACTTGAGGGCAGAAGTTTGAGGCCAGCCTAGCAAACATAGCAAGAGCCCATCACTAAGAAAGATAATAATAAATAATAAATTTTTTAGAATCAAAAAATAAAAGAAAATGTGAACAAGGAAGTGTCCATAAAGTAGGGGATACTTGAACTGGGCTTGGGGACAAGGGGGTGAAGGAAATTCCAGAAAGATAGAATCACTTATACGGAAGCATATAGATCTGAGAGAAAAAAAAATCACCAAAGAAGCCAGAAAGGAAAGAAGCATAGGTGGGGTAATGTGGCTGAAGATGAGAAAAAGAAATGTCCCCATGAAGCAGCTTGTGAACAGCCTTGAATGCCACACCAAAGAAACTTCCCAGAGGTGAGGAGGATTGGAGCTTTTTCAGTGGATGAATGATGAGATCAGATTGATTGCTTTGAAAGGTAACTCACTCTGGGCAGCAGCTGGAAGATGGAGTGTTGGAAAGAGACAAAGCAGTAAGGTAACCATTTAAGAGATTTCTGCAAAAGTCTAGATGGTACATGAGGAGTCTAGGGCTGTGGCTGCAGGACAGGTGAGGATGAGGAGGGCTAGGGCAGGGAGTGGTCAGGAAATGGGTCCAGAGGCAGGTGGTTAGCACCAAGAGGCACTGCCCTGGACCCTCCATCAGGCTGCCTCTTCCCCTCTGCACCCCCCTTGGTGTGAGCCCAGAGGTGTTGTACCCACTCCTGACCAAACAGGAGATGTCTCACAAGCACCTTCCTTCCCTGTCCCCTTCTCTTCTCCCACTTTCTTCCTGGTGCCTGGCAGCCAGTCTTCTCTAGCTGTATTTTTTTTTCTTTCCCTGTAACTTGTCAAGCACTTCTTTGTGCTTTCCAAGCATCCTCCAACAGAGCCCTGACTGACATCACTCATCCTCCCACCAGCCTCCGCCTGCCCGTCCGCTTCAGGAGCGTCTCCATCGCCCCTCCTGAAACCACAGCAGATGCATTCTTTACACACAGCCTCCTCACCAACTGAGCCCTTATCTCAATCTGCTTTTTAGCTTAAAGTAAGTTTCTAAAAAACTTCTTTTGAAAACAGCCTCCCTTGCTGCAATAATATCCAGGTTGGATTTTCAACCATTGTCTCTTCAGACAGGGGACTTCGTCTGACTAAATCAGGTGGTATGTGTGTTGCCAACACCTCCTAGCCTACGTCGGCATGCCTTTGATGAAATATATCTTATCTATAATCAGTTTACTGGATTGTGCACCCAAATTTCCTCTACAAAATATCAGACTGAGAGGCTTCGCCAGTGTTTTCTCACAGCAATAGTGCAGCTGTGCTTTGATAAAACTCACAGACTCTTCCCTAGAACTCATCAGAGTCCGCTAGAGCCGGGGTTCTAATCCAACATCCACCATGTCCAGGCAAAACTAAATTTAAGTTGTATTTTAAAGCAGTATAAGGTGACAATTAGTGTTAAGCAAGAAAATAGACATGATTTCAACAGATAATGAATTATTGTCAGCCTACTCTCCTCCAGCTGTGCAAGGCGCCATAGACTCTGTCTTCATGCACCTCACAGCTAGGTGGGAGTGCTGGGAAAGAAACGTAAAAATAAATTATTTGTCAATTGAGATAATAATTGCAATACTGTGAGTATGTGGAAGAGACTCAGCTGACTGGGTGATGCCCAAGCTGTGATTTGTCAAACATAAGAGTTGGTATTTTTGTTAACAACAACAACAAAAAGTCAAACCCCAACGCTAATGAACTTGTGGTGAAAATTGCCCAGTGTTATAAGAAAATAATAATGAAAATGCAAGTAAAGAATCAGAATGGTGCACATAACCTACCCCCTCCCACCAATAACAAACCTAGGAATTTATTCTAAGTTACAAGTCAAAAAGAACAAGAGTGCTTAATGATGTTCTGTGTAGCATTTTCTAGTATAGGAGGTCCAGGTAACTGAGATACATCCACCCAAGGATATAATATGTAGTTATTTAAAGAAATTGTGGAGACTAGCCTTTTGAACTAAGATCTTTGGAATCTAATTTCAAGTAAAAGGAATTAGACCTTTGGGATCTAATTTCAAGTAAAAGAAAAAATACAGAATGTTACACTCAATAACTGCATTTGGTTTCTGAACTCAAATTCATCCCTTCTAGTGGGTTATGCTTTTAAACATCAATAGTCTGAAAAGTCTTTCTGGCAGTGCTTCATTGGCTATCAGAACAATGCTATGAGGTTGATAGTATGGTCTATGGTCCCCATTTGTATAAATAAGATAACTGAAGCTCAGAGAGATTAAATAACATGCATGTAACATGTAAATCCAAGAGCAGGAGCTCTGATTTTGGTCTCCTAACTCCAAATCCAGGGCTCTTTCCTTACTTCCATCAGCTAACCACGTGAGATGACCAGGAAGAACTGCTAATGCTGTGAGCAGATGGGAAGGTGTCTAGGCCATCTGTCTGCTACTAAAGGAGGCCGTGAGGAAGGCTGCAATTCCTTCTAAGAAAGCCTGGGTGTGTCTTTGTTCCAAGACACCTTAGCCCACCAGTGAGGATGGAGAGGGTGGCTACATTCCAGCTGGAATCATGGCACCTAAAGGTGAGCTTATTGTCAGGGAAAATGTATAATCAACATGCACTGATTTACATTACAGCAATGCAGTAATTGAGCTTGGCACTGGGGGATGGGGATGGGGGACAAAATACCACCTTTAGTAGCCCATTACAAGCATCTAAGAGTGTGTACTTCATTCATTCATCCACCAATGGACACTTAGATTGTTTCCACGTCTTGGCTATTGAATAATGCTACAATGACTCTGGGAGTGCACATATCGCTTTGAGATCTTGATTTCAATTATTTTGGATACATAACCAGAAGGAAGATGGCTAGATCACATGGTAGTTTTCTTTTTAATTTGGGGGAGAATCTCCATACTGTTTTCCATACTGGCTACACCATTTTACATTCCCACCAATAGTGCACAAGAGTTTCAATTTCTATATACGTACAATGGAATATTTTTCAGCCTTTTAAAAGAGGGAAATCCTGCCATATGTGACAACATGGATAAACCTGAAGGATATTATAAAAAGTAAAATAAGCCAGACACAGAAGGACAAATCCTACATGATACCACTTATAGGATCAACCGAAAATAGTCAAACTCATGGAAGCAGAGTGGCATAATTGTAACCACAGGCTAGGGGCCCTAGGGGCAGGGAGAATGGGGAGTTTCTATTCAATAGGCATCAAGATTCAGTTATGTGAGATGAAAAAGTTCTAGAGATCTGCTATACAACATCATGCCTGCAGTGAACAATAGTGTATTAAGCACTTAAAAATTTGTTAAAAGGGTAGACCTGACCGGGTGTGGTGGCTCATGCCCGTAATCCCAGCACGTTGGGAGGCCAAAGCAAGTGGATCACCTGAGGTAAGAAGTTTGAGACCAGCCTGGCCAACATGGTGAAACCCCGTCTCTACTAAAAATACAAAAAAATTAGCTGGGCCTGGTGGTGGGCACCTGTAATCCAAGCTACTTGGGAGGCTGAGGCAGGAGAATTGCTGGAACCCGGGAGGCAGAGGTTGCAGTGAGCTGAGATCACACCATTGCATTCCAGCCTGGGTGACAGAGCAAGACTCTGTCTAAAAAAAGAAAAAAAAAAAAAAAGAAGAAGACCGGGTACAGTGACTCATGCCTGTAATCCCAGCACTTTGGGAGGCCAAGGTGGACAGATCACCTAAAGTCAGGAGTTCGAGACCAGCCTGACCAACATGGAGAAACCCCATCTCTACTAAAAATACAAAATTAGCTGAGCGTGGTGGCGGGCACCTGTAATCCCAGCTACTTGGGAGGCTAAGGCAGAAGAATCGCTTGAACCCTAGAGGTGGAGGTTACAGTGAGCCAAGATTGAGCCATTGCACTCCAGCATGGGCAACAAGAGCAAAATTCTGTCAAAAAAAAAAAAAAAAAGTAGATCTAATATTCAGTGTTCTTACCGCAATCAAATGTAAGGAGGGTATACGTCTGAGTTAGACTGCCTGAGCTCATGTCTGGTTTCCCTTCACTTGCTGTGGTGACCTTGGGCAAGCCACTGAACCTATGTGTGTCCCTGTCTCCTCATCTGTAAAATAAGGAGAATTTAGTACTCACCTCATAGAAGTTCAATGTTTTTCCAATATTGCTAAGCATGGGACAGTTTCTGGAAAATATTAGGCAGACGTCACCCTAAGTGCTTTATATACATTTGTGATTTTTACCCTCAAGGCGGTCCCATGAAAAAGGAATTATTATCTCCATTTTACAAAATGAAGACATGGAGGCTTCGGGGATTGAAAGTTTTTCACAGCACAGAGGCAAAAGAGATTCTACTGGCTGGTGTGTCCCTGGAAGGCTCCCTGGGCTTTAAAGTACAGAGAAGGTGTGGATCTGCCTTTTCAGAGAACTTATGGCAGGGGAAAAGGCAGAGAGTTGAGCAAGTGGATGGATGCTCAAGAATAAAAACTGATATCTCACAGGCCTCATCTGTCCTCAGCCTCGCATGCCTGGCCAGGGTGCCTGAAGACCTGTCTTTGGCAGTGGTCAGTTGGTAAAGGCTGCAAGCAGGACAGAAGCAGTATATGCAGACAATCGTCCATTCATTTGGTCAACCGAGGTGCACCAGGATCGCACCTCACCTGCCAGCTTACACCCTGAACATTCCCAGCATGCCCTCCTGGGAAAGGCCCTGAGCAAGGTAAGGAAACAGGAACAAGTGGGACATACGCCCAGCAGTCACAGATGCCGCACTCCAGCCCCGTGCCTCTCAGACTTGACGGAGCATTCAAATCCCCCAGGGAGCTCCTTACAAACAGATTCTGATTCAGGAAGCCTGGGCTGGGGCCCTGAAAATCTGCGCTCCATACACACCTCCAGGTGATGCTGTTGCTGCTGGTCCATGCCCCACCCTTAGAGGAGCAAGTTTATAAAATGTTTGTTTCCTTTCTAGTCTCATCTAGTCTTGCAATCCCACAAGCAGCATTAATGCGCGGCCCAGAGTGATCGCTTAAACATGTGTTGAATCAAAAAAGTTTAATCACCCTTACTCCTGTTATCGTTGAGTTTGATTAAGCAGGTCCCCTCCCCGCCACATGCCAGGGGCCCGTTTCTTCTTCCTTGCTACGTCTTCCTCCAATCCAATTAGTAGAATCCAGCCTCTCCCTTTTCCACCCTCTCACATGGTCTTTATGGATGGCTTTAAACAACCAGATTTTGTTTCCATTTATTACACAAATAATGCATGTTAATTGAAAAATAAACAGGGAAGAAAAGAAAAAGCAAAAAGAGTTTTAAACCCTGCAATCTGATACATATCCTTTTAGATTCTACATGTGTGTTACAGCATGAGAACATACTTTACATTCTGTTGGTATTTAAGTTTTCTTAAATTATGAAGACTATTTTCCCACATTAGAAATATTATTTTCATAGCTGCAAAACAGTCATTACTGAAGTTTCATATATCACTATTTATTTTATATAAATTATAGTGACCTTAGAACAAATAAGGTTCATACTGAAGAAATGATGGACACAAATATTTTAATGCCTGTCATTGGCTTTAAAATGATCCAGTGAGGCCGGGCGCGGTGGCTCAAGCCTGTAATCCCAGCACTTTGGGAGGCCGAGGCGGGTGGATCACGAGGTCAGGAGATCGAGACTATCCTGGCTAACATGGTGAAACCCCGTCTCTACTAAAAATACAAAAAAACTAGCCGGGCGCGGTAGCGGGCGCCTGTAGTCCCAGCTACTTGGGAGGCTGAGGCGGGAGAATGCCGTGAACCCGGGAGGCGGAGCTTGCAGTGAGCCGAGATCACGCCACTGCACTCCAGCCTGGGAGACACAGCGAGACTCCGTCTCAAAAAAAAAAAAAAAAATGATCCAGTGAATGGGGAAGTATGAGGGAATAGACAACATGACCAGCGACATCCTGGTAACTGGTAAACTATATGGTGCTCATATGAGGGGTGCATTATATGATTCTCTAGCTCGTGAGCGTGTTGGTAAATTTCCAGAATAAAAGTCAAAAAATAAAAAGCGATGTCCAAATTAGATGGAAGAGGAGGATTCTGAGACAAGAATGGAGATAGAAAGTGTTTAAATCTTGTTTTTTGTACCCAAAGAAAGAACAATGTTTCCTTTAGGACTACTGAGGCTGTCACTTCAACAAATTCAAGTTCCTTGAGCTACTAAATTGAACTGGAATAATCTGCCTTTATTATTTCCTGTCCTGTTAGAACAGATTCGCATTTTAAGTGTATGCTCAACATCATGTCTAAATTGGAACTAATTGGGACATTCAGAAACATGGAGGCACACCCTGGCCTCACTGGAGAAAACATGGGGTTTGCCCATTTGGAGCCTTGCAGGCAGATGGGGATTAGGGGAATGGGGGCACAGCTATTTCCTATCTGTGTCTTTCTATGAATCTTGGGCAGGTCATTTCCCACCTCTGAGCCCAGCTGCCTAATCCATAAGAGAACATGATTTGAACCAAATGAACTTTGCAACTTCTGTCTGCTCAAAAAGAAATAGGTTCTACTCTGGGAACCCTTTTCACCACTCTGCTTTGCAATATGCAAATCAAGCGAATTTGGTAATTGGACAGAGCTGATGGGAACAATTTAATAAACTTTGATAACATTGCACAAAGTAATTGTTCAATTATTTCAAACGGTTCAGTACAGGAAGTACAACAGGGGGGTCCTTAGAAATTACCTTCACATATTAATCATCTCATCCAATAGAAGCCAAATGAGAATGAAGACTGTGTAGGGGGTGTTTTTGTTTTAATTCTGATTAACTGTACTTTCATCTGAACATTTTTCAGCTGTGCTTTGGTCTTCCTCATATGGATGTTGACTGAGTTCTGTTATCAGGATTTTAATTAACATCAGGTAGAGAAGGGGAAGCCAGGATGACACACTATTACTTCTGTTTGATTTAAAGTCAACGCTGGGGACTCTTCTTCGATGAGCTGTTGAAATTGTCTTATCTCATGCATTCCAAGGATGGCTGTTTCATGTAAATGTCATTTCTGCTGTCCAAAATGTTACAACACACGCCAGCACAATAGAACTACTGTCTTGTTCTAAAAGACACAAGGGAGGCAGCAAGCTTTTGATCAAAGGCACGATTCAAACATCAAAGTAATACCTCTTCTGTAAATTCAAGAATCAGGACTCTGAGTAAAGGAATGGAGACTCCAGGTTTAGCAATGGCCTAGCCTTCTATCCTGGGAAGTGCCTGAATTTCAAAGCTTAATCTATCTGCAGAAAACTGTCTGGGAAAAGGCAGTGTAATGGGCTAGTGGTATGGGTACATTTATTGCATCCTATAGTCAATAAACTTGTATTTAGTCTGTATATATTCATCTGCTCTGTGCAGCCTCCTCTTCTAGGACTAAAGCTGGAGCTAACAGGACCCCAGAGCCTTTGGAGTATGATGAACCTCAGTTCAAATCCATGCTGTACCACGTGCCACTGGTGTGATATTATATAACTTACCTTGTCCCTCCAGACCTCCATTTTTTTAATTTATAAAATGGAAATAATAATATTTGATGCCTGAATATACATGCATTGCAGTATGCTTATACAGTGGAGTATTTCACAGCAATAAAAAGATGAACTATTGATAAACACAACAAAAACACTACGTAGAGCTAAAGAAGCCAGACACTAAAACGTTTCTCTTTTATTATTCCACTGCACGAAGTCCTAGAACGTGAGGCCATAGGCTGTGGTCTCAGAAGTGAGAATAATGACCCATGGGCTGGGGACAGTGCTGACTAGGTAGTGGCGTGGAAAACTCTTTGATGAGATGGCAATGTTCTGTATCTTGATCAGGGTCATGGTTACATGAGTGTGCACATGTGAAAAAAGTCAGCAAAGTATATTCTATGAAATGGAAATGGATAATTCAATTTAAAAGATGGCATCAAAAACATGATGATGTCTCATATGTAAAATTGTTACAAGATGAAATGAAGATAATTCATGGGATGCAGCTGTTCTGGTGGATGAGATGAGTAGATAGCCAGTGAAAGATGGCTAGCATTATTGTTTATGTTGTCCTCATCATTCCTGTAATCATTTCAGTGGAGCTACATCTGACCCAGAGATTGGGGTCTAAAGTTCAACACATAAGGCAAAAAAAAAAAAAAAAAATCTGTTCAAATTGCCTCCCAAGGATCCCTTAAACTGTCCATAAATCACAGTTTTCTTCACTTGGTTTATACAGCCGTGCTCAATAAAAGGTGTAACTATGTGTAATGGAATCAGTCACGGGCAGAATATAATAAAGGAGGCCATGGGTAAGAAGCACACGTCTGTAGGCACCAGGATCACAGCCAGGGGCTCAACCTGTAAGAGGCTCACAGGTCACAAGACCAATGGCAGAACAGCATCGTCAGCATCTCTCACCTGTTTCTAGAAATGTGCTCATCGAGAATGGCAGGCATAACTACCAGACCACATAAGTTGCTCTCTCTCCTCTCCTACTCTCTTCCTCTTCCTCCCATTGGATTTGCATTCATTAGGTAAAAATAATACACGACCTCACTGTCTTGTATTTCTAGGCCTCCATCCCCCCTACTGAAATACTGGTAAGCTCCAGCCACTCTGGCTCAGAGGGTTTTCCCAGTTCCCAAAAGGGAAGAGATGGGAGCTTAACATCATACGCAGGCTGTATATTATTTTGCTTGAAAGGATAGTAACCATTAAAGTAATTGTGTGGTCAATCCAATGTGTTTTATTTCAAGTTATCTTTCTCAGTGAATGGTTTTGCAAGTTTTACAGAATCTTGGGTCCTGTTGATCTGGGAGATCACAGTGACAATTGCATCTTGGACTGTAGTGCTCACAGTGGGCAGATCCAATAAACAGCTGTCCAGCACCGTACCCTAGAGCACTTCCCTACATAATGGAGCCCACAGAGAACCATGGAGAAGGTGTATTATTACCAGGGAAGCCTGGCTTTGGAATGCAGACCAGCAGGGGCTGCCCCTGTGAATAGGAACCGAGTAGGGGGCAGAGCCTGTTGCCTGAGGTGCTCATTCTCTGTAACACTGGTGGGCTCCAACTCTCCCCTTAACACTGTATCCAACATCCCATTAACCCACTTGCAGAGCCACAAGGGAGGCCTGGACAGGTGTTAAATTACCTTTCGTCACCCTACAGGTGTGCGAGATGTGCTGCAAAAGCACATGCCGTGTCTCCCGAAGCAGGAGGCTCTGCCAGGGATTTTCTCTGAGCACAGGGATCTGGAGACAGTATCGCTTTTGACTTAGAAACGACCTGGATCAAGGATCCAGCTTTCTAAGCATGACAGGATGATAAAAATATTCTCTGACAGCGTGTCCATGTAAGATAGAAGACACTGAGGTGAGCTCTGGAGCTCAAAGAATGAATGTCACCCATCCTCTCATCCAAAAGCTACTTATCACATGCAATAATATGACCAGGCTGGCACGAGGGGCTGCAGGGCAGTCAGAAAGCA
Source organism: Papio anubis (assembly GCF_008728515.1). Lineage (NCBI taxonomy): Eukaryota > Metazoa > Chordata > Mammalia > Primates > Cercopithecidae > Papio > Papio anubis. The sequence goes on along the minus strand of NC_044993.1, from coordinate 23,828,501 downwards.
ATGAGGATTGTACAAAGAACCTGTAATCAATCACACCTACTCTCTAGGTGTTTAAGGCCTGGGTGAAAAGAAGGAACATGTGGACACAAGAAAGTAGAGTTCAAGGCCATTCGATTTTCTAGAAACCTACACTAGGTGTCCATCGTGGACCAAGCCCTGTGCTCCCCCTGGAGAATGAGTCTGACAGTCAGTCACTGCCTGCAGGGAGCCATTTTCTGACAGAGGAGCTGGGAAATTAAACAACATCAATGCATAGTGTTGGGAGGATAAAGGTGTGCTGAGAGCCTGCAAAAGCATGGATGGAGAAGTGAGCTATAATTCATGCCCAGGTGTGTCCAAGAAACGGTTGGGTTCTGCCTCACTGATTACGTAGGATTCAGCCAGGGAGACACAGTGAGGAAAGATGTTCTAGACACAGGGAAGAACACGAGCAATGGCAGGGCGGCTGGACATCCGACAAGTGGTATGGGGAAAAGGCCAGCATGGGAGGCTAGTGTGGGGCATGAAGGGCCTCAGGCTAGGTATAGAGCTTAAATGTTGCCTAGTGTGTGAGAGGAATGGGGGGTTGAGAGGTCAGCCTGGCCTCAGTGGGAGGTGTGGGCTGGGAGGGTGAGAAGCAGGAGGTGAGACAGCCTGGAAGAAGGCAGTGCAGCTGGAGAGAAAGACGGAGCTCACAGGGAGCTTCCTGCAGCATTTGGAGTGGAAGAAGTCTCCATCCTATTCCCTCATAGAATGCCGTTCCCTGCAGAAGCTCTATCAGCACCTGCTTCCTTTCCCTGTGTTAAATCCTTTCCCTGTATCTCAGTCCACTTGGGCTGCTATAAAAAACACCATTGACTGAGTGGCTTATAAACAACACGAATGTGTGTCTCACAGCTTGGGAGGCTGGGAGTCCCATATCAACGCCTCAGCAATTTGATATCTGGTGAAGACCGTCTTCTACAATGTCACATGCCTGATAAAGGGCAAACAAGCTCCTTCAGGCCGCTTTTACGAGTACACTAATCCCATTCATGGGGGCTCCACCCTTGTGACTTAATCACCTCTTCAAGGCCCTACCTCCTAATACCATCACTTTAGGGGTTAGGATTTCAACCTATGAATTTTGGGGGAACATAGACATTCAGACCGTCATACCCTGCACTCCAGGAAGCCCTCTGCCTATTGGAATCCCTCCCACATTGGGACTAAATGGCTGAGCCTTTTCCCCCTGCCTCCAGCAGTCAGAGGCCCAAGCCTCCAAGAAGGAGAGCTCTGCCTCGAGGGAGTCCCTAAAAGAGCTGATGGCTGGGACTGGGCCTGGTGGCTCATGCCTATAATCCCAGCACTTTGGGAGGCTGAGACAGGTGGATCACCTGAGGTCGGGAGTTCAAGACCAGCCTGACCTGCTAAATCAATCAATCATACCTACTCTCTAGGTGTTTAAGGCCTGGGTGAAAAGAAGGAACATGTGGACACAAGAAAGTAGAGTTCAAGGCCATTCGATTTTCTACTAAATACAAAAAATTAGCTGAGTATGGTGGTGGGCGCCTGTAATCCCAGCTACTTGGGAGGCTGTGGCAAGAGAATCACTTGAACCTGGGAGGCAGAGGTAGCAGTGAGCCCAGATTGTGCCACTGCACTCCAGCCTGGGCAACAAGAATGAAACTCTGTCCCAAAAAAAAAAAAAAAAGAGCTGATGGCTGGAGACAGTCGCTGACAGCACTCCTACAGCTGAGTCATCTCATCTTCCTTGAAGGGGGATCTAGGTGGTGCGTCTCTGTGTCCACTGCAAGGAGAATGTGTCCTTTACATCGTGCAACAAGGGTGAACTGAAATCTAGAGTAGTCAAATGACTCCATCAAGGCCTTACCCAATACAATGGTTAAGATTCATGCTTTTTCACTGAAAAAGTCAATTGGATGGAATACTGTGAAATACATGTTTTTCTGAGTTCATTAACCCCATAGAAGGATTCTTTCTTTTTCACAGACACACACACACACACATACTTTGTGTGACACACCAATGAATCACAAGTAGAAAAGCAATAAACTGCCTCTCTGTTGCAAGTTCCACAAACCTAAAACAATGACAAATATCATTATAGCAAGTGTTTCAATGTCTGTGAGCAGAGGAGGCCATTACTACAGTTCTTTAGAGTCCAGTCCACCTGAGATGCCTCAAGAATCCATCCAAAAGTCAAGCCCATGACCCTCCTGGCTCTTCAAAGCCTCTTGCACCAATTCCTGCACACCTACTATCTTCTGGGAAATTTGGCGTTTTGTTGGTCAGTCCACACAAAAACCATGGAAACAGGGTGATACCAACTGCATTTTACAAACTAAAATGCTGGCTCCTCAGTAAATGGTGGAGTCATGATATGAACTCAGACCTGTATGAGTCCAAAGTCCATGCCCTTTTGACAGTATACTATACTCATTAAGAGGAAATGTTCTCAGGTTTTCTAATGCCTGCTTTGTGTATTCATCCATTCCAGAAATACGTATTGAGCATCTTTGTGCAGGGCTCTAAGAGGCATGAGGCATTTTCTTTAAGGAAGTCAGTGGTGGGACATCATGAATAAACTATACAATTCCCAGTGTTCCAAAGGGACCATGTATCAGTCAGGGTTTTCCAGAGAAACAACCAATACCACACACACACACAGACACACATACACATATGAAATTTATAGGAAGAGATTTATTATAAGGAATTGGCTCATGTAATTATGGAAGCAGAGAAGCCTCAAATCTGCAGTTGGCAAGCTGGAGACTCAGGAGAGTTAATGGGAGAACTCCAGTTTGGGTTTGAGTCCTTAGACAGAAGAAGGCTGATGTCCCAGCTTGAATAAAGTCAGGCAGAGAGAGCAAGTTCTCCCTTACTCTGCCTTTTTTTTTCTCTTTGGGCCTTCATTGAGTTGGATGTGGCCCATCCACTCTGGGGCAGGCAATCCACCTTACTCAGTCTGCTGATTGAAATGTCAATATCACCGGGTGCGGTGGCTCAAGCCTGTAATCCCAGCACTTTGAGGGGCCAAGACGGGCGGATCACGAGGTCAGGAGATCGAGACCATCCTGGCTAACCCAGTGAAACCCCGTCTCTACTAAAAAATACAAAAAACTAGTCGGGCGAGGTGGCGGGCGCCTGTAGTCCCAGCTACTCGGGAGGCTGAGGCAGGAGAATGGTGTGAACCCAGGAGGCGGAGCTTGCAGTGAGCTGAGATCCAGCCACTGCACTCCAGCCTGGGCGACAGAGTGAGACTCCGTCTCAAAAAAAAAAAAAGAAATGTCAATATCCAGAAACACCCTCATAGATACACCCAGAATAATGAAAAAAAAATCTGGGTACCCTGTAACACAATCATGTAAACATATAAAATTAACTATTACAGACTGGAATTGTATTTAGGTCCAGATGGTCCTCCAGCATTAAAGTAGCTACACAGAGCTTGCCTGCAAAGTCACATTGAGTCAATGCAAAGCTGAAAAGAGAACTCAGGCCTGCTGACTCCCAGCCCAGTGCTCTCTCTGGGACCAGGGGATGGGTCACCTTGGGTAGCTCTTACCAACTTGCTCATTGTGTCTGCTTCCAGACGTGCTGCTCTGACCCATCCCTCAGACCCACCTTCCCCATCTCTGTCTGCCACAGATGCCCTCTCTTCTCCAGGGCCCCCAGCCAGGCCCTCCCCAGCCTGCCCCTTGAATTGGCTCATGGGTGCATCTCATCTCATCCAGTGAAGATCAGAATAACTAATGTCCATCTGGCACAGCCAGGGCCCAGGCCCTCTGAGCAGCCTGGCCAACAACCTCACTTTGGGGAGCAAATGAGTCCCAGACCCATGAGAGATTAATGAGGGACAGTGCATTCACAAGAAGCCACTCAGAAAACAATTCATTTTCTAGAATTTTGCCAGGACACCTTAGAGATATATTTGGACTTCCCTGCCTGGTTATTTAAACATGGGACCGTCTGTCATAGGCAGGCTCCCATGGCCCTCTCAATGAGGGCCTTCTTCCTCCTGCAGGATCAGTAGAGATTCTCTTAAAACAAGAACAAACCTCCAACACCCAGCTGATAAGGGGAATTAATGGGGAAGGGAAGAAGGAAGGGGAGGGGAGGGGAAAGGAAGAAAGTGGGGGTGGGAGAGGAGGGGAGGGGAAAGGGAAGGGGGAATGGAGAAAGAAGGAAAGGGGGAAGGAGGAAGGAAGGGAAGAGGGAAGGGGGAAGAAAGGGAAGGGAAGGGGGAAAGGAGGTGGGAAGAAGGAAGAAGGGAAAGGGAGGGAAGGGGGAAGGAAGGGAGGAAGGAAGGGGGAAGGAAGGGAGGAAGGAAGGGCCAAACTAAGCAAAACAGGGCAAAGCAAGGGGTGAAAAGTAAGGGAAGAGAAGAGAACATCCCATCCATGTGAGGACAGAGTTTCCATCCCCTCCACGTACCCCTTTTTCCCAATAAAGGGTCCAGGACACCCATGGGAGAACCCTTCGGGGAATGCAGTCATCTTAGAAGCAGAGACCAGGCCCTCACCAGCTACCAAACCTGCTAGCGCCTTGGCCCTGTACTTCCCAGCCTCCAGAACTGTGAGAAATAAATTTATGTTCTTCATAAATGACCCAGTCTCAGGAATTTTGTTATAACAGTACAAATGGACAAAAACAGAAATTGGTATTGAGAGGCGGAGTGTTGTTGTAACAAACACCTGAAAAACACGGAAGTGACTTTCGAACTGAATAATGGGCAGAGCCTTCAAAAGTTCGGAGACACAGTCTAGAAAAAGCCTACATTGCCATGAACAGATTATTAAAAACAATTCTGATGAGGGCTCAGAAAAAGAGGAGAGCTGTAGGCAGAGCCTGAATCTCCCTGGAGATTACTTAAGTGGTTGTGATCAGAATGTTGGTAGAAATACAGGCAGTAAAGGCGATTCTGATGAGGTCTTAGATGAACATGAGGAATATCTTCTTGGAAACTGGAGGAAAGGCTCTCCTTGTCATGAAGTAGCAAAGCACTTGGCAGAATTGTGTCCTTGTCCTAGGGCTTTATAGAAATACAGTTTAAGAGCAAGGAACCAGGATATCTGGAAGACGAAATATCTAAGCGAAGTGTTGAGAGTGCTGCATGCATTCTCTTGATGGCTTATAGCAAAATGTGAGGAGAGAGAATGAATTAAAAATGAAATTTATAATTAAAAGGAAAGTAGAGCTTCAGGATTTGGAAAATTCTCAGCCTGGCCAGATTATTAAAAATGCAAAAATGTGTTTAGGAGAAAACACCACGGGTATGGCCAAGGGACCCCTTGATAAGGAGATTAGTGTGGATAGAAGGGAGCCAGATGCTACTCATCAGGACAGTGGAAGAATGACCACGAAGGTGTTTTGGCTGCCACCTCCATCACAGGAGGGCCTTGAGGGCAGAACAGTTTCAAAGGAGGGACCCAGAGCACCCATGGGACCTCAGGGCTCACTGCTCAGGGCCACTTCAAGTTGCTGCTCCCCGCTTTTGGGCACAGTGCTCCCCTGCCACCCCATCTGTGGCTCAAGTGGGCACAAGTCTGCTTCAGGCCACTGCTGTGGAAAGCACAAGTGGTAAACGTTGGCAGCATCCAGGTGGTGAATAATCTGCAGGCTCACAGAGTACATGAGCTGTGGGAGGGATGGCTACCTCCACCTGGATTAGAAAGGACGCCTCCGAGAACCTCAGGGCCCAGACAGAGAACTGCCACAGCGGAAAGTCCCCACTTGGGCAATGCCTAGTGGAGCCGTGGCAGTGGAGCCGTCCCTGAGACCCCAGAACCAGAGAGCCACCAGCATGTAGCACCAGCCTAGGAGAGCTGCAGGCACCCAACTTCAACTCATGAGGGGACCGCACTCAGTGAAGTCATGGAGGTTGGGGTCCCACAGCGTCTTGATGGCCCAACCACTGCCCCAATGTGTCTAGAAAGTGGTACATGGAGTCAAAAAAGATAATTCTCAAGTCTCAAGATTTAATGTTGTCTGCCCTGTTGGGTTTTGGGCTTAGTTGGGACCACTTACCCCTTTCTGCTTTCTGTGTCCTTCCTTTGGAATGGGAATGTCCTTTTCATGCCTGTCCTACCACTGTATTTTGGAATACATAATTTGTTGGATTTCACAGACTCACAGCTGGAAGGAACATTTGTCTCAGGATGAATTATACCTTGAATCTCACCCATATCTAATTTAAATGATATTTAGATGAGAATTGAGGCTTTACATTTTTCAGTTGATGCTGGAATGAGTTAAGACTTTTGAGGAGATTGGGATAGTATGAATATATTTTGTATGTGAGAAGGACGTGAATTTGGTGAGTGAAGAGGGCACAGATGGAATGCTGTTGTTTGAATTCATGTGGAAACTTAATCTCCAATGCAATAGTATTAAGAGGCAGGGCTTTAGGAGGTGATTAGGCCATGAGGGCTCTGCCCTTGTGGATGGATTTGTACCTTATAAAAGGGCTTGAGGGGGCAAATTTGCCCCTCCCATCCATTCTGCCATGTGAGGAAACAGTGTTCGTCCCCTCCAAAGGATGCAACAATAAGGCACTATCTTTTGTTTTTTGTTTTTTATTTTTGAGATGGAGTTTCGCTCTTGTCACCCAGGCTGGAATGCAATGGCGTGATCTCAGTTCACTGCAACCTCCACCTCCCAGGTTCAAGCAATTCTCCTGCCTCAGCCTCCTGAGTAGCTGAGATTACAGTCGCCACCACCACGCCCTGCTAATTTTTGTATTTTTAGTAGAGACAGGGTTTCTCCATGTCGGCCAGGCTGATCCTGAACTCCTGACCCCAGGTGATCTGCCCACCGTGGCCTCCTAAAGTGCTGGGATTACAGGCGTGAGCCACCGCTTCTGGCCAGTAAGGCACTATCTTGAAAGCAGAGAGCAGCCCTCACCAGACACCAAATTTGCCAGCCCTTTGATCTTGGACTTCCCAGTCCCCAAAACGTGAGAAATAAATTTCTGTTCTTTATAAATGAGTTGGTCTCAGGTATTTTGTTATAGCAACATAAATGGGCTAAGACAGGGAGGTGCTGGAAGATGAGTTGTGCATATGGTGGGTGAGAGGATGGACCAGCATGGGGATTCCACGACTGTCTGTTCATGGACTGCTGGTCTTCTCAAAGAAAACAAAGGACCAGACAGGGACACAATTAAGGACAGGGCAATGTTTCCAAACTTACTGCCCAGCAGAGGAGACAGCTATGTAAATACCCACTACAGAATGTGACGGGGCTATTAACCATGATTCAGACAAAGCACTGGGAGTATGGCAAAGTATGAGAACTCTTGCTGGGAGAGAGGGACTAGGAAGAGATGGTGACAGGGCTCTGTCAGCCAGGACAATGAATTTGAACTTAAACCTGTAAGCACAAGTGAGGAGACCACTGATGATCTAAGCAAGCAAAGGCCATGAGCAAACTTGTGTTTGGGAAAGACTGCAATGTGCTCTGTGCTATGAGGACAACAGCATAGCTAGTGGCTTGAGGGTCAAACCCAGCAAGTGTTCCAACTCCAGCTCTTCCTCTGATCAGTGGTGTCACTCTGGGTACGTTATTTAACCTTTCTGGATCGTGTTTCTCATAAGTAAAATGAGGATATCAATACTGTGCCTATATCAGTGGCTATTTCAGTGGAAATCAGTAGGACAATCTATTTAAAGACATGTCACATACATGTCTTTAATAAATGATCCCTATAGTTTTCTGTATTTTCTTCTAAGTCATAAATGTACAGACACAAATTTGGAGTGGCTACCTCTCAAAGACTGTCCCCAAGACCAATCCTGTGTGCATAATTCTTTAAAAGCTGCTTCTCTCCCTGCAACCCTGCCTTGCACTGAAAACAGGAACTGTTATCTCCCTGTTGATTGCCTTCTCTCTAGCCATAGTGATAGGTCCAGGGCTTGGACATGTGACTCAAGTCCAACCAATCAGAGTTATTTCTCCAGAGACATTTAACTGATACTGGAGAGATGATTCCCTTTTCCTCCCATTGGTGAAGCTGTGGAGATGTGAGTTTTGAAGCTGCAGATGACCTTGCAATTACAGAGGGAATTCACAAAGAGAGAATGAGGCTAAAGACAGAGATGAGAAGTGGAGGGACAGTCCTTGGGGTGTCTGAAGATCTATTTCCCGTTCCTGGGCTCCATGGACTTGCCCTGGTTCCTGGCTTTTTGTGGCCTGATTTCTCTTGTCCTTTAATTCTAGAAGCCTTGCAATAAATCTTATTTTTGGCTTAAACCAGTTCAAGTTTGGTGTCTATGATTTGTTAGTCCCCTGACTAATGTGACCAGTGACTGATCTTAGCTTCAGTACATTCCATTAGAGCTCTGTAATTACCCATATTTCCCCCACTCACATCTAACAAAGAGTTTGTTTCTTTGTGATTTAGGGAACATTAATCTCTAAAGACTAAAACAGATATAAAGATACAATCAAGGTTCATTGTACACGTAATGAACCACCTTTA